>NC_091196.1:27591993-27651993 GCF_040958095.1 Procambarus clarkii
GAACAAGTAGCTGAAGTTGGGCAGAAAGGACTACTGAAGTAATAGAGGATTGGAGAGCCACATGTAGTGTGGGATTGAGAAGCGAAAAGTCGCGCAAGGGATGAGAGAGAGAGGGGGGGGGGGGGGGAGAAGGAGAGAGGGTGGAGAAAGAGAGAAGGAGCGTGAGAGTGGAAGGAAGAGGGGTGGTGTTAGGACATATAAGGCAGACCGTGTCTCCAGGAGCAATATAGTCCACCCAGCTCCGGGTCTCCCAGCACTCCTGACGATGTGGTCTCAATTATTCATCCCAGAGACCCCGTACCAACCCCCCTAAAAATGACGAACTTCCCCTGGCCGCGGCCCCAGCCCTGACAAATGGGGTGTCGAGAGGTGCTCGCTGATATTAGGGCCGTGTTTTGGTCGGCACACATCAATATGTAGTCGGCGCCCGGCCCGCGAGGTGACGGATAACACCCTTATTATATCCCCATCAATTTCTAGGGAAGTCTCCCCAGTCATTTTGAGGAGTATTGATCCTTAGCGTCTCATAAGTCGATCATTTCCAGATGTATATTATACATTGATGTAATAGGGAATTGATTAACTGGTGTATAGGGAATTTATTTACGGGTGTACAGGGAATACATACACTTTTACAAGTTCATCTCGCTGTCTTAATTGGGGATTTATAACTCTTGTTGCCGGCAATGTGCATGAGAAGAATTTACAAATTTTTAGGTAATTGCTGTAATATTAAAGCCTTCTGGGAAGTTGAACCTTAATGTGTGGGTCCCAGGGTGTGTGTTGTTGAGTGTATTCATCTAGTTGTGCTTGCGGGGGTTGAGCTCTGGCTCTTTGGTGCCGCCTCTCAACTATCAATCAACTGGTGTGCAGATTCCTGAGCCTACTGGGTTCTATCGTATCTACATTTGAAACTGTATGGAGTCACCCTCCACCACATCACTGCCTAATGCATTCCATTTGTTAACTACTCTGACACTGAAAAAGTTCTTTCTAACGTCCCTGTGGCTCATTTGGGTACAGTCTCCACCTGTGTCCCCTTGTTCGCGTATCACCAGTGTTAAACAGTTTATCCTTATGTACCATAAGAACATAAGAACAAAGGCAACTGCAGAAGGTCTATTGGCCCATTCTAGGCAGCTCCTATTTATAACCACCCAATCCCACTCATATACTTGTCCAACCCGCGCTTGAAACAATCGAGGGACCCCACCTCCAGCACGTTACGCGGTAATTGGTTCCACAAATCAACAACCCTGTTACTGAACCAGTATTTACCCAAGTCTTTCCTAAATCTAAACTTATCCAATTTATACCCATTGTTTCGTGTTGTCTTGTGTTGATAATTTTAATACCCTATTAATATCCCCCCCGTTATGTCCATTCATCCACTTGTAAACCTCTATCATGTCACCCCTAACTCTTCGCCTTTCCAGTGAATGCAACTTAAGCTTTGTTAATCTTTCTTCATATGAAAGATTTCTAATTTGGGGAATTAACTTAGTCATCCTACGCTGGACACGTTCAAGTGAATTTATATCCATTCTATAATATGGCGACCAAAACTGAACTGCATAATCTAAATGGGGCCTAACTAGAGCAAGATATAGCTTGAGAACCACACCAGGTGTCTTGTTACTAATGCTGCGATTAATAAATCAAAGTGTCCGATTTGCCTTATTACGAACATTTATGCATTGATCCTTTTGTTTTAAATTCTTACTAATCATAACTCCCAGATCCCTTTCGCAATCCGACTTCGCAATCTCAACACCATCTAGCTCGTATCTTGTAACTCTATCATCATTACCTAACCTCAGAACTTTACATTTATCAACATTAAACTGCATCTGGCAATCCTTTGACCATTTCAAAATCCTATCTAGATCAACTTGAAGTGATAGTGAGTCCTCCTCCGAATTAATTTCCCTACCGATTTTCGTATCATCGGCAAATTGCAAATGTTGCTACTCAAACCTGAATCTAAATCATTTATATATATTATAAACAACAAAGGTCCCAGGACAGAGCCCTGAGGCACTCCACTTACAACATTTTCCCACTCTGACTTGATTCCATTTATACTAACTCTGTTTCCTTTGGTATAGCCATGCCCTAATCCAGCTTAATATAGCCCCCCCAATACCATGAGACTATCTTTTTAATCAGTCTTTCATGTGGCACTGTATCAAAAGCTTTGCTAAAGTCAAGGTACACAACATCACAATCCTTACCACTATCAACTGCCTCAAATATGCTAGAATAAAAAGATAACAAATTTGTTAAACATGAACGGCCATTTATAAAACCATATTATTATATAAAACCAATTATTAATTTATGTTTTTCAAGATGAAGACGAATTTTATTTGCTATTATTGATTCGAGTAACTTTCCCACAATAGACGTTAGGCTAACTGGTCGATAGTTAGACGCAAGTGATCTATCTACTTTCTTAAAAACTGGTATCACATTAGCAACTTTCCAAAACTCTGGCACTCTGCCTGACTCTATTGATTTATTAAATATGGTTGACAGTGGGTCACAAAGCTCCTCTTTGCATTCTTTAAGCACCCTGGCAAACACTTCATCCGGCCCTGGGGATTTGTTTGGTTTGAGTTTTACTATTTGTACTTTGTATAAATTTGTATTTGTACTATTTGTATAAAATAGTTTTACTATTTGAACATCCTCCCTGGTAACTGCTAAACTCGTAGTCGGCGCCCGGCCCGCGAGGTGACGGATAACACCCTTATTATATCCCCATCAATTTCTAGGGAAGTCTCCCCAGTCATTTTGAGGAGTATTGATCCTTAGCGTCTCATAAGTCGATCATTTCCAGATGTATATTATACATTGATGTAATAGGGAATTGATTAACTGGTGTATAGGGAATTTATTTACGGGTGTACAGGGAATACATACACTTTTACAAGTTCATCTCGCTGTCTTAATTGGGGATTTATAACTCTTGTTGCCGGCAATGTGCATGAGAAGAATTTACAAATTTTTAGGTAATTGCTGTAATATTAAAGCCTTCTGGGAAGTTGAACCTTAATGTGTGGGTCCCAGGGTGTGTGTTGTTGAGTGTATTCATCTAGTTGTGCTTGCGGGGGTTGAGCTCTGGCTCTTTGGTGCCGCCTCTCAACTATCAATCAACTGGTGTGCAGATTCCTGAGCCTACTGGGTTCTATCGTATCTACATTTGAAACTGTATGGAGTCACCCTCCACCACATCACTGCCTAATGCATTCCATTTGTTAACTACTCTGACACTGAAAAAGTTCTTTCTAACGTCCCTGTGGCTCATTTGGGTACAGTCTCCACCTGTGTCCCCTTGTTCGCGTATCACCAGTGTTAAACAGTTTATCCTTATGTACCATAAGAACATAAGAACAAAGGCAACTGCAGAAGGTCTATTGGCCCATTCTAGGCAGCTCCTATTTATAACCACCCAATCCCACTCATATACTTGTCCAACCCGCGCTTGAAACAATCGAGGGACCCCACCTCCAGCACGTTACGCGGTAATTGGTTCCACAAATCAACAACCCTGTTACTGAACCAGTATTTACCCAAGTCTTTCCTAAATCTAAACTTATCCAATTTATACCCATTGTTTCGTGTTGTCTTGTGTTGATAATTTTAATACCCTATTAATATCCCCCCCGTTATGTCCATTCATCCACTTGTAAACCTCTATCATGTCACCCCTAACTCTTCGCCTTTCCAGTGAATGCAACTTAAGCTTTGTTAATCTTTCTTCATATGAAAGATTTCTAATTTGGGGAATTAACTTAGTCATCCTACGCTGGACACGTTCAAGTGAATTTATATCCATTCTATAATATGGCGACCAAAACTGAACTGCATAATCTAAATGGGGCCTAACTAGAGCAAGATATAGCTTGAGAACCACACCAGGTGTCTTGTTACTAATGCTGCGATTAATAAATCAAAGTGTCCGATTTGCCTTATTACGAACATTTATGCATTGATCCTTTTGTTTTAAATTCTTACTAATCATAACTCCCAGATCCCTTTCGCAATCCGACTTCGCAATCTCAACACCATCTAGCTCGTATCTTGTAACTCTATCATCATTACCTAACCTCAGAACTTTACATTTATCAACATTAAACTGCATCTGGCAATCCTTTGACCATTTCAAAATCCTATCTAGATCAACTTGAAGTGATAGTGAGTCCTCCTCCGAATTAATTTCCCTACCGATTTTCGTATCATCGGCAAATTGCAAATGTTGCTACTCAAACCTGAATCTAAATCATTTATATATATTATAAACAACAAAGGTCCCAGGACAGAGCCCTGAGGCACTCCACTTACAACATTTTCCCACTCTGACTTGATTCCATTTATACTAACTCTGTTTCCTTTGGTATAGCCATGCCCTAATCCAGCTTAATATAGCCCCCCCAATACCATGAGACTATCTTTTTAATCAGTCTTTCATGTGGCACTGTATCAAAAGCTTTGCTAAAGTCAAGGTACACAACATCACAATCCTTACCACTATCAACTGCCTCAAATATGCTAGAATAAAAAGATAACAAATTTGTTAAACATGAACGGCCATTTATAAAACCATATTATTATATAAAACCAATTATTAATTTATGTTTTTCAAGATGAAGACGAATTTTATTTGCTATTATTGATTCGAGTAACTTTCCCACAATAGACGTTAGGCTAACTGGTCGATAGTTAGACGCAAGTGATCTATCTACTTTCTTAAAAACTGGTATCACATTAGCAACTTTCCAAAACTCTGGCACTCTGCCTGACTCTATTGATTTATTAAATATGGTTGACAGTGGGTCACAAAGCTCCTCTTTGCATTCTTTAAGCACCCTGGCAAACACTTCATCCGGCCCTGGGGATTTGTTTGGTTTGAGTTTTACTATTTGTACTTTGTATAAATTTGTATTTGTACTATTTGTATAAAATAGTTTTACTATTTGAACATCCTCCCTGGTAACTGCTAAACTCGTCAACCTGTCCTCGTCCCCACCCACATAGACTTGTTCGGCTGAAGGCATATTGTTAAGTTCCTCTTTAGTAAATACAGATACAAAATATTTATTAAAAATACTACTCATCTCTTCATCACTATCTGTTATTTGACCTGTCTCAGTTTTTAATGAACCTATCCTTTCCCTAGTCTTAGTACGATATAACTGAAAAAACTCTTTAGGATTTGTCTTTGCTTGCCCTGCTATGCGAACTTCATAGTTTTTATTTGCTTTCCTTATCTCTTTTTTTAACATTTCTAACCAGTTGTACGAATTCCTGTTCTAAAGTGACCTCCCCATTTTTAATCCTTTTGTACCAAGCTCTCTTTTTACCTATAAGGTTCTTCAAATTCTTTGTTATCCACTTTGGGTAATTAGTATTCGATCTATTCAATTTGTATGGTATACTATGTTCCTGTGCTTTGTTTAGAATATTCTTAAATAAGTTATATATTGAATCCACATCGAAATCCCCATTTACGTCACCTATCGCTGGGTTCAACCTTATAGGTAAAAAGAGAGCTAGAATTTGAAGAACCTTATAGGTAAAAAGAGAGCTTGGTACAAAAGGATTAAAAATGGGGAGGTCACTTTAGAACAGGAATTCGTACAACTGGTTAGAAATGTTAAAAAAGAGATAAGGAAAGCAAAAAGAAACTATGAAGTTCGCATAGCAGGGCAAGCAAAGACAAATCCTAAAGGTTTTTTTCAGTTATATCGTACTAAGACTAGGGAAAGGATAGGTCCATTAAAAACTGAGACAGGTCAAATAACAGATAGTGATGAAGAGATGAGTAGTATTTTTAATAAATATTTTGTATCTGTATTTACTAAAGAAGAACTTAACAATATGCCTTCAGCCGAACAAGTCTATGTGGGTGGGGACGAGGACAGGTTGACGAGTTTAGCAGTTACCAGGGAGGATGTTCTTAAACAAATAGTAAAACTCAAACCAAACAAATCCCCAGGGCCGGATGAAGTGTTTGCTAGGGTGCTTAAAGAATGCAAAGAGGAGCTTTGTGACCCACTGTCAACCATATTTAATAAATCAATAGAGTCAGGCAGAGTGCCAGAGTTTTGGAAAGTTGCTAATGTGATACCAGTTTTTAAGAAAGGAGATAGATCACTTGCGTCTAACTATCGACCAATTAGCCTAACGTCTATTGGGGAAAGTTACTCGAATCTATAATAGCAAATAAAATTCGTCTTCATCTTGAAAAACATAAATTAATAATTGAGTCGCAACATGGTTTTATAAATGGCCGTTCATGTTTAACAAATTTGTTATCTTTTTATTCTAGCATTGTTGAGGCAGTTGATAGTGGTAAGGATTGCGATGTTGTATACCTTGACTTTAGCAAAGCTTTTGATACAGTGCCACATGAAAGACTGATTAAAAAAATAGAGTCTCATGGTATTGGGGGTGCTATATTAAGCTGGATTAGGGCATGGCTATACCAAAGGAAACAGAGAGTTAGTATAAATGGAATCAAGTCAGAGTGGGAAAATGTTGTAAGTGGAGTGCCTCAAGGCTCTGTCCTGGGACCTCTGTTGTTTATAATATATATAAATGATTTAGATTCAGGTTTGAGTAGCAATATTTGCAAATTTGCCGATGATACGAAAATCGGTAGGGAAATTAATTCGGAGGAGGACTCACTATCACTTCAAGTTGATCTAGATAGGGTTTTGAAATGGTCAAAGGATTGGCAGATGCAGTTTAATGCTGATAAATGTAAAGTTCTGAGGTTAGGTAATGATGATAGAGTTACAAGATACGAGCTAGATGGTGTTGTGATTGCGAAGTCGGATTGCGAAAGGGATCTGGGAGTTATGATTAGTAAGAATTTAAAACAAAAGGATCAATGCATAAATGTTCGTAATAAGGCAAATCGGACACTTGGATTTATTAATCGCAGCGTTAGTAACAAGACACCTGGTGTGGTTCTCAAGCTATATCTTGCTCTAGTTAGGCCCCATTTAGATTATGCAGTTCAGTTTTGGTCGCCATATTATAGAATGGATATAAATTCACTTGAACGTGTCCAGCGTAGGATGACTAAGTTAATTCCCCAAATTAGAAATCTTTCATATGAAGAAAGATTAACAAAGCTTAAGTTGCATTCACTGGAAAGGCGAAGAGTTAGGGGTGACATGATAGAGGTTTACAAGTGGATGAATGGACATAACCGGGGGGATATTAATAGGGTATTAAAAGTATCAACACAGGACAGAACACGAAACAATGGATATAAATTGGATAAGTTTAGATTTAGGAAAGACTTGGGTAAATACTGGTTCAGTAACAGGGTTGTTGATTTGTGGAACCAATTGCCGCGTAACATTGTGGAGGTGGGGTCCCTCGATTGTTTCAAGCACGGGTTGGACAAGTATATGAGTGGGATTGGGTGGTTATAGAATAGGAGCTGCCTCGTATGGGCCAATAGGCCTTCTGCAGTTACCTTTGTTCTTATGTTCTTATGTTCTTATGTATCTCGCTCCAAGACCGGCCCCCACCCCATACCCAAGACTTTCCAATCAATTTGATCCAAAAAATTTCTTAGGCTATTAAAATCAGCTTTTCGAAAATCTGGCACTTTAACAGAATTTTCTCCTACAGGTCTATTCCATTCTATGCTAAATCTGATTTCTTTGTGATCACTGTTCCCTAGCTCACTCCCTATTTCGATGTCACCCTGTCAGTTCCTCTTAGAATTTGGCAGGTAGTGATCATGTTTTCCATTTAGTTTCCAATTCAGATAATGCAGTTCAGTTTTGGTCGCCGTACTATAGAATGAACATAAATTCACTAGAACGCGTCCAGTGTAGGATGACAAAGTTAATCCCGCAAATTAGAAACCTGTCATATGAAGAGAGATTGATAAGGCTTAAATTACATTCGCTAGAAAGGGGAAAAGAGTTAGGGGTGACATGATAGAGGTGTACAAGTGGATGGATGGACATAACGGGAATATTAATAGGGTATTAAAAGTATCAACACAAGACAGAACACGAAACAATGGGTATAAATTGGATAAGTTTAGATTTAGGAAAGACATGGGTAAATACTGGTTTGGTAACAGGGTTTTTGATTTGTGGAACCAATTACCGCATAAAATGGTGGAGGTGGGGTCCGTCGATTGTTTCAAGCGTCGGTTGGACATGTTTATGAGTGGGATTGGGGGTTATAGATAGAAGCTGCCTCGTATGGGCCAATAGGCCTTCTGCAGTTTACTTTATTCATATGTTCTCATGTCTCCCCAAGGTCTCCTGTTTCCAGTGACGTGAGGTGCATTTCACGCAGCCTTTCCTCGTAACTCATGCCTCTTAATTCTGGGACTAGCCTAGTGGCATACCTCTGAACTTTTTCCAGCTTAGTCCTGTGCTTGACAAGGTACGGGCTCCATGCTGGGGCCGCATACTCCAGGATTGGTCTTACATATGTGGTTTACAAGGTTCTGAAAGATTCCTTACACAGGTTCCTGAAGGCAGTTCTGATGTTAGCCAGCCTTGCATACGCCGCAGATGTTATTCTTTTAACGTGGACTTCAAGAGACTGGTTTGGCGTGATATCAACTCCTAGATCTTTCTGTCCGTTTCATGAAGGTTTTCATCTCCCATTTGGTATCCTGTGTCTGGCCTCCTGTTTCCACCACCTTCATTACCTTACATTTACTCCGGTTGAACTTTAGTAGCCATTTGTTGGATCATTCATTCAGTTTGTCTAGGTCATCTTGTAGCCACATACTATCTTTCTGTCTTAATCCTCCTCATAATTTTTGCATCATGAGCAAACAATGAAAGGAGAGAGTCTATATCCTCTGGGAGATCATTTACATATGTCAGTAACAGTATAAGTCAGAGGACTGAACCCTGTGGAACTCCACTGGTGACACCTCACCAGTTTTAGACCTCAACCCTCACAGTGACTCGCTGTCTTCTGTTGCTTAGGTACTCCCTTATCCAATGAAATACCTTTCATAAGAAGAACATAAGAACAAAGGTAACTGCAGAAGGCCTATTGGCCCATACGAGGCAGCTCCTATTCTATAACCACCCAATCCCACTCATATACTTGTCCAACCCGTGCTTGAAACAATCGAGGGACCCCACCTCCACAATGTTACGCGGCAATTGGTTCCACAAATCAACAACCCTGTTACTGAACCAGTATTTACCCAAGTCTTTCCTAAATCTAAACTTATCCAATTTATATCCATTGTTTCGTGTTCTGTCCTGTGTTGATACTTTTAATACTCTATTAATATCCCCCCGGTTATGTCCATTCATCCACTTGTAAACCTCTATCATGTCACCCCTAACTCTTCGCCTTTCCAGTGAATGCAACTTAAGCTTTGTTAATCTTTCTTCATATGAAAGATTTCTAATTTGGGGAATTAACTTAGTCATCCTACGCTGGACACGTTCAAGTGAATTTATATCCATTCTATAATATGGCGACCAAAACTGAACTGCATAATCTAAATGGGGCCTAACTAGAGCAAGATATAGCTTGAGAACCACACCAGGTGTCTTGTTACTAACGCTGCGATTAATAAATCCAAGTGTCCGATTTGCCTTATTACGAACATTTATGCATTGATCCTTTTGTTTTAAATTCTTACTAATCATAACTCCCAGATCCCTTTCGCAATCCGACTTCGCAATCACAACACCATCTAGCTCGTATCTTGTAACTCTATCATCATTACCTAACCTCAGAACTTTACATTTATCAGCATTAAACTGCATCTGCCAATCCTTTGACCATTTCAAAACCCTATCTAGATCAACTTGAAGTGATAGTGAGTCCTCCTCCGAATTAATTTCCCTACCGAAATTCCACCTTTCCTTTCCACCTTTCCTTTCACTCCTGCCTGCATCTCCATTTTGTACACTTGTCTCTTGTGTGGTCCTGTGTCAAAGACTTTCTGGCTATCCAAAAATACGCAGTCTGCCCACCCCTCTCTTTCTTGCCTGATTTTTGTTGCGTGGTCATAGAATTCAGTTAATCGTGTGAGGCATGACTTGCCATCTCTGAACCCATGTTAACGTTATGTTACAAAGTTCTATTGCTCCAGATGTTCCACTAAGTTTTTTCACGCAATCTTCTCTACCAACTTGCATAGTATGCAAGTTAGGGACACTGGCCTGTAGTTCAGTGCCTCCTGTGTAGCCCCTTCCCCCCTTCATGTATATTGGGACTACATTAGCCGTCTTCCAAATTTTTGGCAGTTCACCTATTACCAGTAATGTATTATACACTATGAAGCGCGGCAGGCACAGGGCCTCTGCTCCTTCCTTTAATATCCATGGTGAGATTCCATTCGCTGGAATCCAAGCGGATTGGGAGTGGGACCGCCCGCCTAGTGCGTCGTCTATAGCCTTTGTCATATCCAACTCTAGCAGATGCTTCCTCACCTCTCCACTGGTAATCCCAAACTCCTCTTAGTGGTGCCTGGTTATTTATTCCTTCTGTTATCGCTAGAATTTCTCCTTCTGGAATTTCTTATTGTTCCTCGCACACTTCCTTGTCATTTGTAGTGAATCTGTCTGCTCCTATCCTCAGTTTCATTACCTGTTTCTTCACTTGTTTTTCTCCAGATGTGGTTGTGCAGCAATTTAAGTTGAGTTTTTGCCTTGCTTGCTATGTAATTTTCGTATTGCTCTCTTGCCTCTCTTCTCATCCTGACATATTCATTCCTGGCACTCTGGTATCGTTCTGTGCTCTTAACTTTCCTGTTATTTCTATAGTTTCTCCATGCTCTTTTACTTTGTTGCTTTGCTAGCTTACATCTCTGATTAAACCATGGGTTTCTCATCTGCATTTCGTTTTTTTTCCTTTTGGAATAGGACAAACTTGTCTGTTGCCTCTTAACACTTCTGTGTGATGTAGTCCATCATGTCTTGGGCCGTCTTTCCCGTGAACTCTGTTTCCCATGTTATATCTTTTAGGGATTTTCGTATCTCCTCATAGTTTCTCTTTCGGAATGCCAGCCTTTTGTTTTCAGGTCCTTTCCTAGAGTACATTAACCCTTCTTCGACCAGGTACTCAAACGTCAGTACACAGTGATCGCTCATTTCTACTGAGGCCTCGAAACCGATTTCCTTTGTCAGAGTCGTTCAGAGTAACGACTAGGTCAGGTCTCGCTGGTTCATCGTTTCTTCTCATTCTTGTCGTCCCCTGACATGCTGGCTTAAAAGGTTTTATGTTGCCACCTCCAACAGTTTAGCTCTTCATGTATCCTCACCTCCATGCGGTTCCTTGTTTTCCCAGTTTATCCTTCCGTGATTGAAGTCCCCCATGAGTACTTCCCCCAAGTGTGTGGGTCCCAGGGTGTGTGTTGTTGAGTGTAAGGGTCCTATAGAACTCACCTAGTCGTGCTTGCGGGGGGTTGAACTTCGGTTCTTTGGTCCCGCCTCTCAATCAGCTGGTGTAGAGGATTCTGAGCCTATTGGGCTTTATCATATCTACATTTGAAACTGTGGAGTCTCAGTTTCAAATGGAATCTGCCTCCACCACATCACTGCCTAATGCATTCCATTTGTTAACTACTCTGACTCTGAAAAAGTTCTTTCTAATGTCTCTGTGGCTCATTTGAGCACTAAGCTTCCACCTGCGTCCCCTTGTTCGTTTTCCGCCCATGCTTAATAGTTTGACTTTGTCCACTCTGTCAATTCATCTTACAATAATGTAGGTTATGATCATGTCTCCCCGATCTCTTTTGTCTTCCAGGGACGTGCGGTTTAAATCCCGTAGCTTTTCCTCGTAACTCATATTTTTTCAGTTCTGGGACTAGTCTGGTGGCATACTGCTGAAACTTCTCTAACTTTGTCTTGTGTTGTACTAGCTATGGACTCCAGGCTGGAGCTGCATACTCCTGAATTGGTCTTACATAAGTGGTATACAGGGTCCTGAACGATTTCCTTATACAAGTTTCTAAAGCCAGTTCTTATGTTGGCCAATCTAGCATATGTCGATGATCATATCGTTTTGATGTGGGCCTCTGGGGACAGGTTCGGTGTAATATCAACATCTAGAGCTTTCTCTCTATTTGACTCTTGCAGGATTTCACCTCCCAGATGGTACCTTGTGTTCAGCCTCCTGAACACAAGGAGGCTGTGTTCCCACAGCCTAATTTCGTTACTTTACACTTACCTGAGTTAAACTTTAGTAGCCATTTTCTAGACGATTCGTCCAGGTTGTCTTGTAGTCTGTGTCTATCTTCATCTGTCTTGATCCTTCTCTTAATTTTTGCATCATCAGCAAACATTGAGATGAATGAGTCTATACCCTCTGGAAGATCGTTTACATATATTGTACTTGGACCCCATCCTGTTTCTAGAGTCCTGTGGGACTCCGCTAGTGACATCCCACCAAACTGAGGTCTCCCCCTCACAGTAATTCGTTGTTTCCTGTTGCTTAGATACTCCCTTATCCACTGGAACACCTTACCTATTATTCCTGCCTGTTTCTTCAACTTTTGTAAGAGCCTCTTATGGGGTACTAAGTCAAAGGCTTTCAGACAGCCTAAGAACATGCAGTCTGCCCACACTTCTCTTTCTTGGATATTTTTTGTCGCCTGGTCATAGAATTTTATTAAACTTGTGAGGCACGATTTACCATCTCTGAACCCATGCTGGTGGTGTTACAAAGCTATTTCCCTCCAGATGTTCTACGAGCCTTTTCCTCATGATCTTCTCGAGGCGACATAATGCGTCGTGTACAGTGTTCGGGTCGTCTAGTGCGTCGTGTACGGTGTTCAGGTCGTCTAGTGCGTCGTGTACAGTGTTCAGGTCGTCCAGTGCGTCGTGTACAGTGTTCAGGTCGTCCAGTGCGTCGTGTACAGTGTTCAGGTCGTCCAGTGCGTCGTGTACAGTGTTCAGGTCGTCTAGTGCGTCGTGTACAGTGTTCAGGTCGTCTAGTGCGTCGTGTACAGTGTTCAGGTCGTCTAGTGCGTCGTGTACAGTGTTCAGGTCGTCTAGTGCGTCGTGTAGAGGTGCGGATCGCGTGTAGCCTGCAGTGGTTGGCTGTGTACCCAGTAATACGGGGTGTTGCCCGCCAGTGATTGGCTGCCAGGTGTGTAGGCCGTGTTGTGTGTACATTGCGTCCTGTGATGCTTCGTGTGAAGCAAGCGTCGAGTGAAACTTGCGTCATGTACTCGCCTACTTGTGCTTGCGCCGGTTGAGCTCTGGCTCTTTGTGTGTTCATGTATAGCCCTTGTCATGTTTAGGTTGCGTCATGTGCTGCCAGCGTCTTGTATAGCTTGCGTCCTGAGATGCTTGTCTTGTATAGCTTGCGTCCTGAGATGCTTGTCATGTATAGCTTGCGTCCTGAGATGCTTGTCATGTGTAGCTTGCGTCCTGAGATGCTTGTCATGTGTAGCTTGCGTCCTGAGATGCTTGTCATGTGTAGCTAGCGTCGTGAGTAGCTTGCGTCATATTGTTCGACGCAATATGCGTAGTCATGACGCAAGCTACTCATGGCTCAAGTCATGACTCATGACTTGAGTCATGAGTAGCTTGCGTCATATGTAGCTTGCGTCATGTATAGCTTGCGTCATATGTAGCTTGCGTCATGTATAGCTTGCGTCATGAGTATGTTGTGATGCAGGTTGTGGTGGCCGGGTGCGTGTAGGGCGGCGGCCATAACCACCACCATCACTGAGCTCCATTGTAACCTTTTTTATACTTATCTCCTGCAGGGCCCGTCCCCGCCGGCCTCCAGGAGGAGGGACCGTCCCCGCCGGCCTCCAGGAGGAGGGACCGCCGGCCTCCAGGAGGAGGGACCGCCGGCCTCCAGGGGGAGGGACCGCCGGCCTCCAGGGGGAGGGACCGCCGGCCTCCAGGGGTAGGGACCGCCGGCCTCCAGGAGGAAAGCCCGCCGGCCTCCAGGGGGAGGGACCGCCGGCCTCCAGGAGGAGGGACCGCCGGCCTCCAAGAGGAGGGACCGCCGGCCTCCAGGAGGAGGGACCGCCGGCCTCCAGGAGGAGGGACCGCCGGCCTCCAGGGGGAGGGACCGCCGGCCTCCAGGGGGAGGGACCGCCGGCCTCCAGGAGGAGGGACCGCCGGCCTCCAGGGGGAGGGACCGCCGGCCTCCAGGGGGAGGGACCGCCGGCCTCCAGGGGGAGGGACCCAGCACGGGACCTCAAGCCACTCAGGGCAACACGTGTTGTGATGGATCACGCCGCGTGTCGGGTGCGCATGAGACCTGAACACTGAACCACACTTGAAATATTGCCGGCAATACCTTACGTAAGTGAAGGCAAAAAATGGACATGAACACAAATTTGAATGAGAAGTGCGTGTGCGTGTGTGCGTGTGCATGTGTGTGCGTGTGCATGTGTGTGCATGTGCATGTGTGCATGCGTGTGTTTGACGGCCAGTTCCGCTGACGACAGCGGCCCTGCCCGCACCGTGGATACTTTGGTCTTTGAGTAATTATATATATATATATATATAATATATATATATATATATATATATATATATATATATATATATATATATATATATATATATATATATATATATATATATATATATGTCGTACCTAGTAGCCAGAACGCACTTCTCGGCCTACTATTCAAGGCCCGATTTGCCTAATAAGCCAAGTTTTCCTGAATTAATATATTTTCTCTAATTTTTTCCTTATGAAATGATAAAGCTATCCATTTCATTATGTACGAGGTCAATTTTTTTTTATTGGAGTTAAAATTAACATAGATATATGACCGAACCTAACCAACCCTACCTAACCTAACCTAACCTAACCTAACCTATCTTTATAGGTTAGGTTAGGTAAGGTAGCCGAAAAAGTTAGGTTAGGTTAGGTAGGTTAGGTAGTCGAAAAACAATTAATTCATGAAAACCTGGCTTATTAGGCAAATTGGGCCTTGCATAGTAGGCTGAAAAGTGCGTTCTGGCTACTAGGTACGACATATATATATATATATATATATATATATATATATATATATATATATATATATATATATATATATATATATATATATATATATATAATATAAAACACCGTATCCCAGTATTAGGGAGAACACTTAACTTCTCGATATCCGCACCGAGACCGATTTTAGCTAAGTCGATTGATTAATAACGACGCCATTTTACAGGAAACTTGAAGACTTACCTGACGGAGTCCGGGTAGGTGTGCTGGGGGCGGGTCTCCCAGAGTAGAGGTGGTACAAGGGGAGCACTTACTCCCACACTGGCGACACTACTCCCACTCCTTCACTCCCACGCTACTCTAACTTTCCCCCTCCATATTTCTTTAGCGCATCAATACATCGAACTAAAGACTGGCGTCACTCCGCTCCTCCAACACTGTCTAAACGTACAAAGGTATTAGACCGAGTGAGGATGAGGGTGGGTACCGAGGGTAGTGATGTTTGCCCTGCGATGCCTCCCCATCTTGGCCGGCGCCGGTAGCAGGGCACGGGCGGCGAGGCGGACGGAGCGGCGATGTGGGGCACTTGGGGTCCGGGCGGAGTCTGAGGGCAGTGTGGGCTCTGGCAGCTCTGAGGGTTGGTCACGAAACCTCCCGGCCCCGTATCGAGCTTAGCCACAGGCATACACGGCCCCGCAATGAGCTTATCCACGTTTTTACAGCCCCACATCCAGCTTATCCACACTAATACACGGCCCCGCGTCGAGCTTATTCATACACACACACACGGCCCTGCAACGAGCTTATCAACACACGTACCAGCAACACCCTGCAACGAGCTTATTCACACACATACACACGCACGCTATCCTCATATCAAGAGGATAACATCAGCGGCATATGCCAGGTTGGCCAACATAAGATTGACCTTAAGAAACGTGTATAAGGAATCATTCAGTACTTTGTATACCACATATGTCAGACCAATCCTGGAGCATGGAGTCCATATCTCGTCAAGCACAAGACTAAACTGGAAAAGGTTCAAAGGTTTGCCACCAGACTAGTACCCGAACTGAGGGGTATGAGCTACGAGGAGAGACTACGGGAATTAAACCTCACGTCACTGGGAGACAGGAGAGTTAGAGGGGACATGATCACCACATACAAGATTCACAGAGGAATTTATAGGGTAGATAAAGACAGACTATTTAACACAAGGGGCACACGCACGAGGGGACACTGGTGGAAAATGAGTGCTCAAATGAGGCATAGAGACGCTAGAAAGAACTTTTTCAGTGTTAGTAGTAGTAGACAAATGGAATGCACTAGGAAGTGATGTGGTGGAGGCTGACTTCATACATAGCTTCAAATGTAGATATGATAGAGCCCAGTAGGCTCAGGAACCTGTACACCAGTTGATTGACGGTTGACAGGCGGGCCGAAAGAGCAGAGCTCAACCCCCGCAAGCACAACTAGGTGAATACACCCACACCAGGGCGCCTGGTGGCTGAGTGAACAGCACGCTGGATACGTAGTCCTGTGGACCGGGGATCAATCCCTGGCGGAGACGGAAACAAATGGGCAGTTTCTTTTACCTTGATGTGGCTCTTCACCTAGCAGTAAATAGGTACCTGGGAGTTAGACAGCTGCTACGGGCTGCTTGCTGGGGGTGCGTGAGCGCGCATGTTAGCAATAAATATATGTAGTAGATATAATAAAGGAAAAATAGATTGGTTAGAAATGCAGGGACCAAGAGCTAATACCTGGACTCTGCAGACACACACACACACACACACACACACACACACACACACACACACACACACACACACACACACACACACACACACACACACACACACACAATTTTCAAGAAAGGAGATAGGGAAGAGACACTTAACTACAGACCGGTATCACTGACAGTCATCCCTTGTAAAGTTCTGGAAACAATAATCAGGTAAAGACTGGTTACGATCCTAGAGAACATTATGTTAACAAACACCAACATGGCTTCAGGGAAGGGAAATCATACCTAATAAATCTTTTGGAATTATATGATAAAGTAACAAGAATAAGGCAGGACAGAGACGGATGGTTTGACTGCATATTTCTGGACTGCCAAAAAGCCTTTGTTACAGTACTGCATGGGAGACTGCTATTCAAACTTGAGAGGCAAGCGAGAGAAAGCGGAAAAGCTCTAGCATGGGTAAGGAACTACCTAACAGGAAGGAGCCAGAGAGCAACTGAAGAGTATCGAGTGGAGTACTTCAAGGATTGGTGCTAGGATCAGTTCAATTTCTGATATACGTGAACGACATGTTTACAGGAGTCGAGTCCTATATGTCGATGTTCGCTGATGACGCGAAATTAATGAGACGACTTGTGACAGATGAGGATTGTAGAATACTCCAAGAGGACTTAAACAAGTTTCAGAGATGGTCAGAGAAATGTCTACTGGAGTTCAACACGAGCAAGTGTAAAGTTATGGAAATTAGACTAGATGACAGGAGACCAAACGGACAGTACACAATTAAGGGGAACTACCTGTGACGATTCGAGAAAGAGACCTGGGCGTGGACGTAACACCAAACCTAACTCCTGAAGCGCACATAAATCTGATAATGACATCAACGTAATATACGCTAGCAAAAGTCAGAACGTCCTTCAGAAACCTAAGTAAGGAGGCATTTAGAGCGCTTTACACTGCCTACGTGAGACCAGTCTTAGAGTATGCAGCCCTATCATGGAGTCCCCACTCGAAGAAACACATAAGGAAACTGGAAAAGGTTCAGAAATTTGCGACGAGGCTTGTCCCGGAGTTGCGAGGGACGAGGTATAAAGAGCCCCTGAAGGAACTGAAAATGACAACGCTAGAAAAAAAAGGGAGAGAGAAAATAGGATATAAACATGTAAAATACTTAGGAGGATTGACACTTAGGGGAAAAATACTTATTACATTGAAACACGAAATGTTCACATACAATACTAACAGAACAAGGGGACATTGGTGGAAGCTGGAGACTCAGATAAGTCACAGAGATGTTAGGAAGTTTTATCTTAGCGTAGTGGAACCTGGAATGAACTAAAGGAGCACATTATGGAAGCAAACACTAGTCATATCGTTAACACTAGATACGATAGGGACACAGGACAGGAGTCATCGCTTTAAACAACCAGCGACTAGAGAGAGGGGATCCAAGCGTCAAAGCTGGATCCTTCAGGCATAAATAGGTGATTGCACACACACACATACACGGCCCCGTACTGAGCATATCCACACACATACACGGCCCCGTATTGAGCATATCCACACACACACACACACACACACACACACACACACACACACACACACACACATACACACACACGGCCCCGTATTGAACATATCCACACACATATACGGCCCCGTACTGAGCTTATCCACACATAGACGGCCCCGTATTGAGTATATCCACACATACACGGCCCCGTACTGAGCTTATCCACACACATACACGGCCCCATACTGAGCTTATCCACACACATACACGGCCCCGTACTGAGCTTATCCACACACATACACGGCCCCGTATTGAGCATATCCACACACACGGCCCCGTATTGAGCATATCCACACACATACACGGCCCCGTATTGAGCTTATCCACACACATACACGGCCCCGTATTGAGCATATCCACACACATACACGGCCCCGTATTGAGCATATCCATACACATACACGGCCCCGTATTGAGCATATCCATACACATACACGGCCCCGTATTGAGCTTATCCACACATACGGCCCTGTATTGAGCTTATCCACACACATACACGGCCCTGTATTGAGCTTATCCACACATATACACGGCCCCGTATTGAGCTTATCCACACATACACAGCCCCGTATTGAGCTTATCCATGTTGGAAAATCCGACACCATTTAATAATCATACAGATAATAGCTGTATTGTATAAACAAGTTACCCATAGAAAACGTAACTTGTAGTGGAATTACCGTCTAAAGAAAACGGGATATCATCACCACATACTATTATAATTCACCAGCTATTTTGCTGGGAATTATTCTTAAATACATTAGTCTTTGGACTTTACCATCATAAAACATCTCATATAAATTAACTTAATTATCAATATTAAAGTAGAGTAAATGTGACCCTTCTATCACTTTCTGTCATGTGGACAATGTAAGCCAGGCTTCAGAGTGAGGGAGGGGGGCAACCATTGTTGTGTCACCTCCGAGACGCGAGGAGCAAATTCGGCTCCTATCATATCTGGACAATGTTGGCCAGGCGTCAGTAGTATGGAGTGTTAGACATTGTTGATACTAGACCAGAGGATCTCGGGAGCGAATTCGGCTCCTGTTAATTTTACTTGGACGTAGTGTTATGGAAACCAAAGGTGTACCATTATCACACGCTGTCAACAAATTCAAGTTAAGTGTTCTTTCCGAAACCCATGTATCTTTCATTTATGGCCATTAATGTCATTATATAGGGTGGGCCGGTTAGAGCACGACATAGCCTCAAACTAAAGGTAATTAAGCCAGGTCTTTATTGTTCCATGTATAGTGTTTTCTCTGATATAGCTTGTCATATATAGAACCTGGCTTCACAGCTAGCGCCCTTTTGACAGGTCAAGACGAGGAAGCATGCTTTGTACATCAGTTACCTGGGTGATGGAAGCTACCTCAAAGAGGATAATTTGGTGTCTACACCCTAGTTATACCTGGTGGACTAACCTGCTGTACTATAAGATAAGGAACCTCTTCAATGTATGTAGTCTATTACTGTAGTTTGATTGGCTGCATATATATTTAATTAAGATAAACCCCCCTAATGTGTAGAGGATCGATTTGTGAGATTAAGAGATTATTGCAGAAATACATTCCACTTATCATTATACAAATTGCTATCGAAGTATATAAATTAACGTAAATATAAATTCATATAAATTAAATAAATATAAATCTCACAGGTCGGTTCCCATAATCCACACACATACACGGCCCTGTATTGAGCTTATCCACACACATACACGGCCCCGTATTGAGCTTATCCACATACATACACGGCCCCGTATTGAGCTTATCCACACACATACACGGCCCTGTATTGAGCTTATCCACATACATACACGGCCCCGTATTGAGCTTATCCACATACATACACGGCCCCGTATTGAGCTTATCCACATACATACACGGCCCCGTATTGAGCTTATCCACATACATACACGGCCCCGTATTGAGCTTATCCACATACATACACGGCCCCGTATTGAGCTTATCCACATACATACACGGCCCCGTATTGAGCTTATCCACACACAGCCCGGCACTGAGCATTGGCGCACCAGCGTACTGATATGATCCAGTATGATGAAAATCACACAGGATTTTCTGGATTACATACTGGAACTGACTTTCCGTCAGTTCACATTTATTACTTCACACATAAGTCGTAATTCACGAAACCTGTGCATCTTTCAACAGCCATCGCGGCCTTGTTTACCTTTACTAAATAGTGAACGAGCATCGAAGCTTAACAACCCAAGGTTATTATTGTTATAAAGAATCTGGTAGCACTTCGGGGCTCAGAAACTGATCAATAAATGTCAACAAAGCTGCCATGGTTGTTGGAAGATGTACTGGTTTCGTAGTGGAGGCGTGTGTGTGTGTATCATGGCAGAAGACTTTCCTATAGCAAAAATATTATTTTAAATAAATATATTATACATAATTCATAAAAGTGAGAGTAAGTGATTAGCATAAGGCGGAGTACTGGTGAGTCAGCTCTCATGGTGAGTGTCCCCGTGTGTCCTGGTGTGTTGAGTGTTCCCGTGTGTCCTGGTGTGTTGAGTGTTCCCGTGTGTCCTGGTGTGTCCCCGTGTGTCCCCGTGAGTCCTGGTGTGTTGAGTGTTCCCGTGTGTCCTGGTGTGTTGAGTGTTCCCGTGTGTCCTGGTGTGTTGAGTGTCCCCGTGTGTCCTGGTGTGTTGAGTGTCCCCGTGTGTCCTGGTGTGTCCCCGTGTGTCCTGGTGTGTTGAGTGTCCCCGTGTGTCCTGGTGTGTTGAGTGTCCCCGTGTGTCCTGGTGTGTTGAGTGTCCCCGTGAGTCCTGGTGTGTTGAGTGTCCCCGTGTGTCCTGGTGTCCTGGTGTGTCCTGGTGTGTCCTGGTGTGTTGAGTGTCCCCGTGTGTCCTGGTGTCCTGGTGTGTCCCCGTGTGTCCTGGTGTGTTGAGTGTCCCCGTGTGTCCTGGTGTGTTGAGTGTCCCCGTGTGTCCTGGTGTGTTGAGTGTCCCCGTGTGTCCTGGTGTGTTGAGTTTCCCCGTGTGTCCTGGTGTGTTGAGTGTCCTGGTGTGTTGAGTGTCCTGGTGTGTTGAGTGTCCCCGTGTGTCCTGGTGTGTTGAGTGTCCCCGTGTGTCCTGGTGTGTTGAGTGTCCTGGTGTGTTGAGTGTCCCCGTGTGTCCTGGTGTGTTGAGTGTCCCGGTGTGTTGAGTGTCCCCGAGTGTCCTGGTGTGTTGAGTGTCCCCGTGTGTCCTGGTGTGTTGAGTGTCCCCGTGTGTCCTGGTGTGTTGAGTGTCCCCGTGTGTCCTGGTGTGTTGAGTGTCCTGGTGTGTTGAGTGTCCCCGTGTGTCCTGGTGTGTTGAGTGTCCCCGTGTGTCCTGGTGTGTTGAGTGTCCTGGTGTGTTGAGTGTCCCCGTGTGTCCTGGTGTGTTGAGTGTCCCCGTGTGTCCTGGTGTGTTGAGTGTCCCCGTGTGTCCTGGTGTGTTGAGTGTCCTGGTGTGTTGAGTGTCCTGGTGTGTTGAGTGTCCTGGTGTGTTGAGTGTCTCCGTGTGTCCTGGTGTGTTGAGTGTCCCCGTGTGTCCTGGTGTGTTGAGTGTCCTGGTGTGTTGAGTGTCCCCGTGTGTCCTGGTGTGTTGAGTGTCCTGGTGTGTTGAGTGTCCTGGTGTGTTGAGTGTCCCCGTGTGTCCTGGTGTGTTGAGTGTCCTGGTGTGTTGAGTGTCCCCGTGTGTACTGGTGTGTTGAGTGTCCCCGTGTGTCCCGGTGTGTTGAGTGTCCCCGTGTGTCCTGGTGTGTTGAGTGTCCTGGTGTGTTGAGTGTCCTGGTGTGTTGAGTGTCTCCGTGTGTCCTGGTGTGTTGAGTGTCCCCGTGTGTCCTGGTGTGTTGAGTGTCCCCGTGTGTCCTGGTGTGTTGAGTGTCCCCGTGTGTCCTGGTGTGTTGAGTGTCCCCGTGTGTTGAGTGTCCCCGGGTGTTAAGTGTCCCCGTGTGTTGAGTGTCCCCGGGTGTTGAGTGTCCCCGTGTGTTGAGTGTCCCGGTGTGTTGAGTGTCCCCGTGTGTTGAGTGTCCCGGTGTGTTGAGTGTCCCCGTGAGTCCTGGTGTGTTGAGTGTCCCCGTGTGTTGAGTGTCCCGGTGTGTCCTGGTGTGTTAAGTGTCCCCGTGAGTCCTGGTGTGTTGAGTGTCCCCGTGAGTCCTGGTGTGTTGAGTGTCCCCGTGTGTCCTGGTGTGTTGAGTGTCCCCGTGTGTCCTGGTGTGTTGAGTGTCCCCGTGTGTCCTGGTGTGTTGAGTGTCCCCGTGTGTCCTGGTGTGTTGAGTGTCCCCGTGTGTCCTGGTGTGTTGAGTGTCCCCGTGTGTCCTGGTGTGTTGAGTGTCCTGGTGTGTCCTGGTGTGTTGAGTGTCCTGGTGTGTTGAGTGTCCCCGTGTGTCCTGGTGTGTTGAGTGTCCTGGTGTGTCCTGGTGTGTCCTGGTGTGTTGAGTGTCCTGGTGTGTTGAGTGTCCCCGTGAGTCCTGGTGTGTTGAGTGTCCCCGTGTGTCCTGGTGTGTTGAGTGTCCCCGTGTGTCCTGGTGTGTTGAGTTTCCCCGTGTGTCCTGGTGTGTTGAGTGTCCCCGTGTGTCCTGGTGTGTTGAGTGTCCCCGTGTGTCCTGGTGTGTTGAGTGTCCCCGTGTGTCCTGGTGTGTTGAGTGTCCCCGTGTGTCCTGGTGTGTTGAGTGTCCTGGTGTGTTGAGTGTCCCCGTGTGTCCTGGTGTGTTGAGTGTCCCCGTGTGTCCTGGTGTGTTGAGTGTCCCCGTGTGTCCTGGTGTGTTGAGTGTCCCCGTGTGTCCTGGTGTGTTGAGTGTCCCCGTGTGTCCTGGTGTGTTGAGTGTCCTGGTGTGTTGAGTGTCCCCGAGTGTCCTGGTGTGTTGAGTGTCCCCGTGTGTCCTGGTGTGTTGAGTGTCCCCGAGTGTCCTGGTGTGTTGAGTGTCCCGGTGTGTCCTGGTGTGTTGAGTGTCCCCGAGTGTCCTGGTGTGTTGAGTGTCCCCGTGTGTCCTGGTGTGTTGAGTGTCCTGGTGTGTTGAGTGTCCCCGAGTGTCCTGGTGTGTTGAGTGTCCCCGTGTGTCCTGGTGTGTTGAGTGTCCCCGAGTGTCCTGGTGTGTTGAGTGTCCCCGTGTGTCCTGGTGTGTTGAGTGTCCCCGTGTGTCCTGGTGTGTTGAGTGTCCCCGTGTGTCCTGGTGTGTTGAGTGTCCCCGTGTGTCCTGGTGTGTTGAGTGTCCCCGTGTGTCCTGGTGTGTTGAGTGTCCCCGTGTGTCCTGGTGTGTTGAGTGTCCTGGTGTGTTGAGTGTCCCCGAGTGTCCTGGTGTGTTGAGTGTCCCCGTGTGTCCTGGTGTGTTGAGTGTCCCCGTGTGTCCTGGTGTGTTGAGTGTCTCCGTGTGTCCTGGTGTGTTGAGTGTCCCCATGTGTCCTGGTGTGTTGAGTGTCCCCGTGTGTCCTGGTGTGTTGAGTGTCCTGGTGTGTTGAGTGTCCTGGTGTGTTTAGTGTCCCCGTGTGTCCTGGTGTGTTGAGTGTCCCGGTGTGTTGAGTGTCCTGGTGTGTTGAGTGTCCCCGTGTGTCCTGGTGTGTTGAGTGTCCCGGTGTGTTGAGTGTCCCCGTGTGTTGAGTGTCCCGGTGTGTTGAGTGTCCCCGTGTGTTGAGTGTCCCCGTGTGTCCTGGTGTGTTGAGTGTCCTGGTGTGTTGAGTGTCCCCGTGTGTCCTGGTGTGTTGAGTGTCCCCGTGTGTTGAGTGTCCCCGTGTGTTGAGTGTCCCGGTGTGTTGAGTGTCCCCGTGAGTCCTGGTGTGTTAAGTGTCCCCGTGAGTCCTGGTGTGTTGAGTGTCCCCGTGTGTCCTGGTGTGTTGAGTGTCCCCGTGTGTCCTGGTGTGTTAAGTGTTCCCGTGAGTCCTGGTGTGTTGAGTGTCCCCGTGTGTCCTGGTGTGTCGAGTGTCCTGGTGTAAGTGGTAGGGTGCTGCAATGGGTACGAGAGAGTACCTAAACAACAGGAAGCAGAGAGTTACAGTGAGGGGGTGAGACCTCGGACTGACGTGACGTCACCAGCGGAGTCCCATAGGGCTCTGTACTCGGACCTATTCTGTTTCTGATATACGTAAATGATCTTCCAAAATTTAAACTCATTTCTCTCAATGTTTGCTGATGATGCTAAAATTATGAGAAGGATTAAGAGAGAGAAGGACAGCAAGAGGCTACAGGATGACCTGGACAGACTGAATGAATGGTCCAACAAATGGCTACTAGAGTTTAACTCGAGCAAGTGCAACGCGATAAAGATAGGCGTAGGTAGCAGGAGGCCAAACACAAGGTACCAGCTGGAAGATGAAATCCTTCAGGAGTCAGGACGAGCGAAAGATTTAGGGATTGATATTACACCAGACCTGTCCCACAAAGCCCACATGAAAGGGATAACATCAGCGGCGTATGCGAAGCTGACTAACATAAGAACTGCGCGCAGAAACTTGTGTAAGGAATCATTCACAACCTTGTATACCATATATGTCAGACCAAGGCTGGAGTATGCGGCTCCAGCCTGGAGTCCACATCTAGTAAAACACAAAACGAAGTTAGGAAAGGATCAGAGGTATGCCACCAGACTAGTCCCAGAGCTGGGAGGTATGACCTATGCGGAAAGATTACTGGAACTGAACTTTACGACACTAGAAGACAGAAGAGTTAGGGGAGAAACGATAACTACCTACATAATTCTCAGAGGAATTGACAGGGTAAATAAAGATCAAATGTTTAACACGGGTGGTACGCGAACACGGAGGGACAGGTGGAAACAGAATACCCAAATGAGCTACAGGGACGTTAGAAAGAACTTTTTCAGTGTCAGAGTAGTTAACAGGTGGAATGCATTAGGCAGTGATGTGGTGGAGGCTGACTCCATACACAGTTTCAAGTGTAGATATGATAGAGCCCAGTAGGCTCAGGAACCTGTACACCAGTTGATTGACGGTTGAGAGGCGGGACCAAAGAGTCGAAGCTCAACCCCCGCAAGCACAAGTAGGCGAGTACAACTAACTGAGCGCACACACACACACACACACACACACACACACACACACACACACACACACACACACACACCTATACTATAAAAGAATACCTGGTTGCACCCGGAAAGAGACCCGGGTCAAGCCGGGTACCCCTTCTAAATAAATATAAAAATCTGTTCCGTGTTGGAAGGGGAGGGCAGGGAGATGGGTAAGAAGGGGGGAGATGGTGAGGGAAGAGAGTGGAGGGGGGCAGGGAAGAGGGGGGTCTGTAATTAGTATAAATGGTGCCGAAACTCGGCAATTTGGTATTTTAGCAATTGGGACAAGCTTTTCTAGGTGTCCATCTTAAGGTAGGTGTCCATAATTCTTCCTCCCAGGTCATCCGTTTTAGGGGTCCATCTTTAGGTGGGGGTACATTCTGCGCCCTAGGATCAACAGTGAAGAAAATGTAGCTCTTGGCCTCCGGCTCTTCTCCCAATTCATAGTTCATCTTTGCAATGTACCAATTTTGGTGGACAGTTAAAAAATATATGTTTTTAATTTTATATTAACACATTTAGGTACACCTGCAATTGTGCAGCTGCCCTAGACTATATGAAGGGGGAGTATAATGTGTGTCAAGAACTAGCTACGAGATGCTAAAAATCCCCCTCACACAGGATGGTTAGTCATACAGAGGCATGTGATCAGTAGTCTGCACTGGCAGACTCTGGGTGCATTATGAGGATATCATAAAAAAACACGAGAGTGAATAAGATAGCAGTGAATACTAAAAAGGCCCCATCTCGCAGGATGGTTAGTCATACAGGGCCATGAGATCAGTAGTCTGCGCTGGCAGATTTTGGGAGCATTAAGAGAATATTGTCAAGAACACGAGAGTTAATAAAGTAATTGCAAAGCTCCAGGAGTCCGATTCACGAAGCAGTTACGCAAGCACTTACGAACCTGTACATCTTTTCTCAATCTTTGGCGGCTTTGTTTACAATTATTAAACAGTTAATGAGCTCCGAAATACCAGGATGCTGTTTATAACAATGACAACAATTGATTGGGAAGTTTTCATGCTTGTAAACTGTTTAATGAATGTAACCAAAGGTGTCAATGATTGAACAAAGATGTACACGTTCGTAAGTAATAAGGTGATTTCTTCGTGAATCTGGCCCCAGGTACCTCATGCCAACGGGTCTGAAAGGTCTAATAACTGGGCATTCGGTGATGTAGTGTGGGAGATCATGCCGCAGTTCCTGCTCACAGAGTTTGCACCTGGAGTGCTCAGGATTGGGAGATCTGTCACCTGTAGCCACCTGCCACAGGTAACGGTAACCCAACCTGATCCTTGCAACCACTGTGTCGCACAGTCTAGTGGACGTTTTGTGCTGTCCATAGATATAGGTTTCAGATCTGAACAAATCATAGCTTTTATACTGGTGCTTTCAGGTCGTTGGGAGTCAGTAATTCTTTTCTTATCAGACCTGAGTGTTTGGAACAATACAGTTTTGACAGCAGAGATGGGGATACCTAGATCTAATTCAACTTCCTCTTTGTTGCACGCTAATTTGGCTGCAATGTCTGTCTCATTATGATGGGTTATATTTATGTGTGAAGGTATCCATACAAAGGAGATTCGAGACCCATTACTCTGTGCAGCAATTAGGTCATTTATAATTGGGAGAATGAGGTTCTTGCTAAAAACTAACGTGTTTTTTTTTTTTTTTTTTTTTTTTTTAACTAATACATTAGGTACATCTGCATTAGTGCAGCTACCCTAGACTATATGAAGTGGAGTACAGTGTGTCAAAATAACTAACTTCGTGATGCTAAAAAATCCCCATCACACAGGATGGTTAGTCATACAGAGGCATGTGATAGGCAGGCTGCACTGGCAGACTCCGGATAAAAGCTATGGGTGCGAAAACCAATGTAACACTCTACGGACTTTAGGTTGCACATTTCATATCCACTGACTTTGTAAAGAGGTATATCGGCCGACCCCCACCAAGGGAGGCATTTAATTCAAGTCTAACCCTCTCTAATATACTCTCCGTAAAATTGCCTTTAACTCTGCCAAATCTTAATGAGGCTATCCCCAAGCGTCTGGCCTCACAGCTTGGAAAAAACAGACAAGTCAATTGATATAGACAGCTTAAGAGCTTCAGGTCGCTGCGAGGTCGTTGTCAACACAAGTTTATTACTTTTTGTATGAATCATCTTGTCGGAGCTCGTAAACATTTTAGTAAATACGAACTGGACCGCCATGATGGATATTAACAGGGATAGGTCTCGTGAACGGAGTGGTATGTGATTAATCCTTGTCATGAGCACTTGACGAATCCTTGCCCTAACCACTTGACGAATCCTTGCCCTAACCACTTGATTAATCCTTGCCATGAGAACTTGACGAATCCTTGCCCTAACCACTTGACGAATCCTTGCCCTAACCACTTGATTAATCCTTGCCATGAGAACTTGACGAATCCTTGCCCTAACCACTTGACGAATCCTTGCCCTAACCACTTGATTAATCCTTGCCATGAGCACTTGACGAATCCTTGCCCTAACCACTTGACGAATCCTTGCCCTAACCACTTGATTAATCCTTGCCATTAGCACTTGACGAATCCTTGCCCTAACCACTTGATTAATCCTTGCCCTAACCACTTGATTAATCCTTGCCATGAGCACTTGACGAATCCTTGCCCTAACCACTTGATTAATCCTTGCCATGAGCACTTGACGAATCCTTGCCCTAACCACTTGACGAATCCTTGCCCTAACCACTTGATTAATCCTTGTCATGAGCACTTGACGAATCCTTGCCCTAACCACTTGACGAATCCTTGCCCTAACCACTTGATTAATCCTTGCCATGAGAACTTGACGAATCCTTGCCCTAACCACTTGACGAATCCTTGCCCTAACCACTTGATTAATCCTTGCCATGAGCACTTGACGAATCCTTGCCCTAACCACTTGATTAATCCTTGCCATGAGCACTTGACGAATCCTTGCCCTAACCACTTGACGAATCCTTGCCCTAACCACTTGATTAATCCTTGCCATGAGAACTTGACG
Organism: Procambarus clarkii; assembly: GCF_040958095.1. Taxonomy (NCBI): domain Eukaryota; kingdom Metazoa; phylum Arthropoda; class Malacostraca; order Decapoda; family Cambaridae; genus Procambarus; species Procambarus clarkii. The sequence goes on from NC_091196.1 coordinate 27,620,310, forward strand.
AATCCTTGCCCTAACCACTTGACGAATCCTTGCCCTAACCACTTGATTAATCCTTGCCCTAACCACTTGATTAATCCTTGCCCTAACCACTTGATTAATCCTTGCCCTAACCACTTGATTAATCCTTGCCCTAACCACTTGATTAATCCTTGCCCTAACCACTTGATTAATCCTTGCCCTAACCACTTGATTAATCCTTGCCCTAACCACTTGATTAATCCTTGCCATGAGCACTTGACGAATCCTTGCCCTAACCACTTGATTAACCCTTGTCATGAGCACTTGACGAATCCTTGCCCTAACCACTTGATTAATCCTTGCCATGAGCACTTGACGAATCCTTGCCCTAACCACTTGACGAATCCTTGCCCTAACCACTTGATTAATCCTTGCCCTAACCACTTGATTAATCCTTGCCCTAACCACTTGATTAACCCCTGTCATGAGCACTTGATTATGCGATCAATTTCGTTGACAACATATTCATATTTATAGTGAGCATGGATCATGTGTCGTTTTAATGACACAAATTATTTCCTAATAATTATTAACACATTAAAAGTAGTATATATAATTCACAGATCTTCCCTTCGCCATCGAGGCCACTCAGATTGGCGAAGATTACCTGCTAGCCAACAGGTAAATTCAGGTATGTACATGTAAGTCTTTGGTGTAGTACGTATCATGGCTTGTGGGCAGCGTGGTAGCTGATTGGTCCTGATTGGTCCAGCCGTCCTGATGGTAGGTGATTGGTCCAGCAGTCCTCGTGGTAGCTGATTGGTCTAGTCGTCCTGATGGTAGGTGATTGGTCCAGCAGTCCTCATGGTAGCTGATTGGTCCAGCAGTCCTCATGGTAGCTGATTGGTCCAGCAGTCCTGATGGTAGCTGATTGGTCCAGCAGTCCTGATGGTAGCTGATTGGTCCAGCAGTCCTCATGGTAGCTGATTGGTCTAGTCGTCCTGATGGTAGCTGATTGGTCTAGTCGTCCTGATGGTAGCTGATTGGTCCAGTCGTCCTGATGGTAGCTGATTGGTCCAGTCGTCCTGATGGTAGCTGATTGGTCCAGCAGTCCTGATGGTAGCTTATTGGTCCAGCAGTCCTGATGGTAGCTGATTGGTCCAGCAGTCCTGATGGTAGCTGATTGGTCCAGCAGTCCTGATGGTAGCTGATTGGTCCAGCAGTCCTGATGGTAGCTGATTGGTCCTGCCATGCCCGTCAGTTGTCCTTAGGAATGCTCTTAGCTCGTGTTGTGGAAGTTACCAAGACCTGTGTAATAACATGACCCCGAGACACGCGTTCTGTACCAGTACCATGATACTGGTACCAGTGGTGGGTGGGTTCGAATCCTCTGATGGGTCAAGGGGATTCGAACCCAGGCACAAATATTGCTATACAGTTATAGTGATTTCTGTGCTTGGGGGCCATTCAAGCTTTGCTCATAAATTAGCATGGGTTTGTCTCCCGCCACGATTAAGTAGTCCTGAATAGAGAGAGAGAGCGACGAATAGTAGGGTCAGGTGATTGCTGACTAACGATAGCTAATGGTTGTTGAGATGGGCATCTTCCCTCTGGGTCAAAGGAGGTCCATCAAGCAATTATATGCTCAAGGTTATTTTAATTTGTGTGTTAATCACTAAGACCAGTTCTCGAATAAATGAAAAGTTCTCTCTCCATGAAGAGTATCTGTAGCCGCCTTCGATCACTGAGGCGTGTGATGATTGGGGTTTAACGATGGCCTGGGGCCAGATTCACGAAGCAGTTACGCAAGTACTTAGGAACGTGTACATCTTTAATCAACCTTTGACGGCTTTGGTTACATTTATTAAACAGTTTACAAGCATGAAAACTTGCCAATCAACTGTTGTTATTGTTATAAACAGCCTCCTGGAGCTTCGGAGCTCATTAACGGTTTATTAATTGTAAACAAAGCCGCCAAAGATTGAAAAAAGATGTATAGGTTCGTAAGTGCTAGCGTAACTGATTCGTGAATCTGGCCCCAGGCCCTTACTATGGCCTAACGATTCACGATGGTGTTGTGGTGTCGAGAGTAGTGTTGCTTAATTCCTCCTCCTTGCAAATGAAGCGTAAGACGTCTATCCGGTCAGAGTATTCGTGTTATGTCGAATATAGCATACATCTCAGAGCGCATAGTCTCCAGAAAGGCACTAGTATTGATGTGCTACATTAGTGCAGTTAGAGGCGGCAGGAATGTTATTTCTTATAACGAGGAAAGTTTTATGTGGGTTGTTACAATAAATAACAGGATGAATCCTTGCATTTTCACTTTGTGTGGTAGTGTATCAACGGTTTTTTGGAAGTTCAGAAATATGCAATCTGCTTATCCTTCTCTGTCTTGCCTTATTTTCGTTACCTTATTATGAAACTCCAGGAGGTTCGTCAGGCATAATTTCCCTGTTCTATAGCCGTATTGTTGTTTACTTGCGAACCTAATTCTTTCTAGGTGAACAACTGGTTTTAACCTTATTATTCTTTCAAGTACTTTGCAACAAGGGATGCTTGTGAGTGACACTGATCTGTAGTTAAGTGTTTCTTCTCTATCTCCTTTCTTGTAGATTGGCACCACATTTGCCTTCTTCCAGCAGCTGGGTAATTTCCCCTTCGTATGCGACTCGTTTAAGATTAGTGCTAGAGGTATGCTGAATGCCTGTGCTGCTTCTTTTAACATCCATGGTGATTTTCTATTTGGTCCAGATGCTTTAGTTACATCCAGTGATGCTGGCTATATTCTTACTTCCTCTGCTGTTACCTCAATATTTAGTAGCGTCTCATCTGAGGGCTGCTTCCTCATCTAACTCTGGGAGCTGTTCAGGCTCAGTAGTGAACACTCCATGGAAGCTGGTATTGAGCTCCTCACAAATTTCTTTATCATTTTATGTATACTGGCCTCCCATTTCTCGTAACCTGGTCACTTGGTCATTCACTCTCATTTTCCTTCTTATATGGCTATATAGGAGTTTCGGTTGGCTCTTTGCTTTGAAGGCAATATAATTTTCATAGTTTCTTTCTGGCAATCTTCTTATGTTTAATGTCGTCATTCCTGGCCCTAGTGCATCTAACCCGATTTACCTTTGTCCTTTATCTTCTGTATTTTCCGGTATTTCCTCCTGCCTTTTGCTTTTGCTTCCTGCCACTGTCTATTGAACTACAGGTTATTATGTTCTTCTACTGTTTACCCTTCATGGTGGTACGAGTCTCTCTTCTGCCTCTTTGAACTTCAGAGGCAGAAGAGAGAATGGGGTGCATAATAAATGAACTAAACTAACCTATTATAATATAAATATTTTAATAGGTGAAGGGAAAGGAGAAGAGAAGTTTTCAGGAAAATAAGAAGACTTTATAATTTACTTCATTTATTATAAACTCCCAGACCCATCTTGTGGGTGATTTGGTCCATCATTTCCTGGACCGTCTTCCCTCTAAGGTCCTACTCCCATGGTACATTTCCCAGATACTCTCTTATTATTATGCAGTCTCTTTTTTTATAGTCTGTTCTCCATTCCCTGACTCCTTGTCTTATGGTCATTGTTCCGAGTCCCATCATGTCGAATACCAGGACACAATGGTCACTTGCTCCTAGTGGTATTTCATGCTCAAAGTTCTCAATGTCGTCCTCATTCTGGGTGAAAATCAAGTCCAGTAGGCTTGGGTGTATCACCTCCATTTCTCTTGACCTCCTTTACATGTTGAGTTAAGAAATTTCTTTCTACAACTTCCACTATTTCGCTCCCCATGTTTCTTCCCCACCATGAGGATTTCTGGAATCCCAATCAATCTCTCCATGATTTAGGTCCCTCATGACTACTAGAAGTTCAGCTCTCATTCTATGCGCCACTGTTGCTGCTCTCTGCAATGCCTCCATGCATGCTTTGTTGTTGTCATATTCCTGCTTGGGCCTTCTGTTGGTGGGGGTGGTGGGGGGGGGGGGGTGTAAGAGTCTGGTGTCTCAAGAGGGGTGTGAAGGAGTCTGGGGGTATGCGGGGGGGGGGGGGGGGGGTCAGGGAGTGGGTGGGAGTCAGGGCGTTGGTGGGGGTCAGTGAGTGTGTGGGGGTCTGGGAGTAGTTGGGAAACAGGGTTTTGTTGGTGGTCAGGGAGTGGGCGGAGGTCTGGGAGTGGGTGGGATTCGGGGAGTAGGTGAGGGTCAGGGAGTGAGTGGAGGTCAGGGAGTGGGTGGGAATCGGGGAGTGGGTAGAGGTCAGGGAGTGGCCGGGGGTCAGGGAAGGAAGCAGGGATCAGGGAGTGTGTGTGTGGGGGGGGGGGCTGGGTGGCAAGCAAGGTGTGGGTGTGAGGGTGGGTGAGAGGTAGAGGTGTACTCATCTAATTGTACTCACCTAGTTGGGCTTGCGGGGGTTGAGCTCTGGCTCTTTGGTCCCGCCTCTCGACAACATGAGGCGGGCATGAGTTAGAGGGGGTGTGGGGTAGAGCCGCATCAGGTGCGGTCAGGGAGGTGTAAGGCAAAGCATGGGTGGGTGGGGGAATTGGGAACAGGAGGGGGGGGGTAGAGCTCCGGTCATCCTCAGGTAATGGAGGGTTGGGGGAAGTGGTAGAGTGTGGCTGAGGGAGGGAGGGGGTGTGTGGTGCCTGAGGGAGGGTGCCTGCCAGTCACTGCTTAGATGCTCTGTGTCTACTGTCAAGCAATCTCTGTGAGTTATGTTCCTGCTTTGTCATAAATTGTTATATGTAAATATTATAGTAATTCCTTGACCACCTCAATAAATGTTTGTGCTCCAATATATATTCAACAGCATGTTCATTGGTAAATTCTACCAAAACAGGTCGATTTGTAGGCAGTAGGTATCCAACAGTCTCAGGAGACTATGGAGTTGCGCTCTGGTGTCGGCCTGGTCTGGAGTGGCCTGGTCTGGAGTGGCCTGGTCTGGAGTGGCCTCACCAAGGCGCAAAGCCAGGGTAGGTTGAGGCGGGGTCTATATTCAGAGTATATGGTCCAATGTGGTGTGACCTCACAACCTCCCTCATCGCTCTGTCAGTAGTCAACCATCTCATACTCTCTCCCAGCTGTAGTCTGTCATGGTGTATCCTCTCGTGTTGTGAAGGCAGGCGTCACTCGATTAGTTCCTGTATTATTATTGTTATTTTCTTCTGTAGTTCCTTATCTCTCAACACTCTGCTTCAGTGTCTCTTGATGCATTGTGCCTCCTGCTGTCTCTTTGTTGTTGCTAATTACCATATTGATCCCTTCATTTTCGCAAATTCGAGAGTTGCTTTGTGATCTTTTCAATTTGTTCTTTAGCTGTTGCAGTCTCTCCTTCCCATCCCTCCCCAGCTTGCTCACTACCCCGGTGGTTGACCTCCACCTCTGCTCCCCCGGGGGTCTAGGATTATGTTCCCCCTCGTCCCCCGGGTATGACTGATTCTAGCTTAGTTATTCTTCTCTCCAGTTGCTGCCCCCCCCCCCCACTGTTTCATCTTCCTTATTTCCGCTTTAATCCACTGCTTCTGTATCAGTATCCCTTCACTATACGCAGTATGTCTCTTACATATATATACTTACATATAAATATACAGTATATACTTACTCTCAGAGAACGGTTGGTCACGTGTGACCCGGGCGGCGGTCAGGTCACGACTCAGGCCGCCCGGGCCAGTACTCTTTGTCATATAATACTTTGCAACTACTGACTGTTTTGTCCTCCATCACCTTCTCGCTTAGCTTGTACCAACCGTCTACCACTCTGTTTGCAACAGAAGACTTTCTAATATTTTTTCGGCACCTTGTTTCCTGTTCTTGAATCTGTGTCCTCTTGTTCGTGATGTTGCTGGTTTCAGGAATTCCTCGATTAGAATTCAGTTGCTGGTTTCAGGAATTTGTCAATTTGGTCGATTCCTGTTAGTATTTTGTAAGTGGTGATCATATGACCTGTCTTTCTTTTATCTTCTAGTTTTGGCATGTTTAACGCCTCTAGTCTCTCCTCGTAACTTGTTTTTCAGTTCCGGAAGCCATTTTGTAACACGCCGCTGCACCTTCTCTAGTTCATTAATGTACTTCATGAGATTTGGTCACCATACAACTGTTGCATATTACAATTTTGGTCTCACAAAAGTCGTGAATAGTTTTTTTAGTATTTCACCATCCATATAATTAAAAGAAAGTCTGAAGTTGGAAAGCGACGCATACGCTCCTCTCACAATGTTCTTTATAGGTTCCTCTGGCGACAGTTTATTATCCAAAACCACCTCTAGGTCTCGTTCTTTATTAGAGTTCTGTATGGAGACGAGGAGTCACAATAACGTGGCTATCAACTTGAGAATGGTCCAGGACGGACCGAAACGTCGTCGTCCCTTCACTTTCTAGTATGTGGTTTAGTCAAACAGAGTTCTGTATTTCCTTTCCACATAATTTGTAAGTTATGTGTGATTTATTTTCTTCGATTCCACATTCCATAACATGGCATTTATTCACAATGAATTCCAATTGCCACTTGACGCTTCAAACATATTTTATCTAGATCAATTTGAAGGGTATTACAATCGTCTGCGTCTCCTATCTTCCCCAGTATCTTAGCGTCATCCGCAAACATGTTCACATAATTCTCTACTCCTACTGGTACATGGTTTATGTAGACGATGAACATTACTGGTGTAAGAACTGAACCCTGAGGTACTCCGCTAGTAACACTCCTCCAGTCAGATACATCGTCTGATTACCGCCCTCATCTGTCTGTTAGAATATTTTTCATCCATGTCAGAAGTCTCCCTGTCATCCCTCCAGCATGTTCCTGTTTCCAGAACAAACACTCGTGTGGGACTCTATCAAAAGCCCATTTTTAGGGTCCAGATAGAGACAAACCAACCACCTCTTTCCTGTAGTATCTGTGTGGCTCTATCATAAAAACTAAGTAGATTTGTTACAGTGTGTGTGTGTAATTACGTACGTGTAGTCACACGATGAGAGCTACGCTCGTGGTGTCCCGTCTTCCCAAACACTCTGTCATATAACGCTATGAAACTACTGACATTGTGTGTGAGAGTGGTGTACATCTGCCTTGGTATGGGATAGCTGTGGAAGGAGTGGAGGCTGTATTTAACTTACGTGTTATGGGATGACGACCGAGATACGAATATCAGAAATATTTTGTTAATTTTTTTCCGGCATCAGTGAATAATGTTGCATATTATTATAGGAAAAATCATTAATTTTGTTGTTTATTTTAATATTTACAGGGTTAGCTGGCAGCCAGTGCCAAAAATGGTCGTGGGGGTCTGGATGTGACACTGGCACGCTGTTCCCTTTTGAATTCTGACAACCCCGGCCAGCCTATGTTCATTCCAGACCCCAGACCATTATTTCTGCCAATTTGGGTGAAGCTAGCCCTAAGCGTCTGGTCTCTAACTTTGGACAGACATAGATTATCTTATATATATATATGACAATGTCAGACCACGGAGGAAAAATGAAACAGGAAATTTCCTTAAGTACTTTCGTATATTAAATACATCTTCAGAAGGTCAATTTAATATACGAAAGTACTTAAGGAAATTTCCTGTTTCATTTTTCCTCCGTGGTCTGACATTGTCACATTCTTAATCACGTGTTTATTTTCGTGATATACACACACATATATATATATATATATATATATATATATATATATATATATATATATATATATATATATATATATGTCGTACCTAATATCCAGAACGCACTTTTCAGCCTACTATGCAAGGCCCGATTTGCCTAATAAGCCAAGTTTTCATGAATTATTTTTCGACTACCTAACCTACCTAACCTAACCAAACCTACCTTTTTCGGCTACCTAACCTAACCTCACCTAACCTATAAGGATAGGTTAGGTTAGGTTAGGTAGGGTTGGTTAGGTTTGGTCATATATCTACGTTAATTTTAATTCCAATAAAAAAAATTTACCTCATACATGATGAAATGAGTAGCTTTTTTATTTCATAAGAAAAAAAATTGAGAAAATATAATAATTCAGGAAAACTTGGCTTATTAGGCAAATCGGGCCTTGCATAGTAGGCTGAGAAGTGCATTCTGGCTACTAGGTACGACATATATATGTGTGTATATATGTGTATATATATGTGTATATATATGTGTATATATATGTGTATATATAATATATATATATAATATAAATATATATATATATATATATATATATATATTTTTTGTTGTTGTTGAATATGACCAAAAGGGTAAGAATAATAATTCTAACACGAATCTTTTCAATATTTCTTACGTTTTTCTTCAATGTCGAGAGTAATTGAAAAATTAACTCTCCAAAATTCCTTCTTTACATTTTTATTTTTGGTCTGACGCCCGAACGCGTTTCGTAAGCTTCTTACATTTTCAAAGACTAGTTTACACATAACATACATCATACTTATACTCGTTTTAGGTGAGGTGATATAGCACAAAAGTTTTGGTGGAGGTGACAGAACACGAATCAATGGGTATGAAAACATAAGAATGATAGTAACTGCGGCTCCGTTTGGTAGTTACAGCAAGCGAAATGTTGTCATCTGTAGGAGTTCAGTTTTCTTCACTTTCTGATGCAATGATCAGTAGGAGAGACCCAAACCGTACTTGTTATTCTGAGCGGCGCTTTCTACTGTGAATAGCAAGTTTGTGCCATCGGTACTGAGGAGTGGTTCAGTACCCTCCCTCATGGCCACATCTTCCTTGTGAATGAATGTCTTCCATTCCTGCAGTCTTGCATATGTCGTATCATGACTGTTGGGCTTCATTTCTTCCCCAACAGTTTGGGGGAGAAGTTTTCCTTAACTGGGGGACACAAGTTTTTGTCTCCCTCTTCAGGTTCTTTAATTAATGACTTGGACGAGGGCCCGAGAGTGGGTGCGTCCAGCATGCCTTAAAGCTCCTGGAAGTGACTCTTTGCAACTAAATGTCATTACTAAGTCAGTATGTTTCCTTTGGTCTGTTGTGTTACTTCCACTGCTCTCACGACAATGATCATTGTCTTAACTATTACGGGCTATTTTTTTTTTTTTTTGAGTAAAGAGGAAGGAGAGGCATAGGTGAAGGGAAGTATAGAAGTGGGAAATACAGTGAGAGGTATGAAAGCAGGCGGGCTGTCCGCCTTGCTGACACGATATGTGGGTGTTGGCAGCTAAGCTAAGCTGGCTCCCTCTTGTCATTGAGCTGTGAGTGTGTGAGAGGTTCTTCACATGTGTTTCACCATATATGGATGTCTATAGATGAATACTGTGTAGCATTCATATATACACACTCCGATGCTTCTACACATGTTGTTCTGTTTAAGGCTCTTTATTTTATTATTATTATTTATTGAGTTGTTTATATATATATATATATATATATATATATATATATATATATATATATATATATATATATATATATATATATATATATATATTAAATATGACCGAAAAAGTAAGATTAATAATTCTAACACGAATTTTCTCTTTGTTTCTTTTTCACTGTCGATGGTAATTGAAAAATCAATTCTCCAAAATTCATTTTTATTTCTAGTCTGACGCGACGCCTGAACGCATTTCGTAATAACTTATTACATTTTCAAAGACTTTAGTTTAGACACACAACTGTAACCTGTAAACACGCTATTCCGTCATACTGATACTCGCATTTGGGTGAGGTGATATGGTACAACAGTTTTGGATGAGATAAACAAACTTGTGACAAAAGACAAAACACGAAACTATGGGTATTAACTGGACATGCGAACATAATGGAAGTAACTGCAAAGGGCCTATTGGCCCATACTTTCTCTTGATGCTTCTATATTGGTTCGGAGTCTTGAAGTGGGTAGAATATAGTTGTGCATTAATTGGCTGTTGATTGCTGGTGTTGACTTCTTAATGTGTAGTGCCTCGCAGATATCAAGCCGCCTGCTATCGCTGTATCTATCGATGATTTCCGTGTTTTTTGTTAAGATTTCTCTGGTGATGGTCTCGTTGTGAGAGGAGATTATATGTTCCTTAATGGACCCCTGTTGTTTTTACATTGTTAATCGCCTGGAAAGAAACGTTGTTGTCTTGTCTATATACTGAGTTCTTTGGGGCTTACAGTCTCCAAGTGGGCATTTAAAGGCATAGACGACGTTGGTTTCCTTCAAGGCGTGCTGCTTTGTGTCTGGGGAGTTTCTCATGAGTAGGTTGGCCGTTTTTTGGTTTTATAGTAAATCGTCGATTGTATTTTCTGATTTTTGTCTGTAGGGATAACGTTCCTATCAAGAATATCTTTCAGGACCCTTTCCTCCGTTTTATGAGCCGTCGAAAAGAAGTTCCTGTAAAATAGTCTAATAGGGGGTATAAGTGTTGTGTTGGTTGGCTTTTCAGAGGTTGCATGGCGTTTCACCTTTGTTTTTATGATGTCTTCAACAAAACCGTTAGAGAAGCCGTTGTTGACTAGGACCTGCCTTACCCTATAGAGTTCTTCATCGACTTGCTTCCATCCTGAGCTGTGGCTGAGAGCACGGTCGACATAAGCGTTAACAACACTCCTCTTGTACCTGTCTGGGCAGTCACTATTGGCATTGAGGCACATTCCTATGTTCATTTCCTTGGTATAGACAGCAGTATGGAAGCCTGCTGTGGTGAGCCTGCAGTTCACTCGAAAGAGAAATCAATGAAGAGCAACGAATCACAGGCCCCTCAAAGTGCTCAGAAAGTGAAGGAGGTACCTAAGCGAGTTTTGGTTGTGGGAGATTCCCAGGTGAGGTATTTAGCCGGGACGTTTTGTGCCCGAGATAGGGGGAACAGACTAAGGGTTTGCTATCCGGAAGCTGGAATTGGTGATATTGTTGACAACATGATAGATATTATGACGGGAAATGGGAACAAACCCATTATTTGTATTAGTACAGGGGGTAATGGTGTTGGACGAGTTAGGAGTGAGGAACTGATGCGGAAATTTAAGACATAGAATTAGTTAGGAGCAAGGGAGGAATCCCGATCATATGTGGCATTCATCCAAGAAAGAGCGTTGGAAATGAATGGTTGTCGAGAGCACTTGGTGTCAATTGCCGGCTGGAAAGATATTGTAAATTAAATGCAATATCTTTCATTGACAACTGGGAACACTTTTATGGAAGAAATGAAATGTATGCTCGGGATGGGGTGCATCTATCGAGAGCTGGGGTTGTTGCTGTTGCGAACTCGTTGGAACCAGTAATTACCTAAGTGTAATTACCTAAGTGTAGTTACAGGATGAGAGCTACGCTCGTGGTGTCCCGTCTTCCCAGCACTCTTTGTCATATAACGCTTTGAAACTACTGACGGTTTTGGCCTCCACCACCTTCTCACTTAACTTGTTCCAACCGTCTACCACTCTATTTGCGAAGGTGAATTTTCTTATATTTCTTCGGCATCTGTGTTTAGCTAGTTTAAATCTATGACCTCTTGTTCTTGAAATTCCAGGTCTCAGGAAGTCTTCCCTGTCGATTTTATCAATTCCTGTTACTATTTTGTATGTAGTGATCATATCACCTCTTTTTCTTCTGTCTTCTAGTTTTGGCATATTTAATGCTTCTAACCTCTCCTCGTAGCTCTTGCCCTTCAGTTCTGGGAGCCACTTAGTAGCATGTCTTTGCACCTTTTCCAGTTTGTTGATGTGCTTCTTAAGATATGGGCACCACACAACAGCTGCATATTCTAGCTTTGGCCTAACAAAAGTCATGAACAATTTCTTTAGTATATCGCCATCCATGTATTTTAATGCAATTCTGAACTTAGAAAGCATAGCATAGGCTCCTTGCACAATATTCTTTATGTGGTCCTCAGGTGATAGTTTTCTATCTAGAACCACTCCTAGATCTCTTTCTTTATCAGAGTTCTTTAAAGATTTCTCACATAATATATAGGTTGTGTGGGGTCTATGTTCTCCTATTCCACATTCCATAACATGACATTTATTAACATTAAATTCCATTTGCCAAGTGGTGCTCCATATACTTATTTTGTCCAGGTCTTCTTGAAGGGCATGACAGTCATCTAAATTTCTTATCCTTCCTATTATCTTAGCATCATCAGCAAACATGTTCATATAATTCTGTATACCAACTGGTAGATCATTTATGTACACAATAAACATCACTGGTGCAAGAACTGAACCCTGTGGTACTCCACTTGTGACATTTCTCCATTCCGATACATTGCCTCTGATTACTGCCCTCATTTTTCTATCAGTCAGAAAATTTTTCATCCATGATAGAAGCTTACCTGTCACCCCTCCAATATTTTCCAGTTTCCAGAACAACCTCTTATGTGGAACTCTGTCGAAAGCCTTTTTTAGGTCCAGATAGATGCAGTCAACCCAACCATCTCTTTCCTGTAATATCTCCGTGGCTCGATCATAGAAACTGAGTAAATTCGATACACAGGATCTTCCAGATCGAAAACCATACTGTCTGTCTGATATTATATCATTTCTCTCTAGGTGTTCTACCCATTTAGTTTTGATTAGTTTTTCCAATACTTTCACTATTACACTTGTCAATGATACAGGTCTATAATTGAGGGGGTCTTCCCTGCTGCCACTTTTGTAGATTGGAACTATGTTAGCCTGTTTCCACCCGTCTGCTACGATTCCTGTACACAGGGATGCCTGAAAGATCAGGTGAAGTGGAATGCTGAGCTCAGATGCACATTCTCTCAGAACCCATGGTGAAACGCCATCTGGGCCAGCTGCTTTGTTCTTACCGAGCTCCTTGAGCATTTTTTCCACTTCGTCTCTAGACACCTCTATGTGTTCTATGTTGTTCTCTGGAATTCTTATTGTATCTGGTTCCCTAAAGATTTCATTTTGTACAAACACACTTTGGAACTTTTCGTTTAGTGTTTCACACATTTCCTTTTCATCTTCCGTGAATCTATTTCCCATTTTCAACCTCTGAATATTATCATTTACCTGCAATTTGTTGTTTATGAATTTATAGAATAGACCTGGTTCTGTTTTACATTTGTCCGCAATCCCTTTTTCAAAATTTCTTTCTGCCTCTCTCCTCACTGCCGTGTAGTTGTTTCTCGCATCTTTGTATCGCTGGTATGTTTGGGGGTTCGGCCTCTTCCTGTATTGATTCCATTTTTGTGTCTTTCGGTCTCTAGCCCTCTCGCAATTTCTATTGAACCAATCCTGTTTCCTAGTTCTGCATCTCTGTTTTGGTATAAATTTTTTTGTGCCTTTATCATATATTTCACAAAACTTGCCATACATCTCATTCACTTCCTTGCCTAGCATCAAGTCTGTCCAATTATACTCACTAAAAAAAATTCTAAGGTCACCATAATGTCCTCTCCTGAAGTCTGGTTTTTCAACTGCTTCAACCTCCTTATTTTCTTCCAGCTTATAACGCATTGCATACTTTATTCCCAAAAAGACATGGTCACTTTTACCCAAGGGAGGAAGGTACTGAATGTCAAATATCTCTTCCTCCTTCCTGGTAAATATCAAATCTAGCATGGAGGGAACGTCCCCTTCCCTCATCCTCGTAGCTTGTTTAACATGTTGATACAAGAATGTTTCCAGGATGAGGTCTACAAATTTACAGGTCCAAAAATCTTCTGTTTTAGCTTCATATGCTTCCCAGTCTATGGATTTCAAGTTGAAGTCACCGACTATCAACAGTCGTGATCTATCGTTATCCGCTCTCGCTATAATCTCTCTCATTATTGTTATAAGACCTTCACGTTTACTATCTAGCTCCTCCTTTGACCATGTGCTGCTTGGCGGTGGACTATATGCATTTATCATCATTAGTTTATCATCCTCATAGCAGATCTCTAGTGCTATTATGTCAACTTCTTGTGGATTGGCAGTCATTATTTCCTTCACCTTTAGGTGTTCTTTTACCAGCACAGCAACGCCACCGCCTTTCCTAATTTTTCTGTCCCGTCTCCAAATTGAGTAGCCCCTTGGGAATATGACCTCATTTAAAATTACATCTTCAAGTTTTGTCTCCGTGAGTGCAACAATGTCTGATGTCTGCAGCTGTATTACATCACTTAACTCCAGTATCTTCGATCTCACTCCATCTATGTTGGTGTATGCAAACTTCAGGAACTTGTTCCCCCTCTCCTTATTCTTCACTCCCCCTCTCTCTATTGATTTTGTTGGTTTGCCTTTATGTACCACTTTACTGGTTTGCCTACCCCTATCACTTTGTAGAAAAAAGAATTTATTTCTTCTTCATTCCTGCTCTCATTTAAATGTTTTGCCTCGGCGAGGTTCAGTTTCAGCTTCTCTCTATCTTCTTTTGAAAGATCTCGTCTTAACGACCACCCTTTCCCATCCTCATCCCTTTGCAATTTTCTAGCATTCCTTAGTACTTCTTCCATCTGTTTGGCACCGTTTAGGGTGATCCTCAAAGGTCGATCTTTCCCTTTTACGGACCTGCCTATTCTCCTGTAGTCGCAGACATTCTCTATGGTTGTAAGACCTTCCACGAGGCCAACAATTTTATCTACTACTTTAGCTTCTTCTACAGCTCTTTCTGACCTAGATGTTATCGCCTTTTCTTTGCAGCCAAAAATGATCAGGGACTTACTCCGATCAACTGTGTTTTGCACCAACTTCGGGTTAGATGCCAATTCTTTCCTCACTTCTAGCCTAATGTTTGTTTTATCTTGGTTGCTGCAGTGTTTGACTTCCTTTACTGCTTCTTCTATTTTTTCCTTCTCCTTGGCCACTTGTGCATAAGTGAGTTGCATATCTTTCTTGCACTGTTCTATTCCCTGTGTAACTTCCTCCATCTGTGCTGACAAAAGCTGTTTCTCCTGTTGAATTTCCTTGCCTAACCTATTGTAGTCATTTATGTTTAAATTTACTTTAACTTCTTCCACAGCTATTTTTAAGAGTTTATTTTCTTCTTCCATGGCTTTGCAATTTGTTTCCAATTGATTCTTATCCTTGCGCAAGTCTTTCACTAAACCCTCAAGACATAAAACTTTGCTATTCAAATGGTCATTACTTTCTTTCAATTTACTAATTATTTCTACATGAGAGTTCACTATAGTATCTAAATTTACCAACTTGTTATGTAGACTACTAATATCAATGCTTTCTTCATTGAATCCCTCAAAATCAAGCTCTGTTTTGTTTTTCCCCTTGCCAGTGGCCATCTTGAATGTTCTTCTCTGCACTGTAAACACTAGGGCAACTTTTTCTCATCCGATTTTTCACTTCCCTTAGCACTTTCCTGTTATCTCACCTATTTTTCAAGAGCACTATACCTTTATGTTCTCTGGGACACCACTCACTACCATCAACCTGTACTACAATACTTAGGATTGTTGAAATATGCTGGAGCTCCTCTGCTGCAAGTGTTGACCCTAGGGGTGACCCAGTGTTTAGAGGTGTTTGTTTGGGTTTAAACTGTTAGTAGATAGTGGTATGGGAATTGATAGGGAGGAAGGAGGTAATAAAAGTATGTGTTTGTTGGAGAAACAAATTGGCAAAATGATCAGGGAAAGAGAAGGGCCTCAAAATAACAATTCACTTAGGGTATATTACACTAACAGTAGAAGTCTAAGAAACAAAATAAACGAGTTAAATACTCTTGTCTGCACAGAAAAAATAGATATTATTGCACTTACCGAAACGTGGATGAATGTAGAAAATAGAGAACTATTAGCTGAATATCAATTAAATGGATTTAAACTATTTCACACAGATATATTACATGAGGAGGTGGAGTAGCCATATATGTTAGGGAAAATTTGAAATATAGTCTCAAAGAAGGAATCAAAACTGAGCCACATACAGAAACTATTTGGATAGAATTAAACGAAAGGGCAAATAATCTTATAATAGGAGTTATATATAGGCCACCAAACTTAAACAGGATGGAAGCAAAGCATCTATGGAATGAAATATCTAGAGCATCTAGGTCTAGCAGTATTTGTGTCATGGGTGACTTTAATTTCAGTTGAATAAATTGGTCTAACAGAACAGGGAATAATGAAGCAGAAGATTTTCTAGAATTAATTGACAATTCCTTTCAATAGCCAACACAGTAAGGAACCAACGCGGGAAAATAATACTTTAGATTTAGTGTTAACTATCAGGGAAACACAAATTAATGACATCGAAATAGGGAGTGAGCTAGGGAACAGTGATCACAAAGAAATCAGATTTAGCATAGAATGGAGTAGACCTGTAGGAGAAAATTCTGTTAGTCCCAGAGTTTCGAAAAGCTGATTTCAATAGCCTAAGAAATTTTGGGGGGCAAATAGATTGGAAAGTCATGGGTATGGGAGGTGGGCCGATCTTAGAGCGAAACATGAACGAAGCGATAGGTGACGTAAAAGGGGATTTCGATGTGGATTCACAATATAACTTATTTAAGAATATTCTAAGTAAAGCACAGGAACGTAGTATACCTTACAAATTGAATAGGTCAAATACTAATGATCCATAGTGGATAACAAAGGATTTGAAGAACCTTATAGGTAAAAAGAGAGCGTGGTACAAAAGGATTAAGAATGGGGAAGTCAGTTTAGAAGAGGAATTTGTACAACTGGTTAGAAATGTTAAAAAAAGAGATAAGGAAAACAAAAAGAAACTATGAAGTTCGCATAGCAGGGCAAGCGAAGACAAATCCTAAATCAGTTATGTCGAACTAAGACTAGGGAAAGGATAGGTCCATTAAAAACTGAGACAGGTCAAATAACGGATAATGACGAGAAGATGAGTAGTATTTTTAATAAATATTTTATATCTGTACTTACTAAAGAGGAACTTAGCAATATGCCTTCAGCCGAACACGTCTATGTGGGTGGGGACGAGGACAGGTTGACTAGTTTAGCAGTTACCAGGGAGGATGTAATTAAACAAATAGTAAAACTAAAACCAAACGAATCCCCAGGGCCGGATGAAGTGTTTGCCAGGGTGCTTAAAGAATGCAAAGAGGAGCTTTCCGAGCCACTGTCTACCATATTTAATTCGTCAATAGAGTTAGGCAGAGTGCCAGAGTCATGGAAGGTAGCTAATGTGGTACCAATTTTTAAGAAAGGAGATAGATCACTTGCGTCAAACTATCGGGTAATTAGCCTAACGTCCATTGTGGGAAAGTTACTTGAATCAATAATTGCAAATACAATTCGTCTTCATCTTGAAAAACATAAATTAATAAATGAGTCGCAACATGGTTTTACAAATGCTACGGGCTATTCATGCCCGTGCCACCTCTTGGGTGGCTTAACCTTCATCAACCAATCAAGTCTTAACTAAAGGAACTCTCTTGTATCAACATATCGCCTCTTGTTGATTATTCACTACCTCTTATTTCCTTCTTGGAGTCAGTTTGGATGAATATGAAGAGAAACTGCCTCGTATAGGGCAATAGGCCATCTGCAGTTTGGTTAATGTTCAAGTTCTTATGTTTCAATGATGATGTTACAACAGTGAAGATGGGAGCCCTATTCTTCACTGTTGTAACATCATCGTTGTAACATAAGAACTTGAACATTAACCAAACTGCAGACGGCCTATTGCCCTATACGAGGCAGCTTCTCTTCATATTCATCCAAACTTATTCAAATATATGTCTAGCGTACGTGGACTGTACCTGGATGAGGTTCTGGGAGTTTTACTCCTTACAAGTCAAACCCAGCTCAGGCTTGACTTGTAAGAGATTGGACCAACAGGCTGTTTTTGGCTTGGAGCGGCCAGAAGGCCCACACACATCCACCACAGCCCGCTGGGTCCTAGATTTCTTACAGAAAACTGCAAAAAGTTTTCTGCATTTTCTGAACACCTTCGCTTGAAACAATTGAGGGATCCCACATCTACTACGTAACCCGGTAATCTGTTCCGCAAATCAACAACCCAGTTACCAAACCAGTATTTATCCAGGTCTTTCCTGAATCTAAAACCAGTATTTACCCAGGTCTTTCCTGAATCTAAAACCAGACATTACCCAGGTATTTCCTGAATCTAAAACCAGTCATTACCCAGGACTTTCCTGAAACTAAAACCAGACATTACCCAGGTATTTCCTGAATCTAAAACCTGTATTTACCCAGGTCTTTCCTGAATCTAAACTTATCCAATTTATTTCCATTGTTTCGTGTTTTATTGTGTGTTGATATGCTTAACACCTTATTGATATCGCCCTTGTTATGCCTGTTCAAGCACTTGTTCACTTGCCGTGTCAACCATTATTTTTCGTCGTTCTAGAGAATGTAAGTTAAGGTTTCTCAATCTCTCTTCTTAAGCTTTCTCAATCTCTCTTCTTAAGCTTTCTCAATCTCTCTTCTTAAGATTACTCAATCTCTACTTTGTCATACTTTGTTGAACGCGTTCAATTGAATTTTTGTCCATTCAACAGTATGGTGATCAAACTTTAACTGCATAATCTAAATTTTGGGTCCAATAAGAGCAATGTATAATTGAAGAACAAGATATAATTCTTGAAGTGATTATCCTACAGTGACATCATTGTAGGATAATCACTTCAGAAAAATCATTGTAGCATTTTCTCTACCCCCCACGCTTTTCTTTGTATCATATTCAGTTCCCATGGTCATCTAAGTACAGTCATTACATGCGACGATTACTGTAACATTCATCATACATACGATCATCACTGTAACGTCTTCAATACACTGATCATCATTGTAACGCCTTCACTACGTCCAGTCATCATTGTACCACCTTCACTACGTCCAGTCATCATTGTACCACCTTCACTACGTCCAGACATCATTGTACCACCTTCACTACGTCCAGACATCATTGTACCACCTTCACTACGTCCAGACATCATTGTAATTCCTTCACTACGTCCAGTCATCATTGTACCACCTTCACTACGTCCAGACATCATTGTAACACCTTCACTACGTCCAGACATCATTGTACCACCTTCACTACGTCCAGTCATCATTGTACCACCTTCACTACGTCCAGTCATCATTGTAACACCTTCACTACGTCCAGACATCATTGTACCACCTTCACTACGTCCAGTCATCATTGTAACACCTTCACTACGTCCAGACATCATTGTACCACCTTCACTACGTCCAGTCATCATTGTAACACCTTCACTACGTCCAGACATCATTGTACCACCTTCACTACGTCCAGTCATCATTGTAACACCTTCACTACGTCCAGACATCATTGTACCACCTTCACTACGTCCAGTCATCATTGTAACACCTTATTGGTTCTGACAAGCGTCTTGGTCCTCACAAAGTTACCCCATTCAACTTGAGAATACGAAATACGAAATTTTATTTCGTATTTCCAGAACACGAAATTTTATTTCGTATTTCCAGAACACGAAATTTTATTTCGTATTTCCAGAACACGAAATTTTATTTCGTATTTCCAGAACACGAAATTTTATTTCGTATTTCCAGAACACGAAATTTTATTTCGTATTTCCAGAACACGAAATTTTATTTCGTATTTCCAGAACACGAAATTTTATTTCGTATTTCCAGAACACGAAATTTTATTTCGTATTTCCAGAACACGAAATTTTATTTCGTATTTCCAGAACACGAAATTTTATTTCGTATTTCCAGAACACGAAATTTTATTTCGTCCTCTCTACGTCAACCCGTCCTTCTAATAGAACGTCGCATTTTGACGTATTTTTATCTAAGGCCAAATTTCGTCGTACTAGAAAATGGTAGCGGCTCTCGAAATTGACATACTGTCCCGTTTTCTGTTTTGGGTCCTCTGGTAGGTTGGGATAAAGGGGGTACTTTAGTATGACAGTTTCTTGACGTTAGTCAATCTTAGGAGGACGGACTGTTCTCGCACGACATAATTCTATGTGGCACTTCCTGGAGAGTGTTTACGATCCTTGATATATTCACTTGGTTGTATTCAACTAATTGTACTTGCGGGGGTTGAGCTTTGCTCTTTCGGCCCGCCTGTCAGCTGTCAATCAATCAATTGTTACTGACTTGTTAGGGAGTCGGTCGGCCGAGCGGACAGCACGTAAGACTTGTGATCCTGTGGTCCTGGGTTCGATCCCGGGCGCCGGCGAGAAACAATGGGCAGAGTTTCTTTCATCCTATGCCCCTGTTACCTAGCAGTAAAATTGGTACCTGGGTGTTAGCCAGCTGTCACGGACTGCTTCCTGGGGGTGGAGGCCTGGTCGAGGACCGGGCCGCGGGGACACTAAAGCCCTGAAATCATCTCAAGATAACCTCAAGATAACTACTAACACATTTTTTAACACACACACGCACACATAGCTGATTGACGGTTGAGAGGCGGGACCAAAGAGTCAGAGCTCAACCCCCGAAAGCACAATTTGGTGAGCACAATTAGGTGACAATTGAGTACACAAACACACACCCAGGAAGCAGCCCTAACACCTAACTCCCAGATTCCTATTTACTGCTAGGTAACGGGTGCATTAGGGTGAAAGAAACTCGTCTGTTTCCGCCGGCGGCCGGGATCGAACCTGGGATAACAAGTCCCAAGCGCTGGCCATTCAGCCACGGCCGATGTGTAAGGTTGTATGTGTAGAGACATTCATCTCTATCTATTTGGACGTTAGATTCCTTCCTGAACAGTGTCTTGAAAACTCACAGGCTATCTTGAGGTTATCTTGAGATGATTTCGGAGCTTTAGTGTCCCCGCGGCCCGGTCCTCGACCAGGCCTCCACCCCCAGGAAGCAGCCCGTGACAGCTGACTAACACCCAGGTACCTATTTTACTGCTAGGTAACATTAGGCGCTCAGTGTTATTGTTCCTCTTCTCACGTGAATAACTAGAAAAATGCATCACATTGTTTTTGTAATTATTTGTGCAAATGATAACTGGATATTATGATAACTGCTTACAAGAACACATTAGCAAGTTGTGAGAGTGCACTGCAAGAATGTGGCTACTATTTTATTTCACTTAATATATATCTGTAGCGTGATTTGTTATCGTTTTTTGGCAACAATAGAATAAAGGTAACTGGTTAAGGCGATAAAGTTCCTGTTTCAACCAAACCAAACTTGAGTTGATTTGAAAATTTGGTTTCAATTCAACCAAACTCATTCATTTTTATATATATCTAACTTGCCCTTGAAACAATCCATCGATCCAATCATTATACAGTAGTTTGTTACATATATCTGAAACCCTGTTCCCAAGCCTGTATTTAGAAGAATCTTTTAGATTCTAAACTTTAATCAAGTCTATCACTGGAATTTCAAATTAACTCAGTTGGCAGAGAATGTACTAAACGCGTAGCTTATCTCTGTTGATGAGCTGTGAGACATGGAGGCGGTCACTCACACGTCACTACAAGGAGCTGTGAGACATGGTGGAGGCGGTCACTCACACGTCACTACAAGGAGCTGTGAGACATGGTGGAGGCGGTCACTCACACGTCACTACAAGGAGCTGTGAGACATGGTGGAGGCGGTCACTCACACGTCACTACAAGGAGCTGTGAGACATAGTGGAGGCGGTCACTCACACGTCACTACAAGGAGCTGTGAGACATGGTGGAGGCGGTCACTCACACGACGCTACAAGGAGCTGTGAGACATGGTGGAGGCGGTCACTCACACGACGCTACAAGGAGCTGTGAGACATGGTGGAGGCGGTCACTCACACGACGCTACAAGGAGCTGTGAGACATGGTGGAGGCGGTCACTCACACGTCGCTACAAGGAGCCGTGAAACATGGTGGAGGCGGTCACTCACACGTCACTAATACCAGTTACCACCAGACGCAAACCGACATTCCTTCCTCGTTAGTTATCCCAAATGTTTAGATTAACGTCAGTCATCAGCGCTCTCGTGACCGTCTGCGTTTGTCGTTTCCTGCAGCCCCTTGTCTGTGTCTGCTGCTGCTGCTCCGGCCTCGTGTCTCTCTCTCTTGGTGCTCCGGCCTCGTGTGTGTGTGTGTGTGTGTGTGTGTGTGTGTGTGTGTGTGTGTGTGTGTGTGTGTGTATTATTGTCTTCAGCCTAGTGGATGTGTCTGTTATTGCCTGGGGATGTGTTACAAAAGAAGGCCTGGTCGAGGACCGGGCCGCGGGGATGCTAAGCCCCGAAATCATCTCAAGATGATCATCTCAAGTCAATGACATCATCAAGGGAAGTTTGGCTACAGCTGGGTGTCCAGCATAAAGAGAACCTCAGTTGTGCAGACCTGATAACAGACACACACGCCCAGATGGAGTCACCCTGCAGCCATGGAGGGATGGTAAACAGGTCGTGCGGGACAACTTATTTTCTTCTTCAAGGCTATGGGTCCCTACAATTGCACCAGAGGTTAACCCCTTTATATATATATATATATAATATATATATATATATATATATATATATATATATATATATATATATATATATATATATAATAATAATAATTAGGCATCCATCAGTCTCAGGAAACTATGGAGTTGAACTTTGGTTGTCGGTCTGGAGTGGCCTCTCCAGGGCACAAAGCCAGAGTAGGTTGATACTCGGGAGAAGCTGTCACCTATGCAGCAAGTCAGCCACACCCCTCACCATAGCGACGAAAATCTGCAATGGAAAGGCAAACACCAAAACGATTGGTTCCAGGGCCGTCGCAGGAACTGTCAGAAAGAGGTTGAAGGCAACAACGAACTGACCTAGGGGGCTCCAGCTCCGGAGTTTATGTCGAAGTTGGTAAAAGAAGGCACGGGGACTCCAAACCCTGAGACTCCAAACTCGCCCTTGCACCCCAGCAAGGGCAAGAACGACCCCAGCCTCCTGAAGCAGAGCTTAGGCCGCACGAGCCTCAGGAGTTAAACTTTTTTTTTTTTTTTCTCATGGATATTCCTGTGCGGGCCCTAAGCCTCTGGCTGGCCCACTAAGTGTTGCTTGTTTCTGTTTTACTTGGGCGGAGTATGAGTATTTATGACTCGTATGGTCGCTTCAGTAAGATTTTGCCATGTGTGTTTAACAACTTCTTCTGCTCTTTTGAATTTACCAACCACTTGGGCTGGACGGTAGGGCGACGGTCTCGTTTCATGCAGGTCGGCGTTCAATCCCCGACCGTCGAAGTGATTGGACACCATTCCTTCCCTCCCCATCCCATCCCAAATCCTTATCCTGATCCCTTCCCAGTGCTATGTTGTCGTTATGGCTTGGTGCTTTCCCGATAATTCCTTTCCTTTCCTTCTGTTGAATCTAAGTTGAAATCTTAATGGGTTTGTAACTGAGTACTGTGTTAGATAATGTTCCAGTGGTCTGTCGGGCATTTCTCCACAGTGCAGGAGGTAAACGTCAGAGTCCCACACCAACTGCTTGCCATTCTTCCAGGAGTTCATTGTGATACCATCTGGGCGACCAATAAGAACATCAAAGTTACGGGGCATTAGGTAACAGGCTCTCGGCTAGGCATCCGGCTGTGGTGAGGCTCCTCTTGATGATGATAACTTCACTGTGTCTCGAGTGCCATCCCCCCCCCCCACTTGTGCTTTGGAAGAGTAGGCCATGGTGGCCGTACCTGTCAGCCACCATTTCGTCGCAAATACACCTATATTTGGTGTGGATTGGGGCAGCAAGGTGGAAGACCACGGCATTTTGGAGGACCTGTGGTGAAAGTGTGCCAGTTGCTGACATTGGGGTTGCTAACAGGAAGTCAGCCCCACCTGCATGTGGGGCTGCTACTGCTGTGAGGCGAGCAATGTTGTGTTGTGTTGTTGCAGCACTCAGGCACTCTGCAGCAACTTGGTCTACAATGGGGCCATCCCAGCTGGATTGCTTGTGGGCTTTTGGTGGTGATGGTGGTGGTTGAAGCGATTGGTCTGCACGAGAAGCCCACTAGGTGGCACAGTGTATAAAATGGTTATCATGTACGCCTGTCAGCTGACCTAAGTAGGCAGGGAGAATTTCCTTCACAAGGTTGTCGGATGCCGAGGAGGAGGACAGGAAGGCTGGTACAGCTATTTGCGCTGCTGTTCGAAATAAAAAAAAAACTCAAATCTTATGGGAAGAGAGGCTTGTGTCCACTGCAGGTCATCGAGGGAGAGGGGCTGAGGGCTTTTTCTAACATCGATTTCAGTAAAAGGTAATATTTACCTAGTTTTTGGCTTCTGTAGGATTGTGAACACCTCAGAAAGTAGGTTAGCCTTGGAAGGGCTTGGCATCTGTGATGAAGTAATGTTCGTCATGAGCAGCAATATCTTCAATCCTACCATCCATCCTCTTAAGGTCAGCGATTTTCTTAGCAAGGACCTGATCGATGGCCTTCAATCCTAAGGGGGGGGGGGGCTCCTAGGTGTGTGCTGTCTTCAGGTTTGGTTATATGGATATTTGACAGAACACCCCTCTATTCTCTCTGATTCCCTGGTTGGAAAATCAAATCTTGCAGTTTGAAGAGCTCAGGGTGAGACCTAAATTTGCACCTTACTCCTGGATTGTTCTGATGTCCTTCAGGAGGAAGTCTTAGGAGCCAGCTAGGGTATCATCTTCCAAGAACCAGATGTTAAGCTCGCTGGACAGGACTTCTATGACTTGTTTGATGACTAAGCAGAAAAGGAAAGGAGCAAGGGGGTCACCCTGTTGGACGCTTTCTTGCAAGTCAATTTCATATTTGCCCAAAAAAATGCTTTAGGTCCTTACTGTTGCACGAATGTGCAAATGGGTAGAGCGAAGGGAAATGACGATGGACCGCACAGAGTACAGCATCACTCCATACCAAATTAAAGGCATTTTATAAATCTAGCTTGATAAGGGCCTTTTCGTCCGTGATGCTAAGAACGGAAGCTCGAGCTGCCGCCTCGCTCCCTTGTGGAATGCCGAACCCGAGCTGTTTTGGTTTTAGCATGTTGGCCGCTGCCTCGCTAACTGTTCTCGCAGCAGCCTTTGCGACGAGACGCCGGAGGGAATTGCCCACAGCTATTTGTCTGATCCCTCCATCCTTTTTCCTTGGAGCACAGCGAGATGCTCCAAAAGGGGAAGGTCTTATGTCCTCTGGTATATTGCCAGCTAGACAAGATGATGAATCTGGTTAGTTCCACCAGGAGGCCCTGTGCACTGTAACCTAGTGCAGGGTTGAGCATTTGTTTGATGTGGTTGTGTTTTAGTCCTGTGAACCCACCTGCTGATCCTGTTGGGAAGGACAAGGCTGCTTTATGGACCACAGATTCGGCCACCCAGAGAGGTTCTGCTCCAGTAGCCTCACCTTGTAGAATCTCGTCCTCACACCAGGACCTAGATTCAGGAAGCTCTGTGTATTTCTTCGTAAGTGGGTTTGCTACGAAGGTTCCTAAGTGCGCCCTAAGAAGATGCTTAGGTGCGATTCAATAAGGTATACTTAGGAAGAAAATTGTTGGTTCACCTGCGTGCCGATAGAGGTCACTACTGTGTTTCGTTTGGCCAATCAGAGAGCAGCAACATTCTTCATATTGAAGATTTAGCGCTGGCTTATCGGAGCTCTACTGCCTCCTATTTACGTCGAATTTTCTTATAAAATTATTATATTTCGAAGTAAAACAATGTTTTTTCAACTTCTACAGCCAGCACCGACATTGTAGTAAACAAATATGTTACATTTGTTGTTTACCTACGTAATTCTAAGAGATACTGTGTAGCTGTCCTTGTTGCTCGGAAGATGCGCCGACAATTATTGTATATATTTACTGAATTTACCCAAGGGCCACAAACTATCTAGTGACCTCGAAGAGGACAGAAAGCCGGCGGCTTGTTAAAGGGCCCGCCAATTGTCTTAATGATATTTTTTAGCTGGAATTTGGCATTTACAGCTTCAGCGGGTAGGCGGTTCCATGGGTTTATAGCCCTCTTGGTGGAAAAAAACATCTGTTTTCAGTCCTACTTGAGAGAACATACTCTCCAACACTATATCTGTGATTGTCCTGTTATCATTGACTTCATACCAAATGGTATGAGGTATTTTGAGCTCTGTAATTACTTCATACACTCAGGAATATTGGAAGATATTCTTGTGCTGCACCCAGATTTTGCCAGTGGAGGCTAATAGATCAGCATTAAGTATTTTGTTCTCTCCTAATTCCATGTATGACTGGCCATCCTGTGAGGTGAGGATGTTGGATGAGCTTGTAGCTGGTTTTTGATCTACACTGTGTGGTCCTTCATACAGAATAGGGAAGCAGCACATTGCTGTGTATACCTAAACATGTTCAAAAATACATTGTTTGAGAGGAGTTTTGTAGAAACTGGTAAGAGTAATTATAATATAATGTTTCCATGATTCAGTGCTTACCTCTTGTGAAAATTGCTTAAGAGTTATTTAGTCAGAGTTGATTTGTTTTTTGTATTGAGGCTGGTATTTTCTAAATTGATTCCATGTACAGTATGTCTAACCATCTTGTGAGATGGGAGTATTAGATAAACTTATAGCTAGTTTTTTATCTACACTGTGTAATATTCCATATAGAATAGGGTAGCAGCACATTGCTGTGTATACCTAATCTTCTTAATAAAAAAAATCAGTAATAAAGATTTTAAATTATAGTTTGTATTATTACAAATACAGTACTGTATTATCCTTATTAAATCATGTTGACCATGGATCATTAAGATCTCATGTTGATATGTAATACAAGTCATATTTCTTTTGAACTGCTAATCCATGCTAATCATTCATTAAATTGTGCATTATGTCTCAATTTTTCACTTCCTTGGATATACTGTACAGTACAAAAAGATAGGATAAAAATAAACCAGTAATATTTCTTTCATTATATTTTTCATTTAAATAACTGCATCAATATTTTTACAGCTGACAGGATTTGTTTTCCCATACAGGTGCATTATTTGTTAAAAAAAATTTGGTTTATTGTTACACACAATGGTGCTACATAGCCTTCCCAGCTTGGTGCCTTCTTTTAATACTTACTGATTAAAAAATAAATAATAAATACATTTTATTCAGGAAAAGTACATACAGTTGATTTACAAACATAATGTTGGATTTATAGGCAGAGCTAGTACATACAATACCTAAAGCCACTAATACTCATAGCATTTCGGGCAAGGTGTGGGGGGAAAAAACACAGACTAAAACTTAATAGTAATCGGGATTAGGTATAAATTGTGTTGAAAGAAGGAATAAAAAATACAAAAAGGGGGTTAACATAGCATAAATCAGCAATTGCACATATTGGTGAACAGCGTTGTTTAAAAAATAGCAAGACATGGGTTGACATTTAGGAGGTAAGTTAGGTTACATGGAGTTAATTAGGCAGTACTTGGTTTAACTCTTAAACTGGTTGAGTGAGGTACAGCCTTTGACATGATTCGGGAGGTCATTCCACATTCTGGGTCCCTTGATTTGTAGAGCACTTCTAGTTTGGTTACACACAGCCAAATTGAGTAACAGGAAGAGGTCTTGGACACAAATTTGTTCCATGCTAAATGTAGAGGAATCAGCTGAGTATTCCTCAAATAAAATAAGTTGCCTCAGCTTATAAGGTAAATAAAATAAGCATTTCTCAAATAAGTAGCTGCCTCACCTCACTGCTACATAGCCTTCCCGGCATGGTGCCTTCTTTTGATAATTACTTGTTCCACACCCAAATTGTATAACATAAAGAGGTCTTGGACCTCCTACTTCCCTCTCTCTTTTTTAATAGTCTATATAGTCATAAAGCTATAATTAAGTATTCAATGAATAAAGTTTTTGAAATTTTTACCCTTTTCCTTACCTAACATCATTTGTGCAGCATATTTTTATTTTATGTCTCACCCAGATTTAATTTCAAAATGAAACCAAACTAAATAAATTAGAAATGGGTATGTATAGCTAAGGTACACCCTTACTACTAGGTGAACAGGGGCATTTGGTGATAGTAAATGATCCCATCAGGCAGGGCTCATCACCTTCTCTCATATTTCATGTTCACCAGTGTTTATTTACTTAATAACTACTGGTATAATATCTTGCTATTATAAAACTAATTCTACTATCATCAAACACATATTTACTTCAAGTTTCAAGCAGAGAATGCATATATAACTAACACGAAGGATTCCTCTTCACTAGATTCACCAGCTATAATATTTTGGTCATGTTCCAATATCATAAATCGATCCCAGTGTTATGTAGTAGAGAAAAAATGACTTATATCCAGTTTACGTAAAGCTACGAGTGGTCGAAACCACACTTAAATCCCGGAATGAACTTACGAAGGTTTTTCCACTTAGGGTAGTTAATTGAATACGGACTTAGCCGCCACGAAGGCGCTAAGACGGAAAACGCTCTTAGCTAAGAGGAAAAACCTTCGTAAGTACCTTCCTGAATCCGGCCCCTGGGTGGGTGTTTGTCCCTTAGAGCAGGGGTCTCCAAACTATGGCCCGCGGGCCACATCCGGCCTGCCACATAATTTCATCCGGCCCTCCAAACAAATCCCTGTGTGGTGGCCTTGAAAAAATAATTATCGTACGAATGGCATCACAGAATTATTCAAAGCTGGGGCTGCTGACTGGTGGGCTCAACCCGAGTCAGTTTTCCTCTCTCTCGATAGTGTGACGCACAGATACTAATACTGGTAGGTATGTGTTGTGCATTACAACCAATCAGTTGTGTATAACTGTATATTGTGGGGATGGAGGGCGAGTGGGGCTTCGCTGCTTCCGTTTCAGGGAGCACAAACACTGTACAATATTCTTTTCTCTGTACTTTGACAATGCCTTTATCTTAGTTATACAAAATAGCAATTTCATTTTTTATTCCTCCGGCCCGCATAAATATGGGAAATATATAATGTGGCCCTTACATTGAAAAGTTTGGAGACCCCTGCCTTAGAGCTTGAACTGTTGTGGCATCTCTGTCGGTAATTGAGTCCTCACTGGTGACGACTCTTATTGCGCCTATAGTGTTTCCTTCTTCTATTTTCTTGGCGACTGTTGCTCTGATTTTCGATGTCTTGGATACACCACTGTTGCTTTTCCTGCAGTGGGTGTTTCTCGCACAAGTGGGAAGGTGCACCTGGTTGTCCTCCCTGGGAAAATCATTAATGGCTTTGATGACTGAGGCAGCTAAGGTTTTGTCCCTCCTAGCAGGGGTGGCTAGACATATGTTGCCAAACAGTAGGAGGTTGTGCCATGCTTGGGTCGTGCCAAGTGAGTCGTTAACATTTCTCAGGAGGGCAGATAGTTTGGCAGCTGTATGGGGGGGGGGGCGGGCTGCTTTCGGGTTGTTGCAAGGTTCTGGCCGATGTCGTTCTGATACCTTCTAATAGGTTATCTGTCGAAATGATGCTCTGGGAGGTGTTTTGCCTGGCGGACGGTGTGGGCTGTTGCCTGGTGTTCTCCCTGGGAGGGCGCAGAGAACCCAAACACCTGGTTCCGTTTTGGTAATGATTGCGCACATGACCGTCACTCGACCGGATATAGAATACCCTGTCACACACACCTGACATCTGCCTTGTCTACCCCTGCTTGATGGCTCATCTTGGCTTGGAGAAGCCTGGCTGTCTGTTGAGAGCTGTGACAGGGGCGGGCGCTGGGCGGGAGGGTGGACGATCGGTGGAGGCTGGAGGGATGGTCAGCTGGCCATGGCACCTACCACTCAGATGAGTGGAGTCTGGGCATCTGCTACGACATGTGCCATGTCTAGGTGCCTGGAGAAACAAGTTGGTATTGTCACCCCACCAAGCAATGGGTGTGTGGTGCGGTGGTGGGTGGTGACGGCACATGGGGAGCCTCTCGGTCTCTGTGGCAGGTGTGGCAAGGTGTTCCAGTTTATTATTATTATTATTATTTCTACCACAGACGTGGCCACACATTTGTAATGTTAACCAGTGTGTATACATTTTCTTCTGTCCTCTGTGGACAGGGTGAGAGATCTGTTAAAGAAATAGTTCAGGGGATTTATTGAACAATCAACCACAGAAGGTGATTGTACGGCTTTTAAAATGCTAATCCAACGTACATACGTAAATATATAGATACACAGATTTACGTCTGCCCTACATAAACAGTGATGTGTCTTTTACATAGCATCATTAATGTGCATTTACAAAGATGAAATTCAATTCTGACCAGCTTCCACACATCCTGTATATACACACACACACACACACACACACACACACATATGTGTGTGTGTGTGATTGGCGTGAAGTCACCAGTGGAGTCCCACAGGGCTCTGTACTCGGTCCTATCTTGTTTCTGATATACGTAAATGATCTCCCAGAGGGTATCGATTCATTTCTCACAATGTTTGCAGACGATGCTAAAATTATGAGAAGGATTAAAACAGAAGAGGACTGTTTGAGGCTTCAAGAAGACCTAGACAAGCTGAAGGAATGGTCGAACAAATGGTTGTTAGAGTTTATCCCAACCAAATGTAATGTAATGAAGATAGGTGTAGGGAGCAGGAGGCCAGATACAAGGTATCATCTGGGAGAGGAAATTCTTCAGGAGTCAGAGAAGGAAAAAGACTTGGGGAGTTGATATCACGCCAGACCTGTCTCCTGCAGCACATATCAAGCGGATAACATCAGCGGCATATGCCAGGCTGGCCAACATACGAACGGCATTCAGAAACTTGTGTAAACAATCATTCAGAACTTTGTATACCACATATGTCAGGCCAATCCTGGAGTATGCAGCCCCAGCATGGAGTCCATATCTAGTCAAGGATAAGACTAAACTGGAAAAGGTTCAAAGGTTTGCCACAAGACTAGTACCCGAGCTGAGAGGTATGAGCTACGAGGAGAGACTACGGGAATTAAACCTCACTTCGCTGGAAGACAGAAGAGTTAGGGGGGACATGATCACCACATTCAAGATTCTGAAGGGAATTGATAGGGTAGATAAAGACAGTCTATTTAACACAAGGGGAACACGTACAAGGGGACACAGGTGGAAACTGAGTGCCCAAATGAGCCACAGAGATATTAGAAAGAACTTTTTAGTGTCAGAGTGGTGGACAAATGGAATGCATTAGGAAGAGATGTGGTGGAGGCTGACTCCATACACAGTTTCAAGTGTAGATATGATAGAGCCCGATAGGCTCAAGAATCTGTACACCTGTTGATTGACGGTTGAGAGGCGGGACCAAAGAGCCAGAGCTCAACCCCCGCAAACACAACTAGGTGAGTACAACTAGGTGAGTACACACACACACACACACACACACACACACACACACTCTCACTCACTCACAGCTAATGAAACACCCATATAAATTTCTACTACTTGTTTTCTACAGGCTGTCTTTGCAAGCATATTAAGTGTCATGCTTCGAGATGCCAACATGTGATGGTATCCAAAGGAATTTAATTCCAAATTTGCTTTCTTAGCAGTTAAAACATTTATTCGAATATTATTGACTATTTCTGGGTGTCACTACTATGTGCGTTCAATACCTGGAGTGCACTCTGCGAGTCACAGTATAGAAGTCTACTGGCTTTGTCTTAAATATTCAGTGGCAAGGTATATGCCTGCAAGTTCGGTTTGAGTTGTATTTGCCCAGTCATTGACGCGCTTCATTGCTGTATGTACGAGAGAAGATTATACAAATATATTACATGCACATCCGGTACATCTTCCACTTTCTTCTACAGAACCGTCGGTAGAGCACTGACACACATCGTTACCCATACCCTGAGTACTCTCGGTAGCCATGTGGGGGGTGGGGAGGCGACGTGGTGGGGCGGAGCAGTAGGGGGAGAGTGGGTACTGCCCGGCCTGGGGCTGGGTGGGGGGCTGGGGGTCAGGGTGACACCAACACTGGTATAATTGCCCCGTATA
>NC_091196.1:27654493-27673022 GCF_040958095.1 Procambarus clarkii
AGGGTGGATACGCAAGTATAGTCCCATGCTAACTGCCTGCCACCCTTCCACGGACGCAGTGTGATTCCGTCTGGTCGGCCGGCAAAGCTAACAGAGTCACGGTTCAGTAGGTTGCGGGGCTCTCTCTCCGCTGGACACTGAGCAGAGGCAAGGCTTCTTTTAATATATATATATATATATATATATATATATATATATATTATATATATATATATATATATATATATATATACATATACACACACACATGTATGTCCTCGATAATTGGGCTAGCATGGCATGTCCTCGATAATTGGGCTAGCATGGCATCACCACATGTATAGTGAGTCAGTTTACAAGTGTGTGATATATCCATTACTGTGCAGTGATATACGGGGCAATTATACCAGTGTTGGTGTCACCCTGACCCCCAGCCCCCACCCAGCCCCAGGCCGGGCAGTACCCACTCTCCCCCTACTGCTCCGCCCCACCACGTCGCCTCCCCACCCCCCACATGGCTACCGAGAGTACTCAGGGTATGGGTAACGATGTGTGTCAGTGCTCTACCGACGGTTCTGTAGAAGAAAGTGGAAGATGTACCGGATGTGCATGTAATATATTTGTATAATCTTCTCTCGTACATACAGCAATGAAGCGCGTCAATGACTGGGCAAATACAACTCAAACCGAACTTGCAGGCATATACCTTGCCACTGAATATTTAAGACAAAGCCAGTAGACTTCTATACTGTGACTCGCAGAGTGCACTCCAGGTATTGAACGCACATAGTAGTGACACCCAGAAAATAGTCAATAATATTCGAATAAATGTTTTAACTGCTAAAGAAAGCAAATTTGGAATTAAATTCCTTTGGATACCATCACATGTTGGCATCTCGAAGCATGACACTTAATATGCTTGCAAAGACAGCCTGTAGAAAACAAGTAGTAGAAATTTATATGGGTGTTTCATTAGCTGTGAGTGAGTGAGAGTGTGTGTGTGTGTGTGTGTGTGTGTGTGTGTGTACTCACCTAGTTGTACTCACCTAGTTGTGTTTGCGGGGGTTGAGCTCTGGCTCTTTGGTCCCGCCTCTCAACCGTCAATCAACAGGTGTACAGATTCTTGAGCCTATCGGGCTCTATCATATCTACACTTGAAACTGTGTATGGAGTCAGCCTCCACCACATCTCTTCCTAATGCATTCCATTTGTCCACCACTCTGACACTAAAAAAGTTCTTTCTAATATCTCTGTGGCTCATTTGGGCACTCAGTTTCCACCTGTGTCCCCTTGTACGTGTTCCCCTTGTGTTAAATAGACTGTCTTTATCTACCCTATCAATTCCCTTCAGAATCTTGAATGTGGTGATCATGTCCCCCCTAACTCTTCTGTCTTCCAGCGAAGTGAGGTTTAATTCCCGTAGTCTCTCCTCGTAGCTCATACCTCTCAGCTCGGGTACTAGTCTTGTGGCAAACCTTTGAACCTTTTCCAGTTTAGTCTTATCCTTGACTAGATATGGACTCCATGCTGGGGCTGCATACTCCAGGATTGGCCTGACATATGTGGTATACAAAGTTCTGAATGATTGTTTACACAAGTTTCTGAATGCCGTTCGTATGTTGGCCAGCCTGGCATATGCCGCTGATGTTATCCGCTTGATATGTGCTGCAGGAGACAGGTCTGGCGTGATATCAACTCCCCAAGTCTTTTTCCTTCTCTGACTCCTGAAGAATTTCCTCTCCCAGATGATACCTTGTATCTGGCCTCCTGCTCCCTACACCTATCTTCATTACATTACATTTGGTTGGGATAAACTCTAACAACCATTTGTTCGACCATTCCTTCAGCTTGTCTAGGTCTTCTTGAAGCCTCAAACAGTCCTCTTCTGTTTTAATCCTTCTCATAATTTTAGCATCGTCTGCAAACATTGTGAGAAATGAATCGATACCCTCTGGGAGATCATTTACGTATATCAGAAACAAGATAGGACCGAGTACAGAGCCCTGTGGGACTCCACTGGTGACTTCACGCCAATCACACACACACACATATGTGTGTGTGTGTGTGTGTGTGTGTGTGTGTATATACAGGATGTGTGGAAGCTGGTCAGAATTGAATTTCATCTTTGTAAATGCACATTAATGATGCTATGTAAAAGACACATCACTGTTTATGTAGGGCAGACGTAAATCTGTGTATCTATATATTTACGTATGTACGTTGGATTAGCATTTTAAAAGCCGTACAATCACCTTCTGTGGTTGATTGTTCAATAAATCCCTGAACTATTTCTTTAACAGATCTCTCACCCTGTCCACAGAGGACAGAAGAAAATGTATACACACTGGTTAACATTACAAATGTGTGGCCACGTCTGTGGTAGAAATAATAATAATAATAATAAACTGGAACACCTTGCCACACCTGCCACAGAGACCGAGAGGCTCCCCATGTGCCGTCACCACCCACCACCGCACCACACACCCATTGCTTGGTGGGGTGACAATACCAACTTGTTTCTCCAGGCACCTAGACATGGCACATGTCGTAGCAGATGCCCAGACTCCACTCATCTGAGTGGTAGGTGCCATGGCCAGCTGACCATCCCTCCAGCCTCCACCGATCGTCCACCCTCCCGCCCAGCGCCCGCCCCTGTCACAGCTCTCAACAGACAGCCAGGCTTCTCCAAGCCAAGATGAGCATCAAGCAGGGGTAGACAAGGCAGATGTCAGGTGTGTGTGACAGGGTATTCTATATCCGGTCGAGTGACGGTCATGTGCGCAATCATTACCAAAACGGAACCAGGTGTTTGGGTTCTCTGCGCCCTCCCAGGGAGAACACCAGGCAACAGCCCACACCGTCCGCCAGGCAAAACACCTCCCAGAGCATCATTTCGACAGATAACCTATTAGAAGGTATCAGAACGACATCGGCCAGAACCTTGCAACAACCCGAAAGCAGCCCGCCCCCCCCCCCTACAGCTGCCAAACTATCTGCCCTCCTGAGAAATGTTAACGACTCACTTGGCACGACCCAAGCATGGCACAACCTCCTACTGTTTGGCAACATATGTCTAGCCACCCCTGCTAGGAGGGACAAAACCTTAGCTGCCTCAGTCATCAAAGCCATTAATGATTTTCCCAGGGAGGACAACCAGGTGCACCTTCCCACTTGTGCGAGAAACACCCACTGCAGGAAAAGCAACAGTGGTGTATCCAAGACATCGAAAATCAGAGCAACAGTCGCCAAGAAAATAGAAGAAGGAAACACTATAGGCGCAATAAGAGTCGTCACCAGTGAGGACTCAATTACCGACAGAGATGCCACAACAGTTCAAGCTCTAAGGCAGGGGTCTCCAAACTTTTCAATGTAAGGGCCACATTATATATTTCCCATATTTATGCGGGCCGGAGGAATAAAAATGAAATTGCTATTTTGTATAACTAAGATAAAGGCATTGTCAAAGTACAGAGAAAAGAATATTGTACAGTGTTTGTGCTCCCTGAAACGGAAGCAGCGAAGCCCCACTCGCCCTCCATCCCCACAATATACAGTTATACACAACTGATTGGTTGTAATGCACAACACATACCTACCAGTATTAGTATCTGTGCGTCACACTATCGAGAGAGAGGAAAACTGACTCGGGTTGAGCCCACCAGTCAGCAGCCCCAGCTTTGAATAATTCTGTGATGCCATTCGTACGATAATTATTTTTTCAAGGCCACCACACAGGGATTTGTTTGGAGGGCCGGATGAAATTATGTGGCAGGCCGGATGTGGCCCGCGGGCCATAGTTTGGAGACCCCTGCTCTAAGGGACAAACACCCACCCAGGGGCCGGATTCAGGAAGGTACTTACGAAGGTTTTTCCTCTTAGCTAAGAGCGTTTTCCGTCTTAGCGCCTTCGTGGCGGCTAAGTCCGTATTCAATTAACTACCCTAAGTGGAAAAACCTTCGTAAGTTCATTCCGGGATTTAAGTGTGGTTTCGACCACTCGTAGCTTTACGTAAACTGGATATAAGTCATTTTTTCTCTACTACATAACACTGGGATCGATTTATGATATTGGAACATGACCAAAATATTATAGCTGGTGAATCTAGTGAAGAGGAATCCTTCGTGTTAGTTATATATGCATTCTCTGCTTGAAACTTGAAGTAAATATGTGTTTTGATAGTAGAATTAGTTTTATAATAGCAAGATATTATACCAGTAGTTATTAAGTAAATAAACACTGGTGAACATGAAATATGAGAGAAGGTGATGAGCCCTGCCTGATGGGATCATTTACTATCACCAAATGCCCCTGTTCACCTAGTAGTAAGGGTGTACCTTAGCTATACATACCCATTTCTAATTTATTTAGTTTGGTTTCATTTTGAAATTAAATCTGGGTGAGACATAAAATAAAATATGCTGCACAAATGATGTTAGGTAAGGAAAAGGGTAAAAATTTCAAAAACTTTATTCATTGAATACTTAATTATAGCTTTATGACTATATAGACTATTAAAAAAGAGAGAGGGAAGTAGGAGGTCCAAGACCTCTTTATGTTATACAATTTGGGTGTGGAACAAGTAATTATCAAAAGAAGGCACCATGCCGGGAAGGCTATGTAGCAGTGAGGTGAGGCAGCTACTTATTTGAGAAATGCTTATTTTATTTACCTTATAAGCTGAGGCAACTTATTTTATTTGAGGAATACTCAGCTGATTCCTCTACATTTAGCATGGAACAAATTTGTGTCCAAGACCTCTTCCTGTTACTCAATTTGGCTGTGTGTAACCAAACTAGAAGTGCTCTACAAATCAAGGGACCCAGAATGTGGAATGACCTCCCGAATCATGTCAAAGGCTGTACCTCACTCAACCAGTTTAAGAGTTAAACCAAGTACTGCCTAATTAACTCCATGTAACCTAACTTACCTCCTAAATGTCAACCCATGTCTTGCTATTTTTTAAACAACGCTGTTCACCAATATGTGCAATTGCTGATTTATGCTATGTTAACCCCCTTTTTGTATTTTTTATTCCTTCTTTCAACACAATTTATACCTAATCCCGATTACTATTAAGTTTTAGTCTGTGTTTTTTCCCCCCACACCTTGCCCGAAATGCTATGAGTATTAGTGGCTTTAGGTATTGTATGTACTAGCTCTGCCTATAAATCCAACATTATGTTTGTAAATCAACTGTATGTACTTTTCCTGAATAAAATGTATTTATTATTTATTTTTTAATCAGTAAGTATTAAAAGAAGGCACCAAGCTGGGAAGGCTATGTAGCACCATTGTGTGTAACAATAAACCAAATTTTTTTTAACAAATAATGCACCTGTATGGGAAAACAAATCCTGTCAGCTGTAAAAATATTGATGCAGTTATTTAAATGAAAATATAATGAAAGAAATATTACTGGTTTATTTTTATCCTATCTTTTTGTACTGTACAGTATATCCAAGGAAGTGAAAAATTGAGACATAATGCACAATTTAATGAATGATTAGCATGGATTAGCAGTTCAAAAGAAATATGACTTGTATTACATATCAACATGAGATCTTAATGATCCATGGTCAACATGATTTAATAAGGATAATACAGTACTGTATTTGTAATAATACAAACTATAATTTAAAATCTTTATTACTGATTTTTTTTATTAAGAAGATTAGGTATACACAGCAATGTGCTGCTACCCTATTCTATATGGAATATTACACAGTGTAGATAAAAAACTAGCTATAAGTTTATCTAATACTCCCATCTCACAAGATGGTTAGACATACTGTACATGGAATCAATTTAGAAAATACCAGCCTCAATACAAAAAACAAATCAACTCTGACTAAATAACTCTTAAGCAATTTTCACAAGAGGTAAGCACTGAATCATGGAAACATTATATTATAATTACTCTTACCAGTTTCTACAAAACTCCTCTCAAACAATGTATTTTTGAACATGTTTAGGTATACACAGCAATGTGCTGCTTCCCTATTCTGTATGAAGGACCACACAGTGTAGATCAAAAACCAGCTACAAGCTCATCCAACATCCTCACCTCACAGGATGGCCAGTCATACATGGAATTAGGAGAGAACAAAATACTTAATGCTGATCTATTAGCCTCCACTGGCAAAATCTGGGTGCAGCACAAGAATATCTTCCAATATTCCTGAGTGTATGAAGTAATTACAGAGCTCAAAATACCTCATACCATTTGGTATGAAGTCAATGATAACAGGACAATCACAGATATAGTGTTGGAGAGTATGTTCTCTCAAGTAGGACTGAAAACAGATGTTTTTTTCCACCAAGAGGGCTATAAACCCATGGAACCGCCTACCCGCTGAAGCTGTAAATGCCAAATTCCAGCTAAAAAATATCATTAAGACAATTGGCGGGCCCTTTAACAAGCCGCCGGCTTTCTGTCCTCTTCGAGGTCACTAGATAGTTTGTGGCCCTTGGGTAAATTCAGTAAATATATACAATAATTGTCGGCGCATCTTCCGAGCAACAAGGACAGCTACACAGTATCTCTTAGAATTACGTAGGTAAACAACAAATGTAACATATTTGTTTACTACAATGTCGGTGCTGGCTGTAGAAGTTGAAAAAACATTGTTTTACTTCGAAATATAATAATTTTATAAGAAAATTCGACGTAAATAGGAGGCAGTAGAGCTCCGATAAGCCAGCGCTAAATCTTCAATATGAAGAATGTTGCTGCTCTCTGATTGGCCAAACGAAACACAGTAGTGACCTCTATCGGCACGCAGGTGAACCAACAATTTTCTTCCTAAGTATACCTTATTGAATCGCACCTAAGCATCTTCTTAGGGCGCACTTAGGAACCTTCGTAGCAAACCCACTTACGAAGAAATACACAGAGCTTCCTGAATCTAGGTCCTGGTGTGAGGACGAGATTCTACAAGGTGAGGCTACTGGAGCAGAACCTCTCTGGGTGGCCGAATCTGTGGTCCATAAAGCAGCCTTGTCCTTCCCAACAGGATCAGCAGGTGGGTTCACAGGACTAAAACACAACCACATCAAACAAATGCTCAACCCTGCACTAGGTTACAGTGCACAGGGCCTCCTGGTGGAACTAACCAGATTCATCATCTTGTCTAGCTGGCAATATACCAGAGGACATAAGACCTTCCCCTTTTGGAGCATCTCGCTGTGCTCCAAGGAAAAAGGATGGAGGGATCAGACAAATAGCTGTGGGCAATTCCCTCCGGCGTCTCGTCGCAAAGGCTGCTGCGAGAACAGTTAGCGAGGCAGCGGCCAACATGCTAAAACCAAAACAGCTCGGGTTCGGCATTCCACAAGGGAGCGAGGCGGCAGCTCGAGCTTCCGTTCTTAGCATCACGGACGAAAAGGCCCTTATCAAGCTAGATTTATAAAATGCCTTTAATTTGGTATGGAGTGATGCTGTACTCTGTGCGGTCCATCGTCATTTCCCTTCGCTCTACCCATTTGCACATTCGTGCAACAGTAAGGACCTAAAGCATTTTTTTGGGCAAATATGAAATTGACTTGCAAGAAAGCGTCCAACAGGGTGACCCCCTTGCTCCTTTCCTTTTCTGCTTAGTCATCAAACAAGTCATAGAAGTCCTGTCCAGCGAGCTTAACATCTGGTTCTTGGAAGATGATACCCTAGCTGGCTCCTAAGACTTCCTCCTGAAGGACATCAGAACAATCCAGGAGTAAGGTGCAAATTTAGGTCTCACCCTGAGCTCTTCAAACTGCAAGATTTGATTTTCCAACCAGGGAATCAGAGAGAATAGAGGGGTGTTCTGTCAAATATCCATATAACCAAACCTGAAGACAGCACACACCTAGGAGCCCCCCCCCCCTTAGGATTGAAGGCCATCGATCAGGTCCTTGCTAAGAAAATCGCTGACCTTAAGAGGATGGATGGTAGGATTGAAGATATTGCTGCTCATGACGAACATTACTTCATCACAGATGCCAAGCCCTTCCAAGGCTAACCTACTTTCTGAGGTGTTCACAATCCTACAGAAGCCAAAAACTAGGTAAATATTACCTTTTACTGAAATCGATGTTAGAAAAAGCCCTCAGCCCCTCTCCCTCGATGACCTGCAGTGGACACAAGCCTCTCTTCCCATAAGATTTGAGTTTTTTTTTTTTTCGAACAGCAGCGCAAATAGCTGTACCAGCCTTCCTGTCCTCCTCCTCGGCATCCGACAACCTTGTGAAGGAAATTCTCCCTGCCTACTTAGGTCAGCTGACAGGCGTACATGATAACCATTTTATACACTGTGCCACCTAGTGGGCTTCTCGTGCAGACCAATCGCTTCAACCACCACCATCACCACCAAAAGCCCACAAGCAATCCAGCTGGGATGGCCCCATTGTAGACCAAGTTGCTGCAGAGTGCCTGAGTGCTGCAACAACACAACACAACATTGCTCGCCTCACAGCAGTAGCAGCCCCACATGCAGGTGGGGCTGACTTCCTGTTAGCAACCCCAATGTCAGCAACTGGCACACTTTCACCACAGGTCCTCCAAAATGCCGTGGTCTTCCACCTTGCTGCCCCAATCCACACCAAATATAGGTGTATTTGCGACGAAATGGTGGCTGACAGGTACGGCCACCATGGCCTACTCTTCCAAAGCACAAGTGGGGGGGGGGATGGCACTCGAGACACAGTGAAGTTATCATCATCAAGAGGAGCCTCACCACAGCCGGATGCCTAGCCGAGAGCCTGTTACCTAATGCCCCGTAACTTTGATGTTCTTATTGGTCGCCCAGATGGTATCACAATGAACTCCTGGAAGAATGGCAAGCAGTTGGTGTGGGACTCTGACGTTTACCTCCTGCACTGTGGAGAAATGCCCGACAGACCACTGGAACATTATCTAACACAGTACTCAGTTACAAACCCATTAAGATTTCAACTTAGATTCAACAGAAGGAAAGGAAAGGAATTATCGGGAAAGCACCAAGCCATAACGACAACATAGCACTGGGAAGGGATCAGGATAAGGATTTGGGATGGGATGGGGAGGGAAGGAATGGTGTCCAATCACTTCGACGGTCGGGGATTGAACGCCGACCTGCATGAAACGAGACCGTCGCCCTACCGTCCAGCCCAAGTGGTTGGTAAATTCAAAAGAGCAGAAGAAGTTGTTAAACACACATGGCAAAATCTTACTGAAGCGACCATACGAGTCATAAATACTCATACTCCGCCCAAGTAAAACAGAAACAAGCAACACTTAGTGGGCCAGCCAGAGGCTTAGGGCCCGCACAGGAATATCCATGAGAAAAAAAAAAAAAAGTTTAACTCCTGAGGCTCGTGCGGCCTAAGCTCTGCTTCAGGAGGCTGGGGTCGTTCTTGCCCTTGCTGGGGTGCAAGGGCGAGTTTGGAGTCTCAGGGTTTGGAGTCCCCGTGCCTTCTTTTACCAACTTCGACATAAACTCCGGAGCTGGAGCCCCCTAGGTCAGTTCGTTGTTGCCTTCAACCTCTTTCTGACAGTTCCTGCGACGGCCCTGGAACCAATCGTTTTGG
This sequence comes from Procambarus clarkii, assembly GCF_040958095.1. Classification (NCBI taxonomy): domain Eukaryota; kingdom Metazoa; phylum Arthropoda; class Malacostraca; order Decapoda; family Cambaridae; genus Procambarus; species Procambarus clarkii. The sequence goes on from NC_091196.1 coordinate 27,664,016, forward strand.
TGTTTGCCTTTCCATTGCAGATTTTCGTCGCTATGGTGAGGGGTGTGGCTGACTTGCTGCATAGGTGACAGCTTCTCCCGAGTATCAACCTACTCTGGCTTTGTGCCCTGGAGAGGCCACTCCAGACCGACAACCAAAGTTCAACTCCATAGTTTCCTGAGACTGATGGATGCCTAATTATTATTATTATATATATATATATATATATATATATATATATATATATATATATATATATATATTATATATATATATATATAAAGGGGTTAACCTCTGGTGCAATTGTAGGGACCCATAGCCTTGAAGAAGAAAATAAGTTGTCCCGCACGACCTGTTTACCATCCCTCCATGGCTGCAGGGTGACTCCATCTGGGCGTGTGTGTCTGTTATCAGGTCTGCACAACTGAGGTTCTCTTTATGCTGGACACCCAGCTGTAGCCAAACTTCCCTTGATGATGTCATTGACTTGAGATGATCATCTTGAGATGATTTCGGGGCTTAGCATCCCCGCGGCCCGGTCCTCGACCAGGCCTTCTTTTGTAACACATCCCCAGGCAATAACAGACACATCCACTAGGCTGAAGACAATAATACACACACACACACACACACACACACACACACACACACACACACACACACACACACGAGGCCGGAGCACCAAGAGAGAGACACGAGGCCGGAGCAGCAGCAGCAGACACAGACAAGGGGCTGCAGGAAACGACAAACGCAGACGGTCACGAGAGCGCTGATGACTGACGTTAATCTAAACATTTGGGATAACTAACGAGGAAGGAATGTCGGTTTGCGTCTGGTGGTAACTGGTATTAGTGACGTGTGAGTGACCGCCTCCACCATGTTTCACGGCTCCTTGTAGCGACGTGTGAGTGACCGCCTCCACCATGTCTCACAGCTCCTTGTAGCGTCGTGTGAGTGACCGCCTCCACCATGTCTCACAGCTCCTTGTAGCGTCGTGTGAGTGACCGCCTCCACCATGTCTCACAGCTCCTTGTAGCGTCGTGTGAGTGACCGCCTCCACCATGTCTCACAGCTCCTTGTAGTGACGTGTGAGTGACCGCCTCCACTATGTCTCACAGCTCCTTGTAGTGACGTGTGAGTGACCGCCTCCACCATGTCTCACAGCTCCTTGTAGTGACGTGTGAGTGACCGCCTCCACCATGTCTCACAGCTCCTTGTAGTGACGTGTGAGTGACCGCCTCCACCATGTCTCACAGCTCCTTGTAGTGACGTGTGAGTGACCGCCTCCATGTCTCACAGCTCATCAACAGAGATAAGCTACGCGTTTAGTACATTCTCTGCCAACTGAGTTAATTTGAAATTCCAGTGATAGACTTGATTAAAGTTTAGAATCTAAAAGATTCTTCTAAATACAGGCTTGGGAACAGGGTTTCAGATATATGTAACAAACTACTGTATAATGATTGGATCGATGGATTGTTTCAAGGGCAAGTTAGATATATATAAAAATGAATGAGTTTGGTTGAATTGAAACCAAATTTTCAAATCAACTCAAGTTTGGTTTGGTTGAAACAGGAACTTTATCGCCTTAACCAGTTACCTTTATTCTATTGTTGCCAAAAAACGATAACAAATCACGCTACAGATATATATTAAGTGAAATAAAATAGTAGCCACATTCTTGCAGTGCACTCTCACAACTTGCTAATGTGTTCTTGTAAGCAGTTATCATAATATCCAGTTATCATTTGCACAAATAATTACAAAAACAATGTGATGCATTTTTCTAGTTATTCACGTGAGAAGAGGAACAATAACACTGAGCGCCTAATGTTACCTAGCAGTAAAATAGGTACCTGGGTGTTAGTCAGCTGTCACGGGCTGCTTCCTGGGGGTGGAGGCCTGGTCGAGGACCGGGCCGCGGGGACACTAAAGCTCCGAAATCATCTCAAGATAACCTCAAGATAGCCTGTGAGTTTTCAAGACACTGTTCAGGAAGGAATCTAACGTCCAAATAGATAGAGATGAATGTCTCTACACATACAACCTTACACATCGGCCGTGGCTGAATGGCCAGCGCTTGGGACTTGTTATCCCAGGTTCGATCCCGGCCGCCGGCGGAAACAGACGAGTTTCTTTCACCCTAATGCACCCGTTACCTAGCAGTAAATAGGAATCTGGGAGTTAGGTGTTAGGGCTGCTTCCTGGGTGTGTGTTTGTGTACTCAATTGTCACCTAATTGTGCTCACCAAATTGTGCTTTCGGGGGTTGAGCTCTGACTCTTTGGTCCCGCCTCTCAACCGTCAATCAGCTATGTGTGCGTGTGTGTGTTAAAAAATGTGTTAGTAGTTATCTTGAGGTTATCTTGAGATGATTTCAGGGCTTTAGTGTCCCCGCGGCCCGGTCCTCGACCAGGCCTCCACCCCCAGGAAGCAGTCCGTGACAGCTGGCTAACACCCAGGTACCAATTTTACTGCTAGGTAACAGGGGCATAGGATGAAAGAAACTCTGCCCATTGTTTCTCGCCGGCGCCCGGGATCGAACCCAGGACCACAGGATCACAAGTCTTACGTGCTGTCCGCTCGGCCGACCGACTCCCTAACAAGTCAGTAACAATTGATTGATTGACAGCTGACAGGCGGGCCGAAAGAGCAAAGCTCAACCCCCGCAAGTACAATTAGTTGAATACAACCAAGTGAATATATCAAGGATCGTAAACACTCTCCAGGAAGTGCCACATAGAATTATGTCGTGCGAGAACAGTCCGTCCTCCTAAGATTGACTAACGTCAAGAAACTGTCATACTAAAGTACCCCTTTATCCCAACCTACCAGAGGACCCAAAACAGAAAACGGGACAGTATGTCAATTTCGAGAGCCGCTACCATTTTCTAGTACGACGAAATTTGGCCTTAGATAAAAATACGTCAAAATGCGACGTTCTATTAGAAGGACGGGTTGACGTAGAGAGGACGAAATAAAATTTCGTGTTCTGGAAATACGAAATAAAATTTCGTGTTCTGGAAATACGAAATAAAATTTCGTGTTCTGGAAATACGAAATAAAATTTCGTGTTCTGGAAATACGAAATAAAATTTCGTGTTCTGGAAATACGAAATAAAATTTCGTGTTCTGGAAATACGAAATAAAATTTCGTGTTCTGGAAATACGAAATAAAATTTCGTGTTCTGGAAATACGAAATAAAATTTCGTGTTCTGGAAATACGAAATAAAATTTCGTGTTCTGGAAATACGAAATAAAATTTCGTGTTCTGGAAATACGAAATAAAATTTCGTATTTCGTATTCTCAAGTTGAATGGGGTAACTTTGTGAGGACCAAGACGCTTGTCAGAACCAATAAGGTGTTACAATGATGACTGGACGTAGTGAAGGTGGTACAATGATGTCTGGACGTAGTGAAGGTGTTACAATGATGACTGGACGTAGTGAAGGTGGTACAATGATGTCTGGACGTAGTGAAGGTGTTACAATGATGACTGGACGTAGTGAAGGTGGTACAATGATGTCTGGACGTAGTGAAGGTGTTACAATGATGACTGGACGTAGTGAAGGTGGTACAATGATGTCTGGACGTAGTGAAGGTGTTACAATGATGACTGGACGTAGTGAAGGTGGTACAATGATGACTGGACGTAGTGAAGGTGGTACAATGATGTCTGGACGTAGTGAAGGTGTTACAATGATGTCTGGACGTAGTGAAGGTGGTACAATGATGACTGGACGTAGTGAAGGAATTACAATGATGTCTGGACGTAGTGAAGGTGGTACAATGATGTCTGGACGTAGTGAAGGTGGTACAATGATGTCTGGACGTAGTGAAGGTGGTACAATGATGACTGGACGTAGTGAAGGTGGTACAATGATGACTGGACGTAGTGAAGGCGTTACAATGATGATCAGTGTATTGAAGACGTTACAGTGATGATCGTATGTATGATGAATGTTACAGTAATCGTCGCATGTAATGACTGTACTTAGATGACCATGGGAACTGAATATGATACAAAGAAAAGCGTGGGGGGTAGAGAAAATGCTACAATGATTTTTCTGAAGTGATTATCCTACAATGATGTCACTGTAGGATAATCACTTCAAGAATTATATCTTGTTCTTCAATTATACATTGCTCTTATTGGACCCAAAATTTAGATTATGCAGTTAAAGTTTGATCACCATACTGTTGAATGGACAAAAATTCAATTGAACGCGTTCAACAAAGTATGACAAAGTAGAGATTGAGTAATCTTAAGAAGAGAGATTGAGAAAGCTTAAGAAGAGAGATTGAGAAAGCTTAAGAAGAGAGATTGAGAAACCTTAACTTACATTCTCTAGAACGACGAAAAATAATGGTTGACACGGCAAGTGAACAAGTGCTTGAACAGGCATAACAAGGGCGATATCAATAAGGTGTTAAGCATATCAACACACAATAAAACACGAAACAATGGAAATAAATTGGATAAGTTTAGATTCAGGAAAGACCTGGGTAAATACAGGTTTTAGATTCAGGAAATACCTGGGTAATGTCTGGTTTTAGTTTCAGGAAAGTCCTGGGTAATGACTGGTTTTAGATTCAGGAAATACCTGGGTAATGTCTGGTTTTAGATTCAGGAAAGACCTGGGTAAATACTGGTTTTAGATTCAGGAAAGACCTGGATAAATACTGGTTTGGTAACTGGGTTGTTGATTTGCGGAACAGATTACCGGGTTACGTAGTAGATGTGGGATCCCTCAATTGTTTCAAGCGAAGGTGTTCAGAAAATGCAGAAAACTTTTTGCAGTTTTCTGTAAGAAATCTAGGACCCAGCGGGCTGTGGTGGATGTGTGTGGGCCTTCTGGCCGCTCCAAGCCAAAAACAGCCTGTTGGTCCAATCTCTTACAAGTCAAGCCTGAGCTGGGTTTGACTTGTAAGGAGTAAAACTCCCAGAACCTCATCCAGGTACAGTCCACGTACGCTAGACATATATTTGAATAAGTTTGGATGAATATGAAGAGAAGCTGCCTCGTATAGGGCAATAGGCCGTCTGCAGTTTGGTTAATGTTCAAGTTCTTATGTTACAACGATGATGTTACAACAGTGAAGAATAGGGCTCCCATCTTCACTGTTGTAACATCATCATTGAAACATAAGAACTTGAACATTAACCAAACTGCAGATGGCCTATTGCCCTATACGAGGCAGTTTCTCTTCATATTCATCCAAACTGACTCCAAGAAGGAAATAAGAGGTAGTGAATAATCAACAAGAGGCGATATGTTGATACAAGAGAGTTCCTTTAGTTAAGACTTGATTGGTTGATGAAGGTTAAGCCACCCAAGAGGTGGCACGGGCATGAATAGCCCGTAGCATTTGTAAAACCATGTTGCGACTCATTTATTAATTTATGTTTTTCAAGATGAAGACGAATTGTATTTGCAATTATTGATTCAAGTAACTTTCCCACAATGGACGTTAGGCTAATTACCCGATAGTTTGACGCAAGTGATCTATCTCCTTTCTTAAAAATTGGTACCACATTAGCTACCTTCCATGACTCTGGCACTCTGCCTAACTCTATTGACGAATTAAATATGGTAGACAGTGGCTCGGAAAGCTCCTCTTTGCATTCTTTAAGCACCCTGGCAACACTTCATCGGCCTGGGGATTCGTTTGGTTTTAGTTTTACTATTGTTTAATTACATCCTCCCTGGTAACTGCTAAACTAGTCAACCTGTCTCGTCCCCACCCACATAGACTGTTCGGCTGAAGGCATATTGCTAGTTTCCTCTTTAGTAAGTACAGATATAAAATATTATTAAAAATACTACTCATCTTCTCGTCATTATCCGTTATTTGACCTGTCTCAGTTTTTAATGGACCTATCCTTTCCTAGTCTTAGTTCGAACATAAACCTGATTAGGATTTGTCTTCGCTTGCCTGCTATGCGAACTTCAGTAGTTTCTTTTTGTTTTCCTTATCTCTTTTTTAACATTTCGAACCAGTTGTACATGAATTCCTTCTTCTAAACTGACTTCCCCATTCTTAATCCTTTTGTACCACGCTCTCTTTTTACCTATAAGGTTCTTTAAATATTTGTTATCCACTTGGGATTCATTAGTATTCGACCTATTCAATTTGTAAGGTATACTACGTTCCTGTGGCTTTACTTAGAATATTCTTAAATAAGTTATATATTAAATCCACATCGAATCCCCTTTTACGTCACCTATCGCTGCGTTCATCGTTTCGCTCCTAAGATCCGGCCCACACTCCCATACCCATGACTTTCCAATCTATTTGCCCCCAAAAATTCTTAGGCTATTGAAAATCAGCTTTTCGAAACTCTGGGCACTTAACAGAATTTTCTCCTACAGGTCTACTTCCATTCTATGCTAAATCTGATTTCTTTGTGATCACTGTTCCCTAGCTCACTCCCTATTTCGATGTCATTAATTTGTGTTTCCCTGATAGTTAACACTAAATCTAAAGTATTATTTTCCCGCGTTGGTTCCTTACTGTGTTGCGTATTGAAAGGCAATTGTCAATTAATTCTAGAAAATCTTCTGCTTCATTATTCCTGTTCTTGTTAGACCAATTTATTCACTGAAAATTAAAGTCACCCATGACACAAATACTGCTAGACCTAGATGCTCTTAGATATTTCATTCCCATAGATAGCATTGCTTCCATCCTGTTCAAGTTTGGTGGCCTATATATAACTCCTTATTATAAGATTATTTGCCCTTCCGTTTAATTCTATCCAAATAGTTCTGTATGTGGCTCAGTTTTGATTCCTTCTTTGAGACTATATTTCAAATTTTCCCTAACATATATGGCTACTCCACCTCCTCAGTCGTAATATATCTGTGTGAAATAGTTTAAATCCATTTAATTGATATTCCTGCTAATAGTTCTCTATTTTCTACATTCATCCACGTTTCGGTAAGTGCAATAATATCTATTTTTTCTGTGCAGAGAAGAGTATTTAACTCGTTTATTTGTTTCTTAGACTTTCTAATGTTAGTGTAATATACCCTAAGTGAATTGTTATTTTGAGGCCCTTCTCTTTCCCTGATCATTTTGCCAATTTGTTTCTCCAACAAACACATACTTTTATTACCTCCTTCCTCCCTATCAATTCCCATACCACTATCTACTAACAGTTTAACCCAAACAAACACCTCTAAACACTGGGTCACCCCTAGGGTCAACACTTGCAGCAGAGGAGCTCCAGCATATTTCAACAATCCTAAGTATTGTAGTACAGGTTGATGGTAGTGAGTGGTGTCCCAGAGAACATAAAGGTATAGTGCTCTTGAAAAATAGGTGAGATAACAGGAAAGTGCTAAGGGAAGTGAAAAATCGGATGAGAAAAAGTTGCCCTAGTGTTTACAGTGCAGAGAAGAACATTCAAGATGGCCACTGGCAAGGGGAAAAACAAAACAGAGCTTGATTTTGAGGGATTCAATGAAGAAAGCATTGATATTAGTAGTCTACATAACAAGTTGGTAAATTTAGATACTATAGTGAACTCTCATGTAGAAATAATTAGTAAATTGAAAGAAAGTAATGACCATTTGAATAGCAAAGTTTTATGTCTTGAGGGTTTAGTGAAAGACTTGCGCAAGGATAAGAATCAATTGGAAACAAATTGCAAAGCCATGGAAGAAGAAAATAAACTCTTAAAAATAGCTGTGGAAGAAGTTAAAGTAAATTTAAACATAAATGACTACAATAGGTTAGGCAAGGAAATTCAACAGGAGAAACAGCTTTTGTCAGCACAGATGGAGGAAGTTACACAGGGAATAGAACAGTGCAAGAAAGATATGCAACTCACTTATGCACAAGTGGCCAAGGAGAAGGAAAAATAGAAGAAGCAGTAAAGGAAGTCAAACACTGCAGCAACCAAGATAAAACAAACATTAGGCTAGAAGTGAGGAAAGAATTGGCATCTAACCCGAAGTTGGTGCAAAACACAGTTGATCGGAGTAAGTCCCTGATCATTTTTGGCTGCAAAGAAAAGGCGATAACATCTAGGTCAGAAAGAGCTGTAGAAGAAGCTAAAGTAGTAGATAAAATTGTTGGCCTCGTGGAAGGTCTTACAACCATAGAGAATGTCTGCGACTACAGGAGAATAGGCAGGTCCGTAAAAGGGAAAGATCGACCTTTGAGGATCACCCTAAACGGTGCCAAACAGATGGAAGAAGTACTAAGGAATGCTAGAAAATTGCAAAGGGATGAGGATGGGAAAGGGTGGTCGTTAAGACGAGATCTTTCAAAAGAAGATAGAGAGAAGCTGAAACTGAACCTCGCGAGGCAAAACATTTAAATGAGAGCAGGAATGAAGAAGAAATAAATCTTTTTTCTACAAAGTGATAGGGGTAGGCAAACCAGTAAAGTGGTACATAAAGGCAAACCAACAAAATCAATAGAGAGAGGGGGAGTGAAGATAAGGAGAGGGGAACAAGTTCCTGAAGTTTGCATACACCAACATAGATGGAGTGAGATCGAAGATACTGGAGTTAAGTGATGTAATACAGCTGCAGACATCAGACATTGTTGCACTCACGGAGACAAAACTTGAAGATGTAATTTTAAATGAGGTCATATTCCACAAGGGGCTACTCAATTTGGAGACGGGACAGAAAAATTAGGAAAGGCGGTGGCGTTGCTGTGCTGGTAAAAGAACACCTAAAGGTGAAGGAAATAATGACTGCCAATCCACAAGAAGTTGACATAATAGCACTAGAGATCTGCTATGAGGATGATAAACTAATGATGATAAATGCATATAGTCCACCGCCAAGCAGCACATGGTCAAAGGAGGAGCTAGATAGTAAACGTGAAGGTCTTATAACATAATGAGAGAGATTATAGCGAGAGCGGATAACGATAGATCACGACTGTTGATAGTCGGTGACTTCAACTTGAAATCCATAGACTGGGAAGCATATGAAGCTAAAACAGAAGATTTTTGGACCTGTAAATTTGTAGACCTCATCCTGGAAACATTCTTGTATCAACATG
>NC_091196.1:27673522-27926022 GCF_040958095.1 Procambarus clarkii
ATATATATATATATATATATATATATATATATATATATATATATATAATATATATATATATATATATATATATATATAAGGTTGAGGTTACTGCAATCGACGTCGTCATGTCGTGATGTAGTCCCACCATCTTGGCCGCGGTGTGTGTCTCATTTCCTGCAGGGTGGAGAAGCCTGGAGAATATTGGCGGATCATTAATACAAATCCCTCTATTTCCTAAGGGGTTGTTCCTATAATCCGAGGTCACCCAGGCCCACGCTACATCGATTTTGTTCTCAAGATTGTTCGTAGTAACTTCCAAAGCTTCCCATCTGTTATTGCGTGTTGGTGCGCCTAAGACAAATGATAATCCTTTGGTGAAATATGTTTTCTTAATTTGGGATGGTGTTGCGTCTGAGGGCCGCCATTAGCGCTCATTTAGAAATTTTCGCTAATTATAAGGACTAAACAATTGCGGCAGTTCTGCAGCAATTGCGTGCACCTGTGTGCGAGCAGCTGAAGAAAGCTTAACCAGTCGACATCAATCAAGCTGAATCTAACAAAGTATGGATTAATCTTTGAACGCAAACAAGCAATAACCACAACACCCAGTAACAAACAACATACGCAAAAAAACACCCAGCTACACGCAAAACAAACACCCAGCTACACGCAAAAAACACCCAGCTACACGCAAAAAACACCCAGCTACACACAAAACAAACACCCAGCTACACACAAAACAAACACCCAGCTACACGCAAAACAAACATCTTAAACTACATCCTACATAATATCACTCACAACTCTCACAACATATCTCCCCCCCCCCCTCCTCCCTACCTACCAATACTACATAATATGAACATCGATAAATGTCACACTAATCCCAGCTGCGGCGATACATCGTGCAGGCCGGGTATAATCTGCACGGGACCTTGTCAACGGGAGTGTTGGACGCTGTGATTTATGTGGCTGGAAGTACCTCCATTTCTGTCACCGGCCGCCCCGTGTATTTTTAGTGTGTTCCGGCTCCCACCTGCTTTTGGACGCTGTCTGCTTCCGTATTCCTCGTGGCTGACAGAATCTAATGTATCCCCTTGATTATCGTAGATTGAATTTCGTGGTGAGCGGCGGATCTTAATCAATGTGCATTTGTGATCAGCAGTGATGTATGCTGTCTTTGGTCATGTTTAATGCGGTATTGTAAGCTGGTGCTCATGTTTAGTACAGTCTACACGCCTGTGGTGGCCGCGGAGCACTTCTCTCGCGGGAGGTGTTGGGCCGACAAGTATTGGGTGTCAATGTGCTGGTTGACAGAGGGTTGTGTGCTCACCTAGTTGTGCTTGAGGGGGTTTGATCTTTGGCTCTTTGGTCTCGCCTCTCGACTGTCAATCAACTGGTGTAAAGATTCCTGAGCCTACTGGGCTCTATCGTATCTACATTTGAAACTGTGTATGGAGATAGCCACCACCACATCACTTCCTAATGCATTCCCTCTGTTAACTACTCTGACTGAAAAAGATCTTTCTAACGTCTCTGTGGCTCATTTGGGTACTCAGTCTCCACCTGTGTCGTCTTGGTCGCGTACCACCTGTGTTAAACATTTTTATCCTTATCTACTCTGTCAATTCCTCTGAGAATTTTGTAGGTTGTGATCATGTCTCCCCTTACTCTTCTGTCTTCCAGTGTCGTGACGTGCTTTTCACACAGCCTGTCCTCATAACTCATGGCTCTTAGTTCTGGGACTAGCCTAGTGGCATACCTCTGAACTTTTTTCCAGCTTTGTCTTGTGCTTGATAAGGTACGGGCTCCATGCTGGGGCCGCAAACTCCAGGATTGGTCTTAAATACGTGGCATACAAGGTTCTGATTGATTCCTTACACTGGTTCCTAAAGGCAGTTATGATGTTAGCCAGCCTTGCATACGCCGCAGATGGTATTCTTTTTATGTGGGCTTCAGGAGACAGGTTTGGTGTGATATCAACTCCTAGATCTTTCCCTCTGTCCGTTTCAAGAAGGATTTCATCTCCCATTCGGTATCCAGTGATTTGCCTCCTGTTTCCTCCGCCTAATTTCGTTACCTTATATTTACTCGGGTTGATCTTTAGTACCCATTTGTTGGGCCATTCATTCAGTTTGTCTAGGTCATCATCTTGTAGCCTCATACTATCTTCTTCTGTCTTAATCCTCCTCGTAATTTTTGCATCATCGGCAAACAATGAGAGGACCGATTCTATACCCTCTGGGAGTTCATTTATATATATCAGAAACAGTATAGGTCCAAGGACTGAACCCTGCGGGACTCCACTGGTAATGCTTCGCCAATCTGAGACCTCATTCCTCACAGTGACTCGCTGTCTTCTGTTACTTAGATACTTCCTTATCCAGTGGAGTACCTTACCTTTCACTCCTGCCTGCACCTCCATTTCATGCACTAGCCTCTTGTGTGGTACTGTATCAAAGGCTTTCTGGCAATCCCCCAAAAATGGTGTAACTGGGTACCGATGCGGCCCGTTCTCTAGACTTGCCCTAACGTGGGAAATACAATGGGTTAACCAAACCAGACACGCCGGGAACCCAAGCCACCCACTCGTCTAACCTAACCTATACCGATGCATAGAAAAACGTTGAATTTTTGTGAGCCGCTACTTTTATGGCACTCTGTAATTTGTACGCTACGGACCATTGCGTACAAAATGAGACGTATTAGTTGGGTATGATATGACGGCACACCACGATAAGCCATTTTCTTTTGTGAGTGGAGACGCCGCGAGCTCCCAGTCAGCGCTCAGCGTAGAGTCCCCACTAATGTGAGCAGCGCCAGGCGGGTCCCGGCTTGTGATTCACAGCAGCGAGGGGGTCCGGCTACACGCCCGCCTACACCATCTGATTTCCGATAATGTAACCAACCCTCCCCTCCCCCCTTTCCTCTCCTTCCCCCCTTCCTCTCATCCCCCATCCAGCCCTCATCCCCCATCCAGCCCTCATCCCCCATTCCAACTCCTCCCCCCCCCCCAACTACACTACATAGTAAGAGTATTAGTAGGCATCCATCAGTCTCGGGAGACTATGGAGTTGCGCTCTGGTTGTCGGTCTGGAATGGCCTCTCCAGGGTGCAAAGTCAGGGTAGGTTGGTACGGGGGAGAACCTGTTACCCATGCAGCAGGTCCCCCCCTTCTCCACTGCGCCGAAAGTCTCAAATAAAGGCATATTTTAATATGCGAACATGCCTGAATGGTCCTCAGGACTATATGCAACTGAAAACTCACACCCCAGAAGTGACTCGAACCCATACTGCCAGGAGCAGCGCAACTGGTATATACAGGACGCCTTAATCCGCTTGACCATCACGACCGGACATAAGGAAGTGATAGCCGAAGCTATTTGAACCACTTCCCCGCCGGCACTCGGATGGTAATCTTGGGCATAGCATTTTATCTAATCACCTCATTCTTTGGGGTACACGTGAGGGACAAAAATGCGAACAAGCCTGAATGGTCCCCAGGACTATATGCAACTGAAAACTCAGTTGCTGTACATACCAGTTGCGTTGCTGGTATGCGTTGCTGGTATGCGTTGCTGGTATGCGTTGCTATGGGCAAAAGTATATATACAAATGCTGGTTAACAGCATATGTTCTTATAAGTTGAATGGTCACCTCAGTGGGAGACAACACCGGAGAAAATAGACTACACAAACACTAATACGCTTATGTTAGGTAGTTACACCTCTTGTTGGGTAGTTACACCTCTTGTTGGGTAGTTACACCTCTTGTTGGATAGTTACACCTCTTGTTGGGTAGTTACACCTCTTGTTGGGTAGTTACACCTCTTGTTGGGTAGTTACACCTCTTGTTGGGTAGTTACACTTCTTGTTGAATAGTTACACCTCTTGTTGGGTAGTTACACTTCTTGTTGAATAGTTACACCTCTTGTTGGGTAGTTACACCTCTTGTTGGGTAGTTACACTTCTTGTTGAATAGTTACACCTCTTGTTGGGTAGTTACACCTCTTGTTGGGTAGTTACACTTCTTGTTGAATAGTTACACCTCTTGTTGGGTAGTTACACCTCTTGTTGGGTAGTTACACCTCTTGTTGGGTAGTTACACCTCTTGTTGGGTAGTTACACCTCTTGTTGGGTAGTTACACCTCTTGTTGGGTAGTTACACCTCTTGTTGGGTAGTTACACCTCTTGTTGGGTAGTTACACCTCTTGTTGGGTAGTTACACCTCTTGTTGGGTAGTTACACCTCTTGTTGGGTAGTTACACCTCTTGTTGGGTAGTTGCACCTCTTGTTGGGTAGTTGCACCTCTTGTTGGGTAGTTGCACCTCTTGTTGGGTCGTTACCCCTTATGAAGGGTAGTTACCCCTAGACAGCTCATTAGTGTCTCACTACAGAATAATGTTTGATCACTTGGAGTACCAGTCATGCCTTATACACCACGGGGAGACTTATACCTGGGTGCTGGCCTCCCTCCCTACAGTACCACTCCCTCCCTACAGTACCACTCCCTCCCTCCAGTACCACTCCCTCCCTACAGTACCACTCCATCCCTACAGTACCACTCCCTACAGTACCACTCCCTCCCTCCAGTACCACTCCCTCCCTACAGTACCACTCCCTACAGTACCACTCCCTACAGTACCACTCCCTACAGTACCACTCCCTCCCTACAGTACTACTCCCTACAGTACCACTCCCTACAGTACCACTCCCTCCCTACAGTACCACTCCATACCGTACCACTCCCAACAGTACCACTCCCTACTCTTTCTATAATTATACCAATAACAAGGAGAACAGGCGAAGAGAGAGAGAGAGAGAGAGAGAGAGAGAGAGAGAGAGAGAGAGAGAGAGAGAGAGAGAGAGAGAGAGAGAGAGGGAGGGGGGGATGGGGAGATTGGGAGATTGAGAAGGAGGAAGAGAGATGAGAGAGGAGGGGATAGGGGAGACTACCTCGCTACAACAACCAGTCCTAATATCACCTCGCATTTTGACGTATTCTCATACGACAGTTTGGACCTTAGGTAAAAATGGTCATTTTAATAGAGACACTAATGGTTCGCGAGATTGACATAATGTCCCATATTGTGACTGCAGGATAGAGCATTGGCTCTTGGAGCTCGAATTTCAGCCGCCGGTTTTTTAAAGCAATGACTCCTGTCCTTGGCACAGATTCACGAAGCAGTGACGCAAGTACTTACGAACGTGTACATCTTTCCTCAATCTTTGACGGCTTTGGTTTCATTTATTAAACAGTTTACAAGCATGAAAACTTCTCAATCAACTGTTGTTATTGTTATGAACAGCCTCCTGGTGCTTCGGAGCTCATTAACTGTTTATTAATTGTAAACAAAGCCGCCAAAGATTGAGAAAAGTTGTACAAGTTCGTAAGTGCTTGTGGAACTGCTTCGTGAATCTGGCCCCTTGTTCCCTATCATATCTACTTTGTAAATTATGATTAGGATTCGGTTCTACAACCTGCGCCTTTAAATGCAGACGAGGAGTCACAATAACGTAGCTGAAATATGTTGACCAAACCACACACTAGAAAGTGAAGGGACGACGACGTTTCGGTCCGTCTTGGACCATTCTCAAGTCGATTGTGCTCCTTTAATTCATTTCATTTTCCTACTTCTGTCACGCTAAATGTAAACTTTCTAACATCTGTATGACTCGTCTAAGTTTCCAGCTTCCATCCATGTCTCCTTGTTCTGTTGGTATTCCGTTTGAACATTTCGTCTATTTCCACTCTGTCAATCCTCCTAAGTATTTTGTCACTGTCAAACCTCCCCGCTCCCTCCTTTTTTCTAGCGTCGTCAGGTTCAGTTTTTTTCATACGCTCTTCATATCCTACCCCCTTCGCTATTCTGGGACAAGCCTCGTCGCAAGCTTTGGAATCTTTTCCAATTTCTTTGAGTTTCTTTAGGTGTGGGCTTCATGCTGGGGCTGCATACTCTAAGACTGGTCTCACATAGGCAGTGTAAAGGGCCCTAAATGCCTCCTAACTTAGGTTTCTGAATGATGTTCTAACTTTTGTCAGTGTAGAGTACGCTGCTGTACGCTATTTATATGTACCTCAAGAGTTAGATTAGGTGTCACGTCCACATCCAGGTCTCTGGGAGAGAAAGTGTGTGGAAGTCACCGGACCTGGTGTGTGGAAGTCACCCGACCTGGTGTGTGGAAGTCACCGGACCTGGTGTGTGGAAGTCACCCGACCTGGTGTGTGGAAGTCACCCGACCTGGTGTGTGGAAGTCACCGGACCTGGTGTGTGGAAGTCACCCGACCTGGTGTGTGGAAGTCACCCGACCTGGTGTGTGGAAGTCACCGGACCTGGTGTGTGGAAGTCACCCGACCTGGTGTGTGGAAGTCACCGGACCTGGTGTGTGGAAGTCACCCGACCTGGTGTGTGGAAGTCACCCGACCTGGTGTGTGGAAGTCACCGGACCTGGTGTGTGGAAGTCACCCGACCTGGTGTGTGGAAGTCATATGGTCTTTTCCCAATTTTACTAAATTGTTGTAAACCTGCGAGACTATGTGACTGCTGGGGGACCTGTATCCCGTGGGACCTTGCTCAGGAGGCCGGGCCATGGTCCGTGGGACCTTGCTCAGGAGGCCGGGCCATGGTCCGTGGGACCTTGCTCAGGAGGCCGGGCCATGGTCCGTGGGACCTTGCTCAGGAGGCCGGGCCATGGTCCGTGGGACCTTGCTCAGGAGGCCGGGCCATGGGCCAGCGTCTGAGTATTTCCATAATCAACCACAGGAGGCAACCCTCCACAGGCCCCCGCCCGGGAACCAAACTCGGGTCCAGCGGTTGTGATCCAAGGCGTCTTCAAAATCTCAAAATGACTGAATCCTATGCCTTTACTGATGGCTCTGTGCAGTTAGGCACTGGCAGAACAGGTTGTGCATGTGCAGTATATACAGGGAATGAAATGATCATGTCTATCTTGAGATGATTTCGGGGCTTAGTGTCCCCACGGCCCGGTCCTCAACCAGGCCTCCACCCCCAGGAAGCAGCCAGTAGCAGCTGTCTAACTCCCAGGTACCTATTTACTGCTAGGTAACAGGGGCATCAGGGTGAAATAAACATTTTGCCCATTTGTCTCCGCCTCCACCGGGGATCGAACCCGGAACCTCAGGACTACAAATCCGAAGCGCTGCCCACCCAGCTGTCAGGCGCCCTGTACACAGTCTAGTACACAGAGATTCAACAACTGGGCAAGCACGACACAGAGTTACTGGGCATTTATCTAGCCTCTGAATACCTTAAGCTCAATGGCGGTGGAGTGATATTCTGTGACTCTAAAAGTGCTCTGCAGTCCTTAAATAACCCATCACAATATATGTCTGAAGCAGCTTGTAATATTAAATGGAATGTAATTTTTGCCACTGATAATAACTCTTGTATAAAATTTGTGTGGATCCCATCCCATGTTGGAGTTGGAAAACATGACTTTGTAGATCAATTGGCCAATGAGGCTTGCAAGAAAGAAAACATTGATTATGACTTTGGACTATCTAATGCAGTTATTAGAAACATACAAATTAAAAAAATTAATTCACATTTAGAAGAACTAAGAAATGCCCAGAGACCTGAAAGCTGCAGTATTAAAAGATATGACAAGTTTTGTAATAATAGGTATTTGTATGGTCAGCACAGTAACCGGACCAGGCAATGTGTGGTCATTGCGTAAATTCGCCTTGGCTATAGACACATCTGGCAGGTTAGTGAGGCTGAGCCACTACCAGAATATTCAGATTGTAAACTATGTGATAAACCTTTAATGCATTCACTAGAACACTATATTGTTGAATGTGAAACCGTAAAAGACTTTAGACCTCCTGGCCTCTTGTACCACCAACTGTGTAACTATTTTATTGACTCAGGTGTTCTGGACGACATCCTAACAATTTATCCAAAATTTGCTTGTCCATTTTAAAGAATGAAGAACAATTTTATTTATATTACTTCTAAGCTGCATCAATTATGGACCCATTCTTGCCCTTGTGTGGCAGTGCACAATAGAAAGTTGTTTTCACATATTCATACATTAAAACATTGATGGTAACCATGATATATATGTGCTTCAGCCTACAGTTTAGACCTATTGTCTTGTGTATGACCCTGTCCAGCGTGACAGTGAATACCAGCATTATCCTCACTTTAATAAGAAATAATTGAAATCCGCAGATTAGGCAAAATTGTAATTAATTTTGTCAATAAAGATGTTAATAATAAGGCAAGTGTTGAACACAAGGGAAGAGGCGATGACATGTAAAGCTGAGCCTCTATGAGAATATTTAATAAAAAGCAAAATAAAAATAGCTAATTCGGCTGGAGGGAAAATTAGCATCCGAGGGCGGAGTGTTGGGTGAAACAGGGAAGGTTGTGTGTGTGTGCGTGCGTGTGTGTGTGTGTGTGTGTGTGTGTGTGTGTGTGTGTGTGTGTGTGTGTGTGTGTGTGTGTGTGTGTGTGTACTCACCTAGTTGTACTCGCCTAGTTGTGCTTGCGGGGTTGAGCTCTGGCTCCATGGTCCCGCCTCTCAACCGTCAATCAACAGGTGTACAGGTTCCTAAGCCTATTGGGCTCTATCATATCTACACTTGAAACTGTGTATGGAGTCAGCCTCCACCACATCGCTTCCTAATGCATTCCATTTGTCAACCACTCTGACACTAAAAAAAATTCTTTCTAATATCTCTGTGGCTCATTTGGGCACTCAATTTCCACCTGTGTCCCCTAGTGCGTGTGCCCCTTGTGTTAAATAGCCTGTCTTTATCTACCCTGTCAATTCCTCTGAGAATCTTGTACGTGGTGATCATATCCCCCCCTAACTCTTTTGTCTTCTAGCGACGTGAGGTTTAATTCCCGTAGTCTCTCCTCGTAGGTCATACCTCACAGCTCGGGTACTAGTCTGGTGAAAAACCTTTGAACTTTTTCCAGTTTAGTCTTATGCTTGACTAGATATGGACTCCATGCTGGAGCTGCATACTCCACGATTGGTCTGACATAGGTGGTATACAAAGCTCTGAATGATTCCTTGCACAAGTGTCTAAATGCCATTCTTATGTTAGCCAACCTGGCATATGCTGCTGATGTTATCCTCTTGATATGGGCTTCAGGGGACAGGTCTGGCGTGATATTAACCCTCAGGTCTTTCTCTCTCTGACTCTTGAAGACTTTCATCTCCCAAATGATACCTTGTAACTGGCCTCCTGCTCCCTACACCTATCTTCATTACATTACATTTGCTTGGGTTAAGCTCTAACAACCATTTGTTCGACCATTCCTTTAATTTGTCTAGGTAATCTTGAAGCCTCAAGCAGTCCTCCTCTGTCTTAATCCTTCTCATAATTTTGGCATCGTCAGCAAACATTAAGAGGAATGAGTCTATACCCTCCGGGAGATCGTTCACGTATATAAGAAACATGATAGGACCGAGTACAGAGCCTTGTGGGACTCCACTGGTGACTTCACCCCAATCTGAGGTCTCACCCCTTACTGTAACTCTTTGCATCCTATTAGGTATTCCCTTATCCACTGGAGCACTTTACCAGTTACTCCTGCCTGTCTCACCAGCTTATGTACCAGCCTCTTATGGGGGACTGTATCAAAGGCTTTCCGACAGTCCAAAAAAATGTAGTCCGCCCAACCTTCTCTTTCTTCCTTAATCTTTGTCACCTGATCGTAGAATTCTATTAAGTCAGTAAGGCAAGATTTAACCTCCCTGAACCCATGTTGGCGATTTGTCACGAAGTCCCTTCTCTCCAGATGTGTTACTAGATTTTTTCTCACGATCTTCTCCATCACTTTGCATGGTATACAAGTTAAGAACACTGGCCTGTAGTTCAGTGCCTCTTGTCTGCCACCCTTTTTGTATATTGGGACCACATTAGCCGCCTTTCATATCTCTGGTAGGTCTCCCGTCTCCAGTGACCTACTATACACAATGGAGAGTGGCAAGCAGAGTGCCTCTGCACACTCTTTCAATACCCATGGTGAGATCCCGTCTGGACCAACAGCCTTTCTCACATCCAGATCCAACAGGTGTCTCTTGACCTCATCTCGTAATTTCGAACCCTTCCAAATCCGCCTGGTTTACTGTCCCCTCTCCTAGCGCAGTAACCTCACCTTGTTCTATTGTGAAGACCTCCTGGAAACTTGTCGAGTTCTTCAAACACCTCTTTGTCATTCTCTGTATACCTGTCCTCGCCTGTTCTAAGTTTCATTACCTGTTATTTTACTGTTGTTTTCCTCCTGATGTGTCTGTGGAGTAGCTTTGGATCGGTCTTGGCTTTGCTTGCTATATCATTTTCATAATTTTTCTCTGCTTCCCTTCTCACCCTGACATACTCATTCCTGGTTTTCTGGTATCTCTCACTGCTTTCTGGTGTTCTGTTATTTCGGAAGATCCTCCTCGCCCTTTTGTTTAGTACCTTTGCTTCCATACATGTCCTGTTAAACCATGGATTCTTCTTTTGCTTCTCGGATTCTTGCCTTTGGGCCGGGATAAACCAGTTTACTGCCTCCTGACACTTTTGAGTGACAAAGTCCATCATGTCTTGTACCGACTTAGCTCTGAGGTCTGTGTCCCGTGGTATATCCCTTAGGAAACTTCTCATCCCCTCATAATTCCCCTTTCGGTATGCCAGCCTTTTGTTTTCTAGTTCTTTTTTGGGGGAGATAAGTCCTAGCTCTACCAAGTACTCAAAGATCAATACACTGTGATCACTCATTCCCAAGGGTGCTTGGGAATGTGTGTGTGTGTGTGTGTGTGTGTGTGTGTGTGTGTGTGTGTGTGTGTGTGTGTGTGTGTGTGTGTGTGTGGAGCGTTGGTAATAGCATGGCGTGGCGTGGCGCAACTGGACCAGCTGACACACCACTAACCACACCAAAGCTATAGTGTAAAACAATTCTTTACAAGATTTACGGAAGAATGTCGTCTAGGTACGGGTGATAGAGTATTGAGGTACGATAATGTCTAATCTTGGCAACCGAATTGACACTCCTTATGAGAGAGAGAGAGAATGTAATCTATTGAGACAGACTGTGTCCAACTTAATAAGCGTTATTACTCTTTATTCCTAGACTAAGATAAAGGGTCTAATAAATAAATGAAAATACACGTTTGGTAGTTGCACTCCGTGACGGGACTGCCATATGCACGGTAAAGATATTGTGTAATAAAATTATTTTCACCTAAAATTAAATGGTTGGTTGGTGTGTGGCGGGAATACACACGAGAGCTCCCGTCTCTGTTGTGTAATGTCCAGCACGACTTCTTGATGTTTTTATGGATGGGGCGAGACGTGAGACGGGGCGCAGAGTGTTGAGGTCTTGGAGGCTACTGCTGGCTCTGTGTGGCACCTGTGTAGCACCTCAGGTGTGGGAGAAGCCTGCACTCTAGTGGAACCTGTGTAGCACCTCAGGTGTGGGAGAAGCCTGCACTCTAGTGGAACCTGTGTAGCACCTCAGGTGTGGGAGAAGCCTGCACTCTAGTGGAACCTGTGTAGGACCTCAGGTGTTGGAGAAGCCTGCACTCTAGTGGCACCTGTGTAGGACCTCAGGTGTTGGAGAAGACTTTAATCCAGTGGAACCTGTGTAGGACTTCAGGTGTTGAAGTCTGCACTCTAGTGGAACCTGTGTAGCACCTCAGGTGTAGCAGAGGGCTGCACTCTAGTGGAACCTGTGTAGGACCTCAGGTGTTGGAGAAGCCTGCACTCTAGTGGCACCTGTGTAGGACCTCAGGGGTTGGAGAAGAATGCACTCTTGTGGAACTTGTGTAGGACCTCAGGTGTAGCAGAAGACTTTAATCCAGTGGAACCTGTGTAGGACCTCAGGTGTTGAAGCCTGCACTCTAGTGGAACCTGTGTAGGACCTCAGGTGTTGGAGAAGGGTACACTTTAGTGGAACCTGTGTAGGACCTCAGGTGTAGCAGAGGGCTACACTCTAGTGGAACTTGTGTAGGACCTCAGGTGTAGCAGAAGACTTTAATCCAGTGGAACCTGTGTAGGACCTCAGGTGTTGAAGCCTGCACTCTAGTGGAACCTGTGTAGGACCTCAGGTGTTGGAGTAGGGTACACTTTAGTGGAACCTGTGTAGGATCTCAGGTGTTGGAGAAGTCTACACTCTAGTGGAACCTGTGTAGGACCTCAGGTGTAGCAGAGGGCTACACTTCGGCGGACCCAACAGTGGAACTTCAGGTGCTTAATTTTAGTATATAAATGAGGCGATTTTCCTCTGATCCCTCGAATAACTGAACTCAATTACGGGCTCACCATAGCCCGTGCTATATGAACGTCTCGTTCTGAGTAGCTAAATCTAAAACAACAACAACAACAACATCCGCTGAACGAGTCGGAAACCGTCTCAGGCGGCTGAGGAGAACACGAAGGGTCTAACGCCCATGGCCAAAAAAACATCATCAGAGTATATTTTTATATTTCAGTGCATTTCCCCTCTACGAGCTTCATTGATCTCAACGTTTCCTCTCTACGAGCTTCATTGATCTCAACGTTTCCCCTCTACGAGCTTCATTGATCTCAACGTTTCCCCTCTACGAGCTTCATTGATCTCAACGTTTCCCCTCTACGAGCTTCATTGATCTCAACGTTTCCCCTCTACGAGCTTCATTGATCTCAACGTTTCCTCTCTACGAGCTTCATTGATCTCAACGTTTCCCCTCTACGAGCTTCATTGATCTCAACGTTTCCTCTCTACGAGCTTCATTGATCTCAACGTTTCCCCTCTACGAGCTTCATTGATCTCAACGTTTCCCCTCTACGAGCTTCATTGATCTCAACGTTTCCCCTCTACGAGCTTCATTGATCTCAACGTTTCCCCTCTACGAGCTTCACAACCCGTCCTCAAACAAAGTCCATTCCATCCAGCGGTCGACCCCAAAGATGCATTCATCAATTTTAATGTTCAGTTTGAATGTTCATTCAAAATAGGAATTTTTCTCACATATTAACTAATATTGTTATACATATTAGCATATTGTGCATATTTAGGCATTGGTTAGGTTAGGTGTTTAGGTTCTGTTGGCGATTATTAGTATTTGTAGTACGTGGGTGAAGCAGCAGTTTCCGTGGCGAAGTGGTAACACACTCGCCAGGCGTTTCACGAGCGCTTTGACCTGGGTTCGTATCCTGGCCGGGGAGAATTTACTTGGCGCCAATCCTTAACTGTAGCCGCTGTTTACCCAGCAGTGAATGAGTACCTGGTTGTTAAACGCTTTGGCAGGTCGTATTCCGGGGAGTATTTGGATTGAGGACTTGCCCGAAACGCGGCGTGCTAATGGTTGTACAAGAATGTAACTCTTGTATATGTGTGTGTGTATTCACCTAGTTGTGTTTGCGGGGGTTGAGCTTTGCTCTTTCGGCCCGCCTCTCAACTGTCAATCAACTGTTTACTAACTACTTTTTTTTCCACACCACACACACACACCCCAGGAAGCAGCCCGTGACAGCTGACTAACTCCCAGGTACCTATTTACTGCTAGGTAACAGGGGCACTTAGGGTGAAAGAAACTTTGCCCATTTGTTTCTGCCTCGTGCGGGAATCGAACCCGCGCCACAGAATTACGAGTCCTGCGCGCTATCCACCAGGCTACGAGGCCCCCCCCCCATGTGTGTGTGTGTGTGTGTGTGTGTGTGTGTGTGTGTGTGTGTAATTCAGGATGTGGTTGGAACAAAAGTCATCAGTGAGGCACTTGTTCCGGAAGTGTTCGGACGTCATCAGTTGAGTCGTGTGTAAACCGTTTTTCATTCATTAACAGGGTGTTTCGTCTTTGTTTATGAGGACGGGCTGCTGGTTGATCGGGTTCGAATCCTTCAGGGGGTCAAGCAGCCCGTCCTCATAAACAAAGGCGTCCTCTTCACTTGAGACAGTTAAGCAAGTCCCAGCTGTGTCTGGGTACAAGTGACAGGATGAACAACCCAGCGGGTTTTCTTCCTATTGGGGAGTGTTGTACATGCTGCTATGTCGGTGTGTCCACTCACGGGATGAGTGACGCTGCCCAATAAACTCGCCCCTCGGGGCAAAATTAAACAAATTAATCACGGTTTCGTTTCTGTGGGAAGACCATTGGCGACTAGAGACTGGCTTGGAGGATTGATTAACCTTGAAGATAATTCCTCCCTAAGTCAGCTTAAGTGTCTGAACGTTAATAGTTATTAAATGGTATACTAAACTGCACTGCATTAGCTGAAAGAGAAGATAATGTTACTAAATTGTCTATGTGTACATAGGCTGGGATTAACCCCAGGTTTCTAAGATCTAGCATCTCATAGGCCAAGTACCCTTTATGAGAGATTTATAGAAACTATAATAGAAATTGGACGTATATATTAATATCTTTAGTTTCTTACTATCGATTGTGAGTCGAGGAGGAAGACAACTATGCTACTGAACTTGCTAGATAAGATCGTAGTGCGTCTTGAGTTCCATCTTGTTCATCATCATTCACCTTAAGTAGTGATGCGGTGGAGGCTGACTCCATACACATTTTCAAATGTAGATATGATAGAGCCCAGTAGGCTCAGGAATCTGTACACCAGTTGATTGACAGTTGAGAGGCGGGACCAAAGAGCCAGAGCTCAACCCCCGCAAGCACAACTAGCCGAGTACAACTAGGTGAGTATACACACACACACACACTGTGTGTGTGTGTGTGTGTGTGTGTGTGTGTGTGTGTGTGTGTGTGTATGTGTGTACTCACCTTGTTGTACTCAGCTAGTTGTGCTTGCGGGGGTTGAGCTCTGGCTCTTTGGTCAGGCACTCTAAGAGGCGCCAGACAGCTGAGTGGACAGCGCTTCGGATTCGTAATCCTGAGGTTTCGGGTTCGATCCCCGGCGGAGGGGGAGACAAATGTGCAGAAAGTTTCTTTCACCCTGATGCCCCCTGTTACCTAGCAGTAAATAGGTACCTGGGAGACAGTTACAATAGGTACCAGGACAGCCAGTACGGGCTGTGTCCTGGGGGTGTGTAACAAAAGAGGAGGCCTGGTCGAGGACCGGGCCGCGGGGACTAAGCCCCGAAATCATCTCAAAATAGCATACACCTCAAGAATGCATACACTGAAAAATTCTTTCTAGTGTCTCTGTGACTCATTTGGGTACTCAGCTTCCACCTGTGTTCCCTTGGACGAGTACCACCTGTGCTAAATAATGTTTTTATGTACCCTATGTATGTATGTATGTATGTATGTATGTATGTATGTATGTATGTATGTATGTATGTATGTATGTATGTACGTATGCACTGGTGTGTGAGTGTACTAACCTAGTTGTACTCACAAAGCTGTGTGACTTCCTAACTACTAATACACTTGATTTTTTTTTTTTTTTTTTTGAGATATATACAAGAGTTGTTACATTCTTGTACAGCCACTAGTACGCGTAGCGTTTCGGGCAGGTCCCTGGAATACGATCCCCGCCACGAAGAATCGTTGTTACAACCAAGTATCCATTTTATTGTTGCGTTAAACAGAGGCTACATTTAAGGATTTGCGCCCAGTAAATCCTCCCCGGCCAGGATACGAACCCATGACAAAGCGCTCGCGGAACGCCAGGCGAGTGTCTTACCACTATACCACGGAGACAAATAAATCATAAATTGATAAAATTGATAATTGATAAAAACAATCCTGCACAAACGTGTAAGTGATTTCAGTAGACTAAGCACTCAGACTGTCAATCACATGGAAACCTGCCCCGCCATATACCTCAAGTGATATTTAAATGTTACAATTCAATAACTCGCGTCACTCTTAATGCATTCCATTTGTTAACTACTCTGTCACTGAAAAAATTCTTTCTAACGTCTCTGTGGCTCATTTGGGTACCAAGGTTCCACCTGTGTCCCCTTGTTCGTGTTCCACCCGTGTTAAAGAGTTTGTCCACCCTGTCAATTCCCCCTGATAATTTTGTAGGTGGTTATCATATCTCCCCTTACTTTTCTGTTTTCCAGGGATGTGAGGTTCAGATCTCTTAGCCTTTCCACGTAGCTCATACCTCTTAGTTCCGGGACGAGTTTGGTGGCATACCACTGAATCTTCTCTAACTTTGTCTTGTGTTTAACTAGGTATGGACTCCAAGCTGGAGTTGCATACTCCAGGATTGGTCTTACATAAGTGGTAAACAGGGTACTGAATGAACAAATCCACAAGGGCCGTGACGAGGATTCGAACCTGCGTCCGGGAGCATCCCAGACACTGCCTTAATCGACTGAGCTACGACAGGGTAAAAGGGTTGAAACCGAAGTTCTACTGAACTTACTGGATCCCGTAGCCTCTCCGAGGCACAAACCAGGCTTTTACACAACCCCCCCTTCCCCTGCACCCGAGCTATGTCAATAGGTGTGATGATGTAAGGGCGAAGAAGGAGAACGGCCTATTGACATAGCTCGGGTGCAGGGGGGGGGGGGGTTGTGTAAAAGCCTGGTTTGTGCCTCGGAGAGGCTACGGGATCCAGTAAGTTCAGTAGAACTTCGGTTTCAACCCTTTTACCCTGTCGTAGCTCAGTCGATTAAGGCAGTGTCTGGGATGCTCCCGGACGCAGGTTCGAATCCTCGTCACGGCCCTTGTGGATTTGTTCATTTGATGCATCACGTTAGTGTGATCTCTGTGTGTGAGGGTACTGAATGATTCCTTACACAAGTTACTAAAGGCAGTTCTTATGTTGGCCAGTCTAGCATATGCCGCTGATATCCTTTTGATGTGGGCCTCTGGGGACAGGTTCGGTGTGATATCGACCCCCAGATCTTTCTCTCGATTTGTCTCTTGCAGGATATCACCTCCCAGATGGTACATTGTGTTCAGCCTTCTGCTCCCTTCGCTTAATTTCATTAATTTACACTTTCCTGAATTGAACTTTAGTAGCCATTTTCTAGACCATTCTTCCAGTTTGTCCAGGTCATCCTGTAGTCTCTGTTAATCTTCATCTGTCTTGATTCTTCTCATAATTTTTGCATCATCTGCAAACATTGAGAGGAATGAGTCTATACCCCTCTGGAAGATCGTTTACATATATTAGAAACAGGATGGGTCCAAGTACAGAGCCCTGTGGAACCCCGCTGGTGACATCTCGCCACTCTGATGTCTCCCCTCCTCGCAGTTACTCGCTGTTTCCTGTTGCTTAGATGCTTCCTTATCCACTGGAGCACCTTACATTTTTACTCCTGCCTGTTGCTCCAACTTTTGTAACAGCCTTTTGTGAGGTTCTGTGTCAAAGGCTTTCTAACAGTCCAAGAAAATGCAGTCTGCCCACCCTTTTCTTTCTTGCCTAATTTGTGTTGCCTGGTCATAGAATTCTATTAGACCTGTGAGGCACGATTTACCGTCTCTAAACACATGCTGGTGGTGTGTTACAAAGCTATTCCCCTCCAGATGCTCTACGAGCCTTTTCCTCACGATCTTCTCCATCACCTTGTATGGTATACAAGTTAAGGAAACTGGCCTGTAGTTCAGTGCCTCTTGTCTGTCACCCTTTTCGGATATTGGGACTATATTAGCTGTCTACCAACTTTCCGGTAGGTCTCCTGTTTCCAGTGACCTGTTATACACCAGAGTGGCACACTTAGTGCTTCTGCACCTTCCTTTAGTATCCACGGTGAGGTTCTGTCAGCTCCAGCGGCTTTTGTCACATTCAGCTTCAATAGATTCCTTTTGACCTCATCACTGGTGAGGTCAAATTCCTCCAAGGTTGCATGGCTTGCCTCCTCCTCATTTAGTGCAGCGGCTTCTCCTTGTTCAATTGTGAAGACCTCACAGAATCGTTTGTTGAGTTCTTCACAGGTGTGTGAAGCCTTCTTCAGGTGTGTGTGTATGTGTGTTTGTGTGTGTGTTTGTGTGTGTGTGTGTGTTTGTGTGTTTGTGTGTGTGTGTGTACTCACCTAGTTGTGCTTGCGGGGGTTGAGCTCTGGCTCTTTGGTCCCGCCTCTCAACCGTCAATCAACAGGTGTACAGGTTCCCGAGCCTATTGGTCTCTATCATATCTACACTTGAAACTGTGTATGGAGTCAGCCTCCACCACATTCCTTCCTAATGCATTCCATTTGTCAACCACTCTGAAACTAAAAGGTCTTTCTAATATCTCTGTGGCTCATTTGGGCACTCAGTTTCCACCTGTATCCCCTAGTGCGTGTGCCCCTTGTGTTAAATAGCCTGTCTTTATCAACCCTGTCGATTCCCTTGAGAATCTTGAATGTGGTGATCATGTCCCCCCTAACTCTTCTGTCTTCCAACGAAGTGAGGTTTAATTCCCGTAGTCTCTCCTCGTAGCTCATACCTCTCAGCGCGGATACTAGTCTGTTGGCAAACCTTTGAACCTTTTCCAGTTTAGTCTTATGCTTGACTAGATATGGACTCCATGCTGGAGCCGCATACTCCAGGATTGGTCTGACATATGTGGTATATAATGTTTTGAAAGATTCCTTACACAAGTTTCTAAAGGCCGTTCTTATGTTAGCCAACCTGGCATATGCTGCTGTGCGTGTGTGTGTGTATGTGTGTGTATGTGTGTGTGTGTGTGTGTGTGTGTGTGTGTGTGTGTGTGTGTGTGTGTGTATGTGTGTGTATCTTATAATTTGTAGTTCTTGCTTCATTTACTGGGTCGTATTTACTTTTTATTTACCTTTTATTTACTTACTTTTTACTTTTTTATTTAATATTTATTTAGTATTTACTTTTTATTTATCTAAGTATTTACATTTACTGTCCGTATCGAAGCGACCAACACAGTAAACCCCCCCCCCCCAATATTCGAACCTTGAACACAGACCACAATTAATAGTAGAAATAAGAACATTTTGGCAGCTTACGGGAAGGTTCCATTTCTCCTGGTCAGTCATGGTTGGTCTTTGCTTTCTCTATCGGTTTTCTGACCTCGGATTTTGCTTCCTGAATCCTTCCCACCTGACAGCTAACTGTACCCGTGTTGTACACAGTTGGGTACATGAGCGGCCTGTATTTTCTCCTATTATCAGACCTAGGACATTCACTCGCGTCAGAAATTAGTTATCAATTATATAAATTAATCAGTGTCATCTGAAATGATCAATTAGTCGATCATAACGGCTCGTGGCTAGGTTAGTTCTAATTCCACGTCACAAGTGACAGGTTACCTTACAACTTTGTATATTGTAAATCACAGTATGATGCACTGTATCGCGCTGCTATGTCGGACGGGCGCACTGTTGTCGGACGGGTGCACTATTGTCGGACGGGCGCACTGTTGTCGGACGGGCGCACTGTTGTCGGACGGGCGCACTGTTGTCGGACGGGCGCACTGTTGTCGGACGGGCGCACTGTTGTGTCGGACGGGCGCACTGTTGTGTCGGACGGGCGCACTGTTGTGTCGGACGGGCGCACTGTTGTGTCGGACGGGTGCACTGTTGTCGGACGGGCGCACTGTTGTCGGACGGGCGCACTGTTGTCGGACGGGCGCACTGTTGTGTCGGACGGGCGCACTGTTGTGTCGGACGGGCGCGCTGTTGTGTCGGACGGGCGCGCTGTTGTGTCGGACGGGCGCACTGCCGTGTCGGACGGGCGCACTGCCGTGTCGGACGGGCGCACTGCTGAGCTTGGCGAACACAGGCTCTACAATAGGATGGATCAACAAATGAAAGACACACAGGATGGTGAAGAGGGGGGGGGGCAGGTGCTAAGGTCCCACGAAGGTCCGAGACGTCTTAGGTCTTTCAATTTTCAGACGTATGGGCTGTGGTCACGACACAGGGCGAAGTTCTGGCTATTCTCAGTTTGTTTATATTTATCTCCAAAGTTGATTGGGCAACGCAAGCTTAACCCTAACGGCAGGAACGGGCACGAAATACTTCTGGCACGAATAATTGAATGGAAAGTACGTCAGGGACCACAATAGATGGCAGGGGAAAGTACGTCAGGGTCCTCAATAGATGGCAGGGGAAAGTACGTCAGGGTCCACAATAGATGGCAGGGGAAAGTACGTCAGGGTCCTCAATAGATGGCAGGGGAAAGTACGTCAGGGTCCACAATAGATGACACGGGAAAGTACGTCAGGGTCCACAATAGATGGCAGGGGAAAGTACGTCAGGGTCCTCAATAGATGGCAGGGGAAAGTACGTCAGGGTCCTCAATAGATGGCAGGGGAAAGTACGTCAAGGTCCACAATAGATGGCAGGGGAAAGTACGTCAGGGTCCACAATAGATGGCAGGGGAAAGTACGTCAAGGTCCACAATAGATGGCAGGGGAAAGTACGTCAAGGTCCACAATAGATGGCAGGGGAAAGTACGTCAAGGTCCACAATAGATGGCAGGGGAAAGTACGTCAGGGTCCACAATAGATGGCAGGGGAAAGTACGTCAGGGTCCACAATAGATGACACGGGAAAGTACGTTATTGCACAAAATAGATGGCAGGAAATCAGGATTCATTATAGATGACAAGGAAAATACATCAGGGTCCCCTAGATATGACAACAAAGTGGGACACACCAGTTTCCAAACACAGCAAATGACAGCAAACACCATTTCCCATAACTTGCTTGGGTGTACCCTGAGTGCCCAGCACACGTACAGCCCAGTACAAGGGGCTAGAGAGGTAGGTGAAGCTACTCATAGAGCTCAGAGCTGGACGGGTGGAAGGGGTATAGGATGTAAGAATACCTGCGAGCGCCATGTTGGCCGTCTGGCGCCATCACTGAGCGGATCACACAGTTGCGACACCATCCCGGCGGCGTCTGGAGGTGAGTTTCGAAAGGAATGGAAAACAGAATTGTTTAGTGTTATTCGCCATTGGCAGTATTCTACGGTAGAAGCGAAATGATGTCGAGTATCCGTCACGCCTTTGGATAACGTAGACAAACACACACACACACACACACACAAAGATACTGGGGCGTCGGGACACGAATATTACACTTGGGATTATAGCATGACAGAGGACATGCTCAGGATTCCACTTGCCCCACCACACGTAATGCTTGGCTGTCATTGCTCAACTTGCTGCTGCTCGCTGACTTAATGTATCCTCCCTCCACCAGCAGTCGCCCCCCGTCGCCACACTCACACCACAGTTTTTTGTATTTATAGCTATCAACGACGTGGATTTTTGGCGTTATATATTTGATTGTGTCCCCAAGAATAACTCCCTCAACTGTGATATGGTGATACTCTTTCACTAGTTCTTTCACTATATCGGATCTCTCTTTCCTTGGATTCCACTTTTATAAGGAACTTCGTCAAATCCAAATACTTAGTATGTCTATGTGTGAGTTTGCCTGTTAAAAGCATGTTCTCATCTTCATTGATATACATTGTCACGAACCTCATCTGCTAGTTTGGCCAGAGAGAAGTTATGTAATATTTTGTACAGAGAGACAGAGACATTATATAAAAAAATAGTTGTAAATATATGTTCACGGAAGCAGTATGTCAGCTGTCTGGCAGACCGCAGGTCGCTGACATCCCTCCACCCCGCAGGTCGCTGACATCCCTCCACCCCGCAGGTCGCTGACATCCCTCCACCCCGCAGGTCGCTGACATCCCTCCACCCCGCAGGTCGCTGACATCCCTCCACCCCGCAGGTCGCTGACATCCCTCCACCCCGCAAAGTAATAACTTCATATTTGGTGATTATGGATAACCGGTAGAATATATATATATAATATTTTAATGAAAAGTGGACTCCTTTATATTTGCTACAAGTAGAGTACTGTTAAACGGGCATATTCAGGAATTATTTAGTGCTGATTGGAGATCTGGTATTGAGGGGCGAATGTAAGGGGGGGGGGCGTCTTCAGTGACTACACGACAAGATGGCGGAAGGCGAAGTATGTTGGACAGAGACTCAGTATGTTGGACTCTCAGACACAGTGCTAATTAGTTTCCACCACGCCGGCCAATCAGATCACGCACAATTCACATTTAAATAAAAAGGATTTTTTTTAGTTAATTACAATATGTACATTTACAATAAAGCAAGGAAATATCCTCACCTACAACCGAGAAAACCAATAGCACAACTGATCTCAAACAATAATTAAATACGTTCAATCTATGCACGAGTACAAACATGGAACCTCGCCAACTGGCTATCAAAGTGACAATACAAAAAAAAATCGAACAACAATTACAATCAATCTATGCATCAATATACATTCCACTCCAACTCTCCACACAATATAACAAACAATGCATGACGGGGAGGATATGTAGGGAAGATAAAAATACATCAGTTACATGAATGCAACACACAACGTCCACGAAGGTCGTCAGATCAGTAACGTAAATGCAACTCCAAACTCATAACATGAAAACACTTTAGTAAACAAAATTTTATACAAAGGGAACAAAAATACTTCAGAAAATTCAACTTTGAATCAAAAGTAAGGACAATCATAAAAGATTAATTAATATACAAATCAGAGAGAGAAAAAAACATTCATCCTAACCCCAAGTACTAAGTGCAGGCTCCACACAGTAAACCAGACCTGTCCTGCAGAAACCCCAGGGTCAGAAAACAGAGAAGCCTTCCCGCCTCCCAACCCATAATAAATGTAATCACACATAATCATAGCCAATGTATTACAAACCCGTGCGCCCGTGGAGGGGAAGTGAAACATGAAACACTTCAACACCACCACACACACACTAGGCCCACACAGGGCTGCGATAGAGCGCTTCAACCACGCCACCAACGCAGCCAACCACGCCACCAACGCAGCCAACCACGCCACCAACGCAGCCACCCACGTTTGCAAAAGTAAAACACAAGAAACGCAATCTTCTCCTCATCACATAGAACTCCATTAGCAAGGTCTCGAATGCCCAACATATGCAGCCTAGCATTAGTAGGAAGTCTCGTGGATTGAACAGTATACAAACTCACGCTACCTCGGCACAATAAACTTAAAATTCACATTTCTCCACACCCCCTTTCCAATCATAGAGGGGCTACAGCCTCCACAGCAGGAGCTACAGCCTCCACAGCAGGGGCTACAGCCTCCACAGCAGGGGGCTACAGCCTCCACAGCAGGGGGCTACAGCCTCCACAGCAGGGGGCTACAGCCTCCACAGCAGGGGGCTACAGCCTCCACAGCAGGGGCTACAGCCTCCACAGCAGGGGGCTACAGCCTCCACAGCAGGGGGCTACAGCCTCCACAGCAGGGGGCTACAGCCTCCACAGCAGGGGGCTACAGCCTCCACAGCAGGGGGCTACAGCCTCCACAGCAGGGGGCTACAGCCTCCACAGCAGGGGGCTACAGCCTCCACAGCAGGGGGCTACAGCCTCCACAGCAGGGGGCTACAGCCTCCACAGCAGGGGGCTACAACCTCCACAGCAGGGGGCTACAGCCTCCACAGCAGGGGGCTAGAGCCTCCACAGCAGGGGGCTAGAGCCTCCACAGCAGGGGGCTAGAGCCTCCACAGCAGGGGGCTACAGCCTCCACAGCAGGGGGCTACAGCCTCCACAGCAGGGGGCTACAGCCTCCACAGCAGGGGGCTACAGCCTCCACAGCAGGGGGCTACAGCCTCCACAGCAGGGGGCTACAGCCTCCACAGCAGGGGGCTACAGCCTCCACAGCAGGGGGCTAGAGCCTCCACAGCAGGGGGCTAGAGCCTCCACAGCAGGGGGCTAGAGCCTCCACAGCAGGGGGCTACAGCCTCCACAGCAGGGGGCTACAGCTGTGGGAACCGACCTGTGAGATTTATATTTATTTAATTTATATGAATTTATATTTACGTTAATTTATATACTTCGATAGCAATTTGTATAATGATAAGTGGACTGTATTTCTGCAATAATCTCTTAATCTCACAAATCGATCCTCTACACATTAGGGGGGTTTATTAATTAATATATGCAGCCAATCAAACTACAGGAATAGACTACATACATTGAAAAGGTTCCTTATCTTATAGTACAGCAGGTTAGTCCACCAGGTATAACTAGGGTGTAGACACCAAATTATCCTCTTTGAGGTAGCTTCCATCACCCAGTAACTGGTGCACAAATCTTCCTTCCTCGTCCTGACCTGTCAAAAGTGCGCTAGCTGTGAAGCCAGAATCCTATATATGACAAGCTATATCAGAGAAAACACTATATGGAACAATAAAGACCTGGCTTAATTACCTTTAGTTTGAGGCTTCCACGTGATCTAACCGGGTCACCCTATATCCTGACATTAATGGCCATAAATGAATGATAAACGGGTTTCGGATAGACACTTAACTTGAATTTGTAGACAGCGTGTTGACAATGGTACACCTTTGGTTTCCATAACACTACGTCCAAGTAAAATTAACAGGAGCCGTATTTGCTCCCGTGTGCCTCTGGGGCCAGATTCACGAAAGCACTTACGCAAGCATATACGAACGTGTACATCTTTCCTCAATCTTTGACGGCTTTGGTTACATTAATTAAACAGTTTACAAACATGAAAACTTCCCAATGAATTGTTGTTATTGTTATAAACAGCCTCCTGGTGCTTCAGAACTCATAAACTGTTTAATAATTGTGAACATAGCCGCCAAAGATTGAGAAAAGATGTACAGGTTCGTAAGTGCTTGCGTAAGTGCTTTCGTGAATCTGGCCCCTGGTCTAGTATAAACAATGGCTGCCCTCCTTCCTCCTGACGCCTGGCCTACTTTGTCCAGATTTCAGAAAGTGATAGAAGGGTCACATTTACTCTACTTTACTACTGATAATTAAATTAATTTATATAAGATGTTTTATGATGGTAAAGTCCAAAGACTAATGTATTTAAGAACAATTCCCAGCAGAATAGCTGGTGAATTATAATGGTATGTGGTGAAGATATCCCGTTTTCTTTAGACGGTAATTCCACTACAAGTTACGTTTTCTATGGGTAACTTGTTTATACAATACAGCTATTATCTGTATGATATATTAAATGCTGTCGGATTTTCCGACAACAGCCTCCACAGCAGGGGGCTACAGCCTCCACAGCAGGGGGCTACAGCCTCCACAGCAGGGGGCTACAGCCTCCACAGCAGGGGGCTACAGCCTCCACAGCAGGGGGCTACAGCCTCCACAGCAGGGGGCTACAGCCTCCACAGCAGGGGGCTACAGCCTCCACAGCAGGGGGCTACAGCCTCCACAGCAGGGGGCTACAGCCTCCACAGCAGGGGGCTACAGCCTCCACAGCAGGGGGCTACAGCCTCCACAGCAGGGGGCTACAGCCTCCACAGCAGGGGGGCTACAGCCTCCACAGCAGGGGGCTACAGCCTCCACAGCAGGGGGCTACAGCCTCCACAGCAGGGGGCTACAGCCTCCACAGCAGGGGGCTACAGCCTCCACAGCAGGGGGCTACAGCCTCCACAGCAGGGGGCTACAGCCTCCACAGCAGGGGGCTACAGCCTCCACAGCAGGGGGCTACAGCCTCCACAGCAGGGGGCTACAGCCTCCACAGCAGGGGCTACACAGGGAAGCAGGACACCATTAACACTTTTGCAAGATAAGCTGAATGAGGCATCCACGTTACAAAGCTGCCGTAAGACATTAATTACACAGGTGTAAAAAGGGGGTAATTTAACTGGCTGGATATCCTAATAGCATTTGAGTAAATTCGGAGTACTACATAGAGTTCAGGTTATATATTACGTCTATGTCCTTGATCGTCAGACCTGAGTGGACAACGAGTTAACTTCTGTGTTTTCCTTAAGGTGCTATGTTGATCCTGAGATAAGTAACATCATATTATAAAGATTTTGTCTATATTGATATTTCAATATAGGCCAAATCTGTACAGTCAAGTATGGCGGATACTTGTCTTTACAAGACTGACCATCTTTACTGCGGTATCTATTACTTCCTTTATTTCAGAAGGCAGTGTCTTAGAAGCTAATGCCTGCCTATGTATCAGCCAGTACACACGTTTTGCCTTACTGTTAGCAGCTTTAATTTGTGCAATATACCCTGACTGACTGCTCGGAGCGCCACCTGTTGGTCAGCCACGTAAGGTACACAGACCTCTCCTGCTCCAAAGAAATAATTATCTTCAAAATTTCTTGTCTATAGTTGAAGCTCCAAGAGGCTGACAAAAAATAGAA
The DNA here is from genome assembly GCF_040958095.1 of Procambarus clarkii. Taxonomy (NCBI): domain Eukaryota; kingdom Metazoa; phylum Arthropoda; class Malacostraca; order Decapoda; family Cambaridae; genus Procambarus; species Procambarus clarkii. Next base: position 27,699,561 of record NC_091196.1, read on the forward strand.
TTCCTTAAAAACCGTAATTTTGTGTATTTCTGAATGCTAACAAGCGAGCACATTTAGGTACGTCTGCGGCTCATCCAGGAGACCAGGGTTAGGCTACCATGAGTATCCCGTATTGTAAACTCCTGAGATGGAAGAATCAGAATCTCGTACTATATAAAGCTTGCTTAAAGCTGCCAACGGTTGAAGCATTGACGACTGCTTTTGCCAAATTATTTATGCTAACATTGACATTAATAAGTGGCTAAATATTAGGATGTTTTCATTTAGGCTTCCATTAAGCTTCGCCCACGGTAACGCTTTCATGAACAGCGATCTTCACTAAGCGTGGGTGAAGCTTTCACTAAGCTTCACCCAGGGTAACGCGCTCATGAGTAGCAATGATGCCGCTTCAATTGGTATATTAGATAGAGATCTTGTTGATACTGGGGTCCACAACTTACAGCGACGGAAGCTCATCATCCTTTGTTCAGGATTCATATATGGAAAGATTTTCCTTGATAAGATGTTAAGTCATAGGCAGTAATTTCAATTTTTCTTTATTATGCACCCTATACCTATCCCGTGGGCGGTGGTGTAAAGGGTTACAGAGGCACATAATCGGTTCAGGAACTGAACCCTCTAGTTCGTTTAGCTAAGCAAATAACAATCTGTTGATGCTAGTTACACAAATATTAATGTTATATATACTCGTACACATACTCATACATACATGTACGTATATATCCATATACATATATCGATATACATATACAATCACCTACACAAATACACACATCAATCTTTTGTATCACAAGTGATTCAACAAGAGGCTCACAAGTCACTATACAAGGCACTTTACATCTATGGTGAGTCACACAGTTACTAGCTAGGCTTGCTCCACACCCACCCAACTGGGCGGCAGCTTTACAGTCATGTGCATGCATTACCTACAGTAAGCAAATTTTGGATACTTCGCTAAGATTTCGGGCAGCACATCATTACGAATGAAGTATTTACACATTTCTTGGACACCATTGATGGTGTTATCTCTAAATTCCGCGATTTTTTCACATTCCATTATATAATGACGCAAAGTATGCGAATAGTTCTGCTGACAGAGTTTATATTTAGTCAAATCTACATCAGCAGATGTTACAAACTCCCAGAGGTACTTGTAGCCGAGCCTAAGTCTAGCAGTGGTAACATCTTCATAATATAATGATGATAGATGGAGTATTTGGGGTGAATTTCACTTTGCCTCAAGTCTCCAAAATTTAGCTGATGTTCCCGGAATATTACTGCCCTCAGGCTGCTCAAAGGCAGTCCAAGATGTTAATCAATTCCCTCTTTACGAGCAAAAGTCTTGGCCAACTCATCAGTTCTATCATGCATTCGGAGACCAATATGGGAAGGAATCCACAGGAGACAGACTCTGACGCCATCATTGATTATTTCATTATTGCTGTGTCTAGCTTCAGAGATAAGCACGTCACAGTCATGTCTTGGGGAGCTGAGGGCAGTCAAGGATGAGAAGGAGTCACTTACAATTACCGTGTCAACTTTGGATTCATGTACGCGCTCGAGTGCAAGGATAAGCAGTAAGCATAAAGTGAGACTGATGTTGTGGTGTTGTGTTGATGCGATTGATGTGGGTGAGATTATGCGATTGATGTTGAGACGTCGTGCCAGTGACATCAATATTGTGGTGTGGGTGACATCAACGTTGTGGCGTAGTGTGGGTGACATCAACGTTGTGGCGTAGTGTGGGTGACATCAACGTTGTGGCGTAGTGTGGGTGACATCAACGTTGTGGCGTGGTGTGGGTGCCGTATACACATAATCAGTGACCAAAACAGCAACACCACAATACCACGCAAGTACCGCAATATGAAATTGGAAGCTGGAAGAAGAATCTCAAGTTATCTCAAGCTTGGCTAAGAATCTTGAGTAAAGCCGGCATTATTGTGAAAGTTATGATCCCATTACACCAATACAGCATTCATGACACGACTGTCTCAATTACAGCCGAGTTGCCATTAACTCCAGGGTGTTTCAGTAACTACAGCGGTGCCCCGCAGAACGCAGCCCGTGCCAAAACTGCTGAAATTCACGCGAGAGTGAGAGAGAAAGAGAGAGAGAGAGACGCTATTGAATGATTATTGGTATTATTGAGTTTGTTCCATGAGTCGTCTTATTTAATTGTGTTGATTGGGGCAGGAAACCCTCGGGGAATTGAACACTGGAACATCAATGTTGAAAGTTAATGAGTTGGGTTTCATCATCAGCAGCTGCTTGAGGAGTCCGCGCCCGTGTGAACCCTCCCAAGACACGGAAGAAACTAGAGATTTGCCAACAGTACCAGAGGCACTTGCATAATGCCTCCACCTACTTGGAGGGATTTGCGAGCATTCTCAGAGGCCAGTTGCGCTGATGTTGCATTCCTGATGTTGTCGTCAAACCTGACAGAGATCATGTTATATCGAGGTTAAACTTGATTACGTCTTGTTAATTAAGTTAGTTTGTCTTGAGGATCTGTCACTTCAGAAGCTGGTGTCAGCCGTTCGCAGAGTACTTAGCTCTGTGACACAGACGTCCGCCCCCAGTCTGTGTACGGCGCAGTTGTCTGCGTGTCGACGCTGCCGGCGACCAAAACCATCGCTTGAGCGGTAAATGGCGCAGAGTCAAATCTCACGCAGGGTGCTCACACATTGCTCGTTTTCTAATGGCTACATCTGCATATATATATCATTGGGTTGGATTATGTTGTTCTGAGTTGGGTTAGGTTAAGGCAGTGTTAGGTTAGGGTATGGTTAGGTTTGTGTGTGATTAGGTTATCTTATCTTGAGATGATTTCGGGGCTTTTTAGTGTCCCCGCGGCCCGGTCCTCGACCAGGCCTCCACCCCCAGGAAGCAGCCCGTGACAGCTGACTGATAACATAAAAGCTGACTAACACCCAGGTACCTATTTTACTGCTAGGTAACAGGGGCATAGGGTGAAAGAAACTCTGCCCATTGTTTCTCGCCGGCGCCTGGGATCGAACCCAGGACCACAGGATCACAAGTCCAGCGTGCTGTCCGCTCGGCCGACCGGCTCCCCAGGTTAGTGTATGCTTAGGTTAGGGTATGGTTAGGTTAGGGTATGCTTAGGTTAGGGTATGGTTAGGTTAGGTTATGGTTAGGTTAGGGTATGGTTAGGCTATGGTTAGGTTAGGGTATGGTTAGGTTAGGGTATGGTTAGGTTAGGGTATGGTTAGGTTAGGGTATGGTTAGGTTAGGGTATGGTTAGGTTAGGGTACAGTTTGAGTTACATTCGGTTAGGTTATAATAGAACAAAAATCGATCAATAGTCATATATATATATATGTACGAAATGAATGACTCGTATTCGGCTAAACTCGACACTCATGATAAAACTTCTCTATTCCAGTAGATTTCTGAATCTTTCCCCTCGTTTACAAAGCAGATTGTGGCAAGAGAAGCTGAATAAAAAAACACTCTATCGTTCGAGTCTCACTTCGAGAACCACAAGCAGCTAAATATGGCAGCGGAATTTTTGTATATTTCCACTGCTGTAAAAACCTGCTAGAGTTAAGAAGACAACTGAATCATCGTTTGTAGAATGTGGCAAAGAAAGTTTAAATTAGTTTCAGATATTTATTATCTTCTTAAGTGACGGTTAAAGAAAACGGTTAAGACAAGTTATCAGTTAAATATGTAATGCCAACATGGAAAAAAATGGCATAAAACACCATCTATAACAATCCACTGGATAAGGGACCGTGATGGACCGAAACGTCTCCACTGTCATTGGTTTCAGCCATTTTATTGTGATATCCACTGCATATATCAGGACCACCATACGAACATAAGAATTCATGAAACTGCAGAAAGCCTATTGGCCCATACCGAGATGAAGCAATCAGTGGTTTGTTCCCCCAGTTGCCTCCATATGGAGCTGCAGGAAATGGACCAGGACTCGTGCAATGTTGTGTGCACCTTGCAGAGACTTGCCCAGGGGTCGAGAGATCAGCTTTCACTATACCCAGTGACCCTTAGTGATTATACACAAGTGTTTCTTGTGGCCGTAAATGTCAGTGTTCCGTGTGGCCGTAAATGTCAGTGTTCCGTGTGGCCGTAAATGTCAGTGTTCCGTGTGGCCGTAAATGTCAGTGTTCCGTGTGGCCGTAAATGTCAGTGTTCCGTGTGGCCGTAAATGTCAGTGTTCCGTGTGGCCCTGAATATCAGTGTTCCTCTTGACCCTGACAGTTTTACCTCGCGAATGTCACAAAGGTTCGACAGTTTTTTTCCCAAACATCGCCTGCAGGTTTAGACAATTAGGCTGGACAGGTGTTACTTGTGCTGGTCTCCAGCACAAAGCAGCAGCGGTGGACCAGGTCTGACTGTGGACCAGGTCTGTGGACCGGGTCTGACTGTGGACCGGGTCTGACAGTGGACCGGTACTGACTGTGGACCGGGTCTGACAGTGGATCAATCACTGTGACATACGAATTACATTACGGGGAGGACCAGGCCGCCAGGATATACTATCCTGGCGGTGTTGGTGTACACACACAACACACTTTAGTACCGCTGATACTTGTGTTCACTCTGCACAGGCAGTGGCTCTGACAACGTCTGACTCTTTACTGTGCTGGTGACTTGCTGCATTTGCCGATATTTCTTACAGTGTGGCGCTGGGGCCGTCCCCGACCGGCCTATGACACCCCCATACCGCTCATGTGTCGTCTTGGGAAGTTGTCTGAGGCCAGACAATTATATTCATTGGTTTACAATAATTATTTTATTATGTATAACTAGGCTACACCCGGGTCTCACTACTCCCTTTCCTCACTTTTTTCTCTCTCCCTTTCCCCTATCTTCTCATCTCATCCCTCTCTTCCTCTCTCCTATCTCTCTCCCCCAGGATTCTCCTCTCTCTCCCCCCTTCCTTCTCTCTCCTTCTCTGAATGTGTATTCAGTATTACATATTGTGTTCAATTGAAGAAATCGAGGGACTCTGGCAGCCGCTTCTCACCATATGGGGGTTACTATTGGCACGTCCCCCCCCTCCCCCTCTCTCTTTACAGCACCCACAGAACTAACCCCAACCAGCCTACACCCGTCCCGTACCCCAGATCAGTCATCTTGCAAAGTTGGGAGAGGCTAATTCCAAGTATCTGGCCTTCAGTCTTGCCTAGACAAACAGACAGACCAATAGACATGGTTTCATATATAAAGAAATTACTAGGTGTATCCGGATGTGCCCGGGTCTCTTCCCTCTTCTCTGCCCTCCCCCCCCCCGTATCTTTCATTCCCCATCCTACTCTCCCCCGTCTATTTCCCCACTCTCCCAACTTTCTTCCCTTTCTCTCACACTTCTCACCTTCGCTCTTCTAATCTCCTTACCCCCCCTCTTCTAATCTCTCACCTGTAGCTCATTCTTAACCAATCTCTTCAGCTGTCTCCCCACTCACTTTTCCTCTCAAATATCCTTTTCCCATTTCTTCAAACATCTCCCCTCTTACACTAACTACACTTACTCCCTCCCCTACACTTACTACTTACTACTATTACCTACTCTCTTACTCTCCGTCTGTCTCTGTCTTTCTCTGTGTCTGCTTCTGTTCGTCTGTTTCTCTCTGTTTTCTATCTCTCTCTGTCCCTGTCCAGGTCGACCAGGCCTCTTTGCAGACCTCGAGACACGCGACACAACTTGTCTCATATTTGCCTTGTTGGTAATGATTATTTTGCGTCTGATTGTAACTCAATAACCATATCTTTCTTCCTGGCCAGTGGCTGTGATCACAGTTCCAGACAAGTGGCTCAAGGGTCACAGTTCCAGGCAAGTGGCTGTGATCACAGTTCCAGACAAGTGGCTCAAGGGTCACAGTTCCAGGCAAGTGGCTCAAGGGTCACAGTTCCAGGCAAGTGGCTCAAGGGTCACAGTTCCAGGCAAGTGGCTGTGATCACAGTTCCAGACAAGTGGCTCAAGGGTCACAGTTCCAGGCAAGTGGGTCAAGGGTCACAGTTCCAGACAAGTGGCTCAAGGGTCACAGTTCCAGGCAAGTGGCTGTGATCACACTTCCAGACAAGTGGCTCAAGGGTCACAGTTCCAGGCAAGTGGCTCAAGGGTCACAGTTCCAGGCAAGTGGCTCAAGGGTCACAGTTCCAGGCAAGTGGCTGTGATCACAGTTCCAGACAAGTGGCTCAAGGGTCACAGTTCCAGGCAAGTGGCTCAAGGGTCACAGTTCCAGGCAAGTGGCTCAAGGGTCACAGTTCCAGGCAAGTGGCTGTGATCACAGTTCCAGACAAGTGGCTCAAGGGTCACAGTTCCAGGCAAGTGGGTCAAGGGTCACAGTTCCAGACAAGTGGCTCAAGGGTCACAGTTCCAGGCAAGTGGCTGTGATCACACTTCCAGACAAGTGGCTCAAGGGTCACAGTTCCAGGCAAGTGGCTCAAGGGTCACAGTTCCAGGCAAGTGGGTCAAGGATCACAGTTCCAGGCAAGTGGCTCAAGTATCACAGTTAAAGGCAAGTGGCTGAAGTATCACAGTTCCAGGCAAGTGGGTCAAGGGTCACAGTTCCAGGCAAGTGGCTCACGTATCACAGTTCCAGGCAAGTGGGTCAAGTATCACAGTTCCAGGCAAGTGGGTCAAGTATCACAGTTCCAGGCAAGTGGGTCAAGTATCACAGTTCCAGGCAAGTGGGTCAAGTATCACAATTCCAGGCAAGTGGCTGAAGAATCACAGTTCCTGGCAAGTGGCTGAAGGATCACAGTTCCAGGCAAGTGGGTCAAGGGTCACAGTTCCAGGCAAGTGGCTCACGTATCACAGTTCCAGGCAAGTGGCTGAAGGATCACAGTTCCAGGCAAGTGGGTCAAGGGTCACAGTTCCAGGCAAGTGGCTCACGTATCACAGTTCCAGGCAAGTGGCTCAAGGGTCACAGTTCCAGGCAAGTGGCTCAAGGGTCACAGTTCCAGGCAAGTGGCTCACGTATCACAGTTCCAGGCAAGTGGCTCACGTATCACAGTTCCAGGCAAGTGGCTGAAGGATCACAGTTCCAGGCAAGTGGCTCACGTATCACAGTTCCAGGCAAGTGGCTCACGTATCACAGTTCCAGGCAAGTGGCTCACGTATCACAGTTCCAGGCAAGTGGCTCACGTATCACAGTTCCAGGCAAGTGGCTACCGTATCACAGTTCCAGGCAAGTGGCTCACGTATCACAGTTCCAGGCAAGTGGCTCACGTATCACAGTTCCAGGCAAGTGGCTGAAGGATCACAGTTCCAGGCAAGTGGCTCACGTATCACAGTTCCAGGCAAGTGGCTCACGTATCACAGTTCCAGGCAAGTGGCTCACGTATCACAGTTCCAGGCAAGTGGCTCACGTATCACAGTTCCAGGCAAGTGGCTGAAGGATCACAGTTCCAGGCAAGTGGCTCACGTATCACAGTTCCAGGCAAGTGGCTCACGTATCACAGTTCCAGGCAAGTGGCTCACGTATCACAGTTCCAGGCAAGTGGCTCACGTATCACAGTTCCAGGCAAGTGGCTGAAGGATCACAGTTCCAGGCAAGTGGCTCACGTATCACAGTTCCAGGCAAGTGGCTCACGTATCACAGTTCCAGGCAAGTGGCTCACGTATCACAGTTCCAGGCAAGTGGCTCACGTATCACAGTTCCAGGCAAGGGGCTCACGTATCACAGTTCCAGGCAAGTGGCTCACGTATCACAGTTCCAGGCAAGTGGCTCACGTATCACAGTTCCAGGCAAGTGGCTCACGTATCACAGTTCCAGGCAAGTGGCTCACGTATCACAGTTCCAGGCAAGTGGCTCACGTATCACAGTTCCAGGCAAGTGGCTCACGTATCACAGTTCCAGGCAAGTGGCTCACGTATCACAGTTCCAGGCAAGTGGCTCACGTATCACAGTTCCAGGCAAGTGGCTCACGTATCACAGTTCCAGGCAAGTGGCTCACGTATCACAGTTCCAGGCAAGTGGCTCACGTATCACAGTTCCAGGCAAGTGGCTCACGTATCACAGTTCCAGGCAAGTGGCTCACGTATCACAGTTCCAGGCAAGTGGCTCACGTATCACAGTTCCAGGCAAGTGGCTCACGTATCACAGTTCCAGGCAAGTGGCTGAAGGATCACAGTTCCAGGCAAGTGGCTCACGTATCACAGTTCCAGGCAAGTGGCTCACGTATCACAGTTCCAGGCAAGTAACGTGTGGAACAAAAAATCACAGCAGGAGACAAATAACGAGGAAGAACATGTAACTAAAGTCTGCCCATAATTTTCTTAGTGTTTTATAGCTTCTGACTTGAATGATTGATTTGCTAAAGATCACTTTGTCAAGCACGGCTGGGTAATGTATAATGCATGTGAATGTATCTAGTTTAAAGGTGCTTGGTTTACAAATCGCAAACTAAACTCTGCATTTATGTATAAAAAATTTCATTGCTGGTTGAGGTTTGCAAGATCGGGAGAGCCGGGTAAAGTTTGGTCACTTCCGGGAAGAGTCGTTGGAATTTGGTTAAAATTCGGGTATTTTTTTTTTTAGTTTATAAATTATCTATTATTATTTAATTTTTTCTCGAGGGAAGGGTCTTATAATTGTTGCTTTGAGAATCAGTTCAGTCGTGATGCTTGCTGGATTACGCCAAATAAAGGCTGATTATGCGACTTTTTATTTTTCAAATTGTAAATTTAAAGGTTGCAAACACAGCACATTCTGACAATTGTTCATTTATGTAAATATATTTTTAATGTTGCAAGTTCTTTCATATGGTATTTTTTTAGCAAAACTGTATATAGTCGTCAGTAAATATTATCCGACTGTATCTTTTAAGTGAAATGAGGTTAGTTTATGTAAGTTGGTGATGCCTGCGCTTCTTTAAATAATTCAAAACTGCAACCAACTTTTCGTGATGAGAATTTAATATGTCGAATTTTAATTGAGTCCACACATGTATGTATGTATACATATGTACATGTGTATGTAATATTAACAATTGTGTAAACTAGCCTCACAAGAAAGTCACTTGCTTAGCCTAGCGAACTATTGGGGTTCAGTTTCTGAACCCATCATTATGTGACGCTATAACCCTTCCCACCACCGCCCTGGGCTTGGGTATGGGGTGCGTAATAAATAAATGAATCGAGTCTCCAGGTCCTGAGACGTTGTAGAGACTCGGGTACCGGAGCTGGTAGCCTAGTGCAGTAGGCGAGCACCCGCTGGGCTAATGGCGGACGCCGCCCCATCTCCGCGACTACCTGGCCTTTGTGGGCAAAAGTTGGGGCGATTCTCTCCGGCATTCTTGAATACGGGACGAGGTGCCCCCAGCATTGTTATGCGTGTCGCTGAGCTTCTCCTCAGCAGGACGTACACGAAATGTCGTAGCTTGACGTGCATGTTGCTATCTTCAGATCTGTATCCAAGGCGGAGGGTGTCTTCCTGATGCGTGTGACTTAGCTAGAACCGTGAGGTATAATGCTCGGGAGGATAGGATAGGTTATGACGGCTTGGCTGTCCATGTATGGCAATTATACTGGCTGTGGTATTTTTATCATTAGATTTTCTGAACCAGGTCATATATGATAATATTATATATTGCATATATAAATATATCTGCATATATTTTTAATCCAAAAAGGATATGTTCAATGGTAATTTGTATATTTACTTGTACCTGGTCATGGTCACTGCACCTTAAGTAATTGGATGTGTAAATGAATGTACAAAAACATGTAGACTAATTTTGTTATATCTGAATGAACACGATTTACAGTGGTATTTTAGGGTCACCGAAATCCAGGAACCTTAATTTAGGCTGCAATCTATCTTAGTTTTCAGCCTATTTTCTAACTCCCCCCCCCCCCCAAAAGTGGGAGACTCAAAGGAACTTTTAGAGTACATGCACACACCACACCTCTCGTGCATACCCTGTGTCTGTTTGGTATATATATATATATATATATATATATATATATATATATATATATATATATATATATATATATATATATATATATATATATATATATATAAATAAATGAAAACTCCACACCCCAGAAGTGACTCGAACCCGGACCTCCAGGAGGACATTGCAACTGGTGTCACGGTGCGTTAATCCACTCGACCATCAGTGACCGAACATAAGGAGGTGATAGCCGAAGTTATTTTACCACCCCGAGTGGATTGATGGTCGAGTGGATGAAGGTACCGTGACACCAGTTGCAATGTGCTCGTGATGGTCCGGGTTCGAGTCACTTCTGGAACGTGGAGTTTTCATTTGCAAACTGAAAATTTGTATTTCCCCATTCCCCTGGGGCTCAGTGTAAACAAGTCCCCCGTTGCTCAGTGTAAACAAGTCCCCCGTTGCTCAGTGTAAACAAGTCCCCCCCGTTGCTCAGTGTAAACAAGTCCCCCGTTGCTCAGTGTAAACAAGTCCCCCCCCGTTGCTCAGTGTAAACAAGTCCCCCGTTGCTCAGTGTAAACAAGTCCCCCGTTGCTCAGAGTGTAAACAAGTCCCCCGGGGCTCAGAGTGTAAACAAGTCCCCCGTTGCTTAGAGTGTAAACAAGTCCCCCGTTGCTCAGAGTGTAAACAAGTCCCCCCCCGTTGCTCAGTGTAAACAAGTCCCCCGTTGCTCAGTGTAAACAAGTCCCCCGGGGCTCAGAGTGTAAACAAGTCCCTCGGGGCTCAGAGTGTAAACAAGTCCCCCGTTGCTCAGAGTGTAAACAAGTCCCCCGTTGCTCAGAGTGTAAACAAGTCCCCCGTTGCTCAGAGTGTAAACAAGTCCCCCGTTGCTCAGAGTGTAAACAAGTCCCCCGGTGCTCAGAGTGTAAACAAGTCCCCCGTTGCTCAGAGTGTGAACACGTCCCTCGGGGCTCAGAGTTTGCTGATTGTGAGGCCGCTGCTGATTGTGAGGCCATTGCTGATTGTGAGAGCCCTGCTGATTGTGAGGCCATTGCTGATTGTGAGGGCCCCTGCTGATTGTGAGGCCCTTGCTGATTGTGAGAGCCCTGCTGATTGTGAGGCCCTTGCTGATTGTGAGAGCCCTGCTGATTGTGAGGCCCTTGCTGATTGTGAGGCCGCTGCTGATTGTGAGGCCGCTGCTGATTGTGAGGCCGCTGCTGATTGTGAGGCCGCTGCTGATTGTGAGGTCGCTGCTGATTGTGAGGCCACTGCTGATTGTGAGGCCCCTGCTGATTGTGAGGCCCCTGCTGATTGTGAGGCCCCTGCTGATTGTGAAGCTCCAGCTGATTGTGAGGCCCCTGCTGATTGTGAGGCCCCTGCTCATCGTGAGGCCCCTGCTGATTGTGAGGCCCCTGCTGATTGTGAAGCCCCCTGCTGATTGTGAAGCCCCTGGTGATTGTGAAGCCCCCTGCTGATTGTGAGGCCCCTGCTGATTGTGAGGCCCCTGCTGATTGTGAAGCCCCTGCTGATTGTGAAGCCCCCCTGCTGATTGTGAAGCCCCTGGTGATTGTGAAGCCCCCTGCTGATTGTGAAGCCCCTGCTGATTGTGAGGCCCTATATAAGCTGTAGCTTGCTTAGCTTATGCCTAAATCCGGCAGTGGTTCGAATCCCGACTTTTTTCGCCTGTGTTCTAAATTTAGACAGACTGAATGAGTCTTAATTAATTGCTCTTAGCTTAGAGTAAAAGTTAATTCTGGAACTCATTTTGTTGTAAGACTTTGACATTGTTTTGTATTGGTAATATATTTTAAGAACCTGCTGCATAGAACAGATGCATAAATATATTTCTTTTAATTTTTTTCTCATCCATGAACTTGAAAAGCTATTCTAAAATTGGCACAGAAGTTCAGGGGCCAGATACACGAAGCAGTTACGCAAGCCTTTACGAACCTGTACATCTTTCCTCAATCTTTGGCGGCTTTGTTTACAATTATTAAATAGTTTAATGAGCTCCGAAGCACCAGGAGGCTGTTTATAACAATACCAACAGTTGATTGGGAGATTTTCATGCTTGTAAACTGCTTAATATATGTAACCAAAGCCGTCAAAGATTGAGGAAAGATGTACAGGTTTGACAGTACTTGCGTAACCGCTTCGTGAATCTGGCCCCTTGCTGGTCTCTCAGTCTACTGATTTACTGGTTTTCTGGAGATAGTTTCCCCTCATCTTTAGTCTGGCGTGTGGACCTATTTCCCCTCATCAGTTATATAACATTCCCCTCACCAGTTATATACCATTCCCCTCACCAGTTATATAGCATTCCCCTCACCAGTTATATAACATTCCCCTCACCAGTTATATACCATTCCCCTCACCAGTTATATAGCATTCCCCTCACCAGTTATATAACATTCCCCTCACCAGTTATATAACATTCCCCTCACCAGTTATATAACATTCCCCTCACCAGTTATATAACATTCCCCTCACCAGTTATATAACATTCCCCTCACCAGTTATATAGCATTCCCCTCACCAGTTTGTTACGGCCCTATTGGGTCGCAACTGGGTTCTTTCTCTGATGTTATTAGAGATTGGGTATCCGGCCCCAAGTTAGTAGTGGCTTTCAAGGGGTGTGTTCCGTAACGCAAGTAAATTAAAGGGGAAGGGATACAAATACACTAAATTAAATATATAATTACCACCACCAATAAATAAATATATATACTGTCACATGGGGGGGGAAGTATAAATATTCAATGTGCAGAATCGTCTTCCTCTGAAGACGCGGAGTGTTCCACGGTGCTCAAGACGAGTAGCCCTGGTTTTCTTCTTGTGGCCTCACGATGAATCCTTCGATTCCCTCGGCAAGTCTACCCTGGCCACAGGCCAGCCAAATCACAGTCCCACTGGGTGCACCATCGTGGAGGCCTTCAACCACAAATCCAGCCTGTAGCTGGCAGGTTCCAATCAGCTCTGCTGCATAGGCCACTCCACGACCGATACTAGGGTTGCGAGCCCTAGGCAGGAGCCTCGTGTGATTGCACAGATCACTCTCCTCTCTCAACAACACCCCAGTGGCTAGTCTTCTCCACCAGTCAGCCCCGGGTACGACAATTCCTGGTTCTGCCACCTCACAGGCAGGATAACACAACAGTGTTCATCCGGGGGGTGACTCACAGCTTCTGCAGCAAACACGTGGAGATACTATGGCTGCCTTGGGTAGACTGCCCATCGTCCAATCCAGCAGTCCCAGGTCGACTCTGTAATCAGACACGTCATTAGTACTGGTTACACTCTAGGGCACCTCACTTACAGGCTTAGACACAAACGTCCACCTATCCACTCCATAGATGGCGTTGCTGCCTAAGTGCCAGCTCACCAGAGGTCAGCAGCGGCTACGTTACGAGCTGATTAGGACAGGAAACCAGCCCCCGTGGCCGGTATATCCTGTCCTCACTAGATGACGTCGTCCATTTGGAGGGGGTTTCGGGAGCTGACTCATAGATGGCGTGGACGTCACTGCTCCGTGCTACGACGCTGGGCTCGGGTCCGTAACACAGTTATATAACATTCCCCTCACCAGTTATATAACATTCCCCTCACCAGTTATATAACATTCCCCTCACCAGTTATATAACATTCCCCTCACCAGTTATATAACATTCCCTCACCAGTTATATAACATTCCCCTCACCAGTTATATAGCATTCCCCTCACCAGTTACATAGCCTTCCCCTCACCTGTTATATAGCCTTCCCCCCACCTGTTATATAGCCTTCCCCCCACCTGTTATATAGCCTTCCCCTCTCCTGTTATATAGCCTTCCCCTCACCTGTTATATAGCCTTCCCCCCACCTGTTATATAGCCTTCCCCTCTCCTGTTATATAGCCTTCCCCTCACCTGTTATATAGCCTTCCCCTCACCTGTTATATAGCCTTCCCCCCACCTGTTATATAGCCTTCCCCTCTCCTGTTATATAGCCTTCCCCTCACCTGTTATATAGCCTTCCCCTCACCTGTTATATAGCCTTCCCCTCACCTGTTATATAGCCTTCCCCTCACCTGTTATATAGCCTTCCCCTCACCTGTTATATAGCTGTTGTTATAGATTCAACTACTCGGAACAAGTTCCAAGTAGCACGGGCTATGGTGAGCCCGTAGCTTACCTGGCACAGGAGCGGGGCAAGTAGCACGGGCTATGGTGAGCCCGTAGCTTACCTGGCACAGGAGCGGGGCAAGTAGCACGGGCTATGGTGAGCCTGTAGTGGACTTACCTGGCACAGGAAGGTTTACACTTTACAGGCAAAGTCGTTATCTATAAGAGAAAATATTAAGGCAGTGAGAAGGGATCGAATACGCGCCAATGAACTCTCCCCGTCACACCCACTACCTTGCCATGGGTGGAGGGTTCAATCCTATCGCGTGTCCCTCAGTCTTTTCTCATTCAATACATCATGTTCTGGTCATCTACTTCTTAATTCTACTCTCTACTTTGTATTTTTCTGCATGATTTGTATTGTAGTCCTGCTACTGAGCCACCTACTACCACATCTACTACTAATGGTAACTCTACTCCTGCACAACGGGTGAGTTGAATTCTGTGTAGCATTCCTACTTCGCACCAATATTGGAATGTTATTTTGTCCAGGCGTTCAACAACAGACTGTTATTTGGTCCAGACGTACAATAATAGACTGTTATTTGGTCCAGACGTACAACAATGGACCAGATTTTGTCCGGACGTAAAATAATGTACTCTCATTTTGTCCAGACGTACAACAATAGACTGTCATTTTGTCCAGACGCACACCAATGGACTGTTATTTTCTCCAGACACGTCACAGGAGCCCCTGAGCCGCCGCCCCACAAACAGCTCCGGCTAACGACGTCCACTGCACCATTATCACCTGTGACGAATCAAAACTCTCCTACGGACGTTAAATGACTTACTAATTGGCGCCTTCGAACCAATTCAGAATGAGATCTCAGACTCGCGATGACTGTCGAGTTTACGCTAATCGAGTGACAGATACACGGCGCTCAGGGGGTATGTCTTGGGCTTCTTTAGAGAGGTTAGGAACACCTCAGGAGGAGGAGGAGGAGTACAGGAGGAGGGGTACAGAAGGAGGGGTACAGAAGGAGGAGTACAGGAGGAAGAGAAGTACAGAAGAGTACAGGTATTGTGGACGACCCAGTAGGCATTCCCTCAGTCACTATTTACTCAAGTTAGTTCCTGCAGCTGAAAAATCTTTTTCAAAATGGCACTGTAACAGTGACTGATGGCACTGTATCAGTGATTGGTGGCACTGTATCAGTGATTGGTGGCACTGTATCAGTGATTGGTGGCACTGTATCAGTGATTGGTGGCACTGTATCAGTGATTGGTGGCACTGTATCAGTGACTGATGGCACTGTATCAGTGACTGATGGCACTGTATCAGTGATTGATGGCACTGTATCAGTGATTGATGGCACTGTATCAGTGATTGATGGCACTGTATCAGTGACTGATGGCACTGTATCAGTGATTGATGGCACTGTACCAGTGACTGATGGCACTGTACCAGTGACCGATGGCACTGTATCAGTGACTGATGGCACTGTATCAGTGACTGATGGCACTGTATCAGTGACTGATGGCACTGTATCAGTGACCGATGGCACTGTATCAGTGACTGATGGCACTGTATCAGTGGCTGATGGCACTGTATCAGTGGCTGATGGCGCTGTATCAGTGGCTGATGGCGCTGTATCAGTGGCTGATGGCACTGTATCAGTGGCTGATGGCACTGTATCAGTGCCTGATGGCACTGTATCAGTGCCTGATGGCACTGTATCAGTGGCTGATGGCACTGTCAGTGCCTGATGGCACTGTATCAGTGCCTGATGGCACTGTATCAGTGCCTGATGGCACTATATCAGTGACCTCGCATCGACACCAGCAAGACCCACTATCAGGACAAGGTGGAAGATTTTGCACATGCGTTCGAGGAAGCTCTCCCTGGCCCGGCCGGGCCAACGCCCGCAAAAGATGGATGCACTTCAGAGACGTTGTGTTCAACGCTGCCATTTCCACCTTCGGCAAGAAGACCAGCAGGTCGGCAGACTGGTTCCTGGCTAACTCGGAAGAAATGACACCAGTCATCGAAGAGAAGAGAAATGTCTTAGCAACCTCCAGCTCTGCTCCCAGATACAGGTAATGTAAAGGGGGATGAATGACGGCATCAAGCAGGCCCTTGGCCCAATCCAGAAGAGGACCGCCTCTCTGAAATCTGCCACAGGCGAGACGATTCAGGACCAGACACCACAGCTGAAGCGCTGGGTCAAGCACCACTTCAAGCTATACACCAGGGAGAATGTGGTCACCGAAGACGCCCTGAGTGCCATTGAGCGTCTTCCTGTGTTACAGGAGCTCGACAGCGAACAGACCCTCGAAGAACTCGGCGAGGCCATAGACTCCCTTGCTTCTGGCAAAGTTCCTGGAAAAGATGGCATTCCTGCTGAGGCCTAGAAATGCTGCAAAGGTAACCTACTCATGTAGCTGCATGAAATCCTCTGCCTCTGCTGGAGAGAAAGAGAGGTGCCACAGAACATGAGGGACGCCAACATTGTCACGCTGTACAAGAATAAAGGTGGGGAGCAACAATGGTGGGGTGTCTGCAACAATTACCGCGGCATCTCCCTCCTCAGAATCTTGCCCAATCTCTTGGGCTGGACAGTAGAGCGACGGTCTCGCTTCATGCAGGTCGGCGTTCAATCCCCGACCGTCCAAGTGGTTGGGCACCATTCCTTCCCTCCCCTCCATCCCATCCCATATCTGTATCCTGATCCTTTCCAAGTGCTATAGAGGTATGGTGGCATGGTGCTTTATCCTGATTAGTTTCATTCCTTCCTCAGCATTGCCGAAAAGCTGTTTGCTCGAGTCACATTGAAGAGACTCCAAGTACTCGCAGAGCGAGTCTACCCCAAATCACAATGAGGATTCCGAGCTAACAGGTCCACCATCGACATGGTATTTTCCCTCAGACAACTGCAAGAGAAGTGCAAGGAACAGAAGCAGCCACTCTTCGTAGCCTTCATAGATCTGACGTAGTCCTTCGACCTCGTCAGCAGAGATGGCCTGTTCAAAATCTTCCCCAAGAATGGATGTCCAGGGTCCGCAGTATCAATCAAATCTTTCCACGAGAACATGAAGGGCACCATGGTCTTTGACGGCTCAGAATAAGACGTCTTGAACATCCGAAGCGGAGTATACTCCGCTTCGGATGTCAGGACGCAGGACTTCGGATTCAGGACGCAGCCCTACTTTATAAAGCAGGGCTGCGTCCTGGCTCCATCCCAATTCGCGATTTTCTTCGCGGTTATGCTGCAGAACGCCTTCGGATCTGCCACAGAAGGCATCTATCTCTGGACCAGATCGGACGGAAAGCTCTTCAACATCGGCAGGCTAAGAGCTCAGTCGAAGGTTCAGCTGAGGTGTCTGTGCGACTCCCTTTAGCCGACGATGCAGCAGTCGCCGCCCACTCAGCTGTAGACCTGCAACAACTCATGACCCGCTTCAGCGAGGCCTGCTAGGCCTTCGGAATTACCATCAACCTAAAGAAAACACAGGTCATGGGACAAGGAGTGGACTCCCCACCTGACATCGGCATCTCTGATTACAAACTGGAAGTCGTCCACGACGTCGTGTATCTGGGCTCCACAATCTCTGACTCCCTCTCTCTTGATACGGAGCTAAACAAACGCATCAGTAAGGCATCTACAAACATGTCCAGACTGACAAAGAGAGTCTGGACCAACAATAAGCTGACTGAGTACACAAAGATCCAGGATTTTAGAGCTTGCGTCCTGAGCGCTCTTATATGGCAGTGAGTCTTGGACACTCAGCGCCCGACAGGAAAGAAAGCTGAACGCTTACTACATTTGCTGCCTCCGACACATTTATGGACATCACCTGGCAGGACAGGGACAAACAACAGCGTCCTGGAGAGAACTAGAATCCCCAGCATGTAAACAATGCTGAAGCAGAGACAAATGCGCTGGCTCGGGCACGTGTAGCGAATGGGCGATGGCAGGATCCCCAAGGATCTCCAATACGGAGAGCTGACGAAGGGAAAACTTCCAACAGGCAAACCCCACCTACGGTATAAAGAAGTGTGCCAGAGGGACCCGAAAGCCATGGACGTCGATCTTGCCACGTGGGAAACACTGACTGCAGACCGATCAGCCTGGGGGCAGTCTGCTCATAAAGGTCTCTCCACGTTCGAGGAGACACTTGCCAAGCAATCGGAGGCAGAGACAGAGAAGGATAGCCGGTGGCAAGGAAGACAGACCAGAATCAGACTTCGTTTGCTGCTCAGTGTGGGATGGACTGCCATTCTGGGATTGGCCTCATAAGTCACACCAGACGCTGCACCATGACTGACAACCAGAGTGCAACTCCATAGTCTCCCGAGAATGAAGGGGGCCTATTACATATATATATATATATGTCGTACCTAGTAGCCAGAACGCACTTGTCAGCCTACTATGCAAGGCCCGATTTGCCTAATAAGCCAAGTTTCCTGAATTAATATATTTTCTCTAATTTTTTTCTTATGAAATGATAAAGCTACCCATTTCATAATGTATGAGATCAATTTTTTTTTATTGGACTTAAAATTAACGTAGATATATGACCGAACCTAACCAACCCTACCTAACCTAACCTAACCTATCTCTATAGGTTAGGTTAGGTAAGGTTAGGTAGCAGAAAAAGTTAGGTTAGGTTTGGTTAGGTAGGTTAGGTAGTCGAAAAATAATTAATTCATGAAAACTTGGCTTATTAGGCAAATCGGGCCTTGCATAGTAGGCTGACAAGTGCGTTCTGGCTACTAGGTACGACACATATATATATATATATATATATATATATATATATATATATATATATATATATATATATATATATATATATATATATATATATATAAAATATATAAGCCTATACTTGCATAAACCACAAGGGAAGATTAACAATCTTTGGACAACACCCACCAGTGAGACTCGAACCCAGAAAGCACAACTACCTTCCAGTAGCTGCCATAACTAGTATGCTTTAACCCACTACACCATCAGACCCTACAAAAGAAGTTGAGAATTCGAGATATATATATCTCAAACATCTCCACTTCCTGAGGGCACCAGATGAGTGTGGGGTCAGTCTGCATTTTTCGTCAAGCCACTGTCAATGTGAGAGAACTCGTGTCCAGCTTATAAGCCTATACTTGCATAAACCACAAGGGAAGATTAACAATCTTTGGACAACACCCACCAGTGAGACTCGAACCCAGAAAGCACAACTACCTTCCAGTAGCTGCCATAACTAGTATGCTTTAACCCACTACACCATCAGACCCTACAAAAGAAGTTGAGAATTCGAGATATATATATCTCAAACATCTCCACTTCCCGAGGGCACCAGATGAGTGTGGGTTAAAGCATACAGTTATGGTGTGCTTTCTGGGTTCGAGTCTCACTGGTGGGTGTTGTCCAAAGATTGTTAATCTTCCCTTGTGGTTTATGCAAGTATAGGCTTATAAGCTGGACACGAGTTCTCTCACATTGACAGTGGCTTGACGAAAAATGCAGACTGACCCCACACTCATCTGGTGCCCTCGGGAAGTGGAGATGTTTGAGATATATATATCTCGAATTCTCAACTTCTTTTGTAGGGTCTGATGGTGCAGTGGGTTAAAGCATACTAGTTATGGCAGCTACTGGAAGGTAGTTGTGTTTTCTGGGTTCGAGTCTCACTGGTGGGTGTTGTCCAAAGATATATATATATATATGTCGTATCTAGTAGCCAAAACGCAATTCTTGGCCTACTATGCAAGGCCCGATTTGCCTAATAGTCCGAGTGATTTTCTTTATTTTCAATAAATTGTTTCCAAAGTTTATTTGAATTATTATTATTATTATTATATTAGGAACATAAATTATTGACATAATGATGTTAGTTTAGGTTAGGTAGGGTTGGTTAGGTTCGGTCATATATCTACGTTAGTTTTGACTCAAATTTAAACAAATTAACTTATACATAATGAAATGGACAGATTTATCATTTCATAAGAAAAAAATTGGAAAAATATATAAATTCAAGAAAATTTGGCTTATTAAGCAAATCAGGCCTTGCATAGTAGGCCGAGTACGACGTTCTGGCTACTAGGTACAACATTATATATATATATATATATATATATATATATATATATATATATTATTAAATATGACCGAAAAAGTAAGATTAATAATTCTAACACGAATTTTCTCAATCTTTCGTACATTACGCTTCACTGTTGGAGGTAAATCAAAAATCAATTCTCCAAAATTCATTTTTATTTCTAGTCTGACGCGACACGGGCGCGTTTCGTAAAACTTATTACATTTTCAAAGACTTTAGTTCACAAATACACAACTGAATAGAACTTACGTATCTCCGATTTTATATCTACATTTGAGTGAGGTGGAAGGGGTGATGTGGCATTAACACAAGACAGAACAAAGTGTGGTATTAATAGGGTATTAATTTCATCAACACAAGACAGAACAAGAGTATTAATAGGGTATTAATTTCATCAACACAAGACAGAACACGAAACAATGGATATTGAATAGAAGTGTTTGTAGAAAGCCTATTGGTCCATATTTCTTGATGCTTCTATATTGGAGCGGAGTCTTGAGGTGGGTAGAATATAGTTGGTAGAATATCACAACTATATTCTACCCACCTCAAGACTCCGCTCCAATATAGAAGCATCAAGAAATATGGACCAATAGGCTTTCTACAAACACTTCTATTCAATATCCATTGTTTCGTGTTCTGTCTTGTGTTGATGAAATTAATACCCTATTAATACTCTTGTTCTGTCTTGTGTTGATGAAATTAATACCCTATTAATACCACACTTTGTTCTGTCTTGTGTTAATGCCACATCACCCCTTCCACCTCACTCAAATGTAGATATAAAATCGGAGATACGTAAGTTCTATTCAGATCCAGCTAATCCCAGGCCCATCTCTCTCCAAAGCTGTGCAGCCAAGACGGCTGACAGAATGGCACTCAACAGACTGGAGTGGAAAATGCCTAAACTGCACCATGATATGTATGCCTATAGAAGAGGGGTAGGCACAGTGGAATGTATTACAACTCTGTTAGCCCACTTGAATGATAGACCAGGAATGCTGATATTCCTGGACCTCGAAAAAGCCTTTGAACTGGCTAGCGCCCCAGCTATTCTCTGCTGCCTCATTGACAAAGAGGTCAGAGGCAACCTGCTCTCCTGGACCAAAAACTGTCTCATAAACAGAGAAGCAAGAGTAAAACTTCATGGCACAGTCTCTGAGTACAAAAGACATGAAAATGGTACACCGCAAGGAGGTATTCTTAGCCCTCTTCTCTTCAACTGTTTAATGGAAAGAATAATGAGGTTGAAACTCCCACATCACTGCAGGCTGCTAAACTACGCGGACGACTTTGTCATCATCATAAAAGGAAGGGATGCGGCGCGCCTTGCACCCAAATGCTTAGACTGCATCAGTAAAGAGGCAAAACAGATTGGGATCAAACTCAACCCCTCAAAGTCAAAGGCCATGCCCATAAAAATAGCGAAGCCCAACATCCAACTCACAGTACAGGGTCAACCAATAGAATGGGTCGACACCTATCAGTATCTAGGAATCATCCTGGACACACACATGAATTTTAATGCTGAGGTCACATACTTGAGAGAGCGAACTGCGGCCCGGACGGCAATCCTTAGGTCGCTAACCTCCCTTTCTGGAGGAGCCAATCTGCAAGTCCTTCGCACATACTATGTACAGGCAGTCAGATCAGTGATCGATTATGCCGCACCTGCACTCACAAATCTATCACACCAACAGTGGAAAAAGCTTGAAGTTGCCCAAAACAATGCTATGAGAGCTGCACTGGGAGCCCCCATGTGGACCAGGCTTGAAACTCTTAGACTGGAGACGGGTTTGCCCTCTCTACAAGAAAGAATATCACAAAGAACAGCTACAATTATCAGTAAGATAATTATTTCTTCTGATCCAATCCCAGTACGGCAGGCTTTGGTGGTTGGACTAGGCCAAAACAATGGAAACTCTTGGGTTGCAAGAGCAGGAAAAGTCCTAAACAGACTACATTTAAAAAACATGATTCTTGATAGAGAGGGTGATCATCCACACCCAAATTACACTCCTTCCGCGCCGTGGGAAGAGCCTACTTTCAAAATAGTAATAGAAAGTCTCCCAATGAAAAAGGCTGCCTATGATCCGACAATCCTAAGGCGCATAATAGAAGAGCAAATGTATAGCATAGCAGTAGCAGGAGCCACCCACATCTTCACAGACGGATCGGTGGACACAGAAAATGAGAGTGCTGGCGCTGCTCTTTGCGCGACCAGCGTTCAGGCATATTGGAGACTGGGAGGACTAGTATCATCAACCCAAACTGAGCTGTTCGCCATACAACAGGCATTCGCATATGTGATTGCACAAAACACTCAAAATGCAATCATACACACAGACTCAAAAGCTGCACTTCAAATACTAGGACAAAAACAGTGGAAAGATAATGTGGAAATAATTACCACCATTTTGTATCAAGGAGCAGTCGCTAAAGGCAAAGGCCTCAACATAACTTTAAACTGGATCCCATCCCATATTGGAATCCCATTAAATGAAAAAGCTGATGAAATTGCTAAATTGGCAACTCGTCATCCAGTGATACATAAAACAATTCAACCCAGCCTAGAGAACATAAAAAACATCATCATCAAAAAACTCTCACATCTCAACAAAGCCTACCTACACCAGAGAATAGCTGAAGGTTCGCCATCTGCAACATGGTATCTTCAGGCAACCACCCCCTCCCCGCTCAGCTCGTTGTCGCCGTGTGGGGGCTTCGTGGGCGGCTGCCGGAGTGTGATGCTCCTTGGGACAGTCCTCTGTCCTTTTCTAGCCTTGTGCTCCTGCTGCCGTCCTCTCCAATTCTGCTGGGCACCTTTTCCTTTTCCTTCTGTTTCGTTTTTCTCCCCCCTCTTCTCCTATCTGCTTGCCGTTTCCTGCCGACCTTTTGCTCGTTCTGGTTCTTCCCTTGGACTTCTTCTATTTTTGACGCCCGGGTGCTTGAGGAGGCATACTCATGCACCCGTAGAACTGCTGTACCCGACGTCGAGAGCGAGGGGAACCTTTTATTGTCAATCCCCACTTCGTCACTGAACCCGATCTCGACGGACTGTCGGTTTCTTAAGGTGGCGTTTGTGGGGCGTATACTCACGACGCACCCCTAGGAGGCCCCGACAAGATCGGCGATTGCTTCTTGTTGGGTGTCCTGCCTCTAATTGTGGCTCCATGGTGGGTGTGGGGGCACATTCGTGAATGAATTCTTCTTTTCGTCAAGATGATAACCCCTGTTTCGGCTGCTTCTGGCTTACCTTCTCAGGCTCGTGGGGTGGGCGACCAAGCCCCCGAGTCGGTCCGTATTGGAAGACCGGGCTCTGTAGCCTCCGCTGCATTGGGCCCCGACCTTGCTCCTCCTTTGGCCTCTCTGACTCCTTCCCCTGGCTCCCCTCCCTCCTCTGTGGTTGGGTCGAGCCCCAAGCCCCCAGTGGTGACTACCTCGTCCCCTGGCGCGGCTCCTTCTCTAGTTGTAACTACTGCGCCTTTTAACCCCTCT
The DNA here is from genome assembly GCF_040958095.1 of Procambarus clarkii. Classification (NCBI taxonomy): domain Eukaryota; kingdom Metazoa; phylum Arthropoda; class Malacostraca; order Decapoda; family Cambaridae; genus Procambarus; species Procambarus clarkii. The sequence continues at coordinate 27,723,175 of NC_091196.1, forward strand.
CTCTCTGGGGGTTCTCACCGCCGTCCTCGTCACGGCCGCCCTCGCTCGATTCCTTCCAGTTCTGCTACCTATCAAGCCTTGTTTGGTCCAGCTTCGTGGGCCAAATATTTTGATCTCCTCCCTCTTGATTCTGCGCCTCCTGACGATTTCTCCCTCCATCGACATCTCATTGATTCCGTGGATGCCTCCATTACTTTCAACCCCACTCGTCTCGGTACACGTGTCGTTGCTGCTCCTTCTCAGGATGCTGCTTCCCGCTTGGCTGCCTTATCCTGCCTTGGCGAGACCCCCGTTCGGGTCTCGAAGAACGCTCAGTTGAATGCCAGTGTTGGCACTATTTTGCTCCCGCCCCATGTTGCGACCGGTGTTCGGGACCTGCGCGACTGCCACGACGATATTCGACATATCCTCGCTGCCCAGGGCCATTCTATTCTCCAGGTGGACACGTTTACTCGTCCCCCTCGTGGTAGTCGCCGTCAACCCCTCCGGGTTGTGAAGATTACCTTTGATGGTAGGACCCTTCCACCCTCTGTCATTCTTGCTGGTGCCAGGTGCTCTGTCCAGGAGTACATTCCTTCTCCTCGGCTCTGCAACAAGTGCTGGAGGTTTGGGCATGGTGCCCTCCGCTGCTCCGGGACTGTCTCTCTCTGTCCTTTGTGTGGTGGCGAAGGTCACTCTAAGTCGGAGTGCACTTCTCCCCAGGCTCGTTGCCTCAATTGCGGTGAGGCCCATCCTACCTTCTCCCGTGCGTGTGTCCATTACAAGCTTGAGGCAGCCGTCCTCAACCTGAAGCACCGGGAGCGTTTATCTTTTCCTGAGGCGAGGCGCCAGGTTCGCCGGCTCCCGCCTTATGCTACTATCTCTTATGCTCGCGTGTTGCGCTCTTCCTCTCCTCGTCATTCCCGCCTTCCTCAGACTCACAACCGTTTCCGGGCCTTGGACCCTGATGCGCCCACTGCCCCCTCCTCTGTTCCTTTGGGTTCTCTCCCGAAGGATCCTCCTCCTGGTCCTCTGTCTGGGGTTCCCCTTCCTTCTACCCGGTCTGTCGTGTCTTCTGTGTCTTCTTCCTCGTCCCCCTCCGATCCTCCTTCCCATCCTCTTCCTCCATCTATCGGCTCTCCCCACCGCCTGTCGGTGCGGGCGGATGTCCATCGCTCTCCTAACGGCCGTCGTGTGTGCTCTCGTTCGGCTTCTCCTGTTGAGACACTGGAATCCGTTGCCCGGTACGTAGTTGCTGGGACACCGGTCTCTTTAAGTCAGAAGCGTAAGCCTGGCTCCTCTCCTTCCTCTTCCCCGGCGGGTAAGAAGGCTTCGCTTTCTTCCTCAGCTCCTCCTTCTGGCTCTGTTGCTTCTTCCCCTCCCGTTTCAGTGCTTGCGCCCCCTGTTCCTGCTATGGAGGTTTCTTTGGCCCCTGCTTCCCTTTCGGTTGCTGCTCTTGCTGGGGTGCGCTCCCCTCTTTCTACTCCCCCTCCTCCTGCTGCTGTCCTTGACTGCTCCTCTCCGTTGTCTCCTCCTCTTCCTCCTCCTCCGGACCCTGCCCGCCCACCTCTGATCTGTTCTCCCGTTTCCTTCCCTCCGTCTTTGCTCAGTTTACCCATGCCCCCTAACCCTGACTTTGCTGACCCTGATCCCGACCCTGATATTCTTTAACGTGCTCTGTTGCTCTTTCGCCTTTGTTTCTTCCTTGTTCTCTGTTTTTGTCCTTTCTCTTCTCGTCGTTGTCCATTCTTCAATGGAACGTTCGAGGTTATTACGCCAATTTCCTCGAACTCCAACTTCTGATTTCGCGGTTTTCGCCCCTTTGTGTCTGTCTCCAGGAGCCAATGCTTGGTGCTCGTCCTGGTCGTTTTCGTGGCTATTCCTTTCTCTCCCTGTCACCCCAGCCATTGCTGGGGCTTCTAATTCTTCTGCTCTCTTGATTCGGGCTGATGTTCCCTTTGTTCCTTTACTTTTTCCTTCGCCTCTCCATTGTTCTGCTGCTCGTATCTTTGTGGGGAAATGGTACACAGTTTGTTCCATTTATCTCCCCCCGAGTGTCCCGCTCTCTCTTCCTGATTTGAAACACCTCCTAGACTCCTTGCCGGAGCCTGTGCTCCTGCTGGGTGACTTCAATTGTCGTCATTCTCTTTGGGGTGACGTTCTGACGAATACCCGGGGTCGCCTCCTTGAGCCGTTTCTCCTCTCTTCTTCCCTGTCTCTTCTGAATTCTGGTGAGCCCACTCATTTGGACTCTCGGACTCGCACCCTTTCTTGTCTTGATCTTTCTCTCTGCTCTTCTTCTCTTTACTTAGATTTCACGTGGCAGGTTCTTGATGACCTCCATGGAAGTGATCATTTCCCCATCCTTGTTTCCTTTTTCTCTTTTCGCCCTTCCCTCTCTTTCCCTAGGTGGCAGTTTGCTAAGGCAGACTGGACCCTATTTACCCTCAGTGCTGCTCTCTCTGACCTCTCCCTTCTGCCTCTCTCTCGCGCTCTCCTCCTTTTTCATGACACTGTCTTCAACGCTGCCCTCCGCTCTATTCCTCGCTCTTCCTCTCAGGGTCCACGGAAGTGCGTTCCCTGGTGGAATGCGGACTGTGCTCGGGCTGTCCGCTGTAAGCGTGCAGCCTGGAAGAGGCACCGCCGTAGGCAGACGACCGATTCTTTTCTTTTCTTTCGGAAAGCGAGTGCGGTGGCCCGTAGGACCATCCGTACGGCTAAACGTGAATGTTGGGCATCTTATGTCTCAACAATTACGTCCGAGACCCCTCTGGCCCAGATCTGGAAGCGTATCCGCAAGATAGCGGGTAAGTTCGTTCCCGATGTTTCACCGGTCCTTCACCTCCATGATACTCTTGTGGCGGACCCGTTGCAGGTCGCTTCCGAATTGGGTTCCCACTTTTCTTCTGTTAGCTCTGGTCTTCATCTTCCCCAATCTTTCCTTCTTCGTAAACCTGTCCTTGAGTCTCGTCCTTTAGATTTCTGCACTCATCTTCAGCTTCCCTATAATGATCCTTTCTCTCTCTCTGAACTTCGTTCTGCCCTGGCCCTCTGCGGTTCTACGGCGGCGGGCTCCGATGGTATTCATTATGAGATGCTTCGCCATCTCCCTCCGAGCACGTCTCAGTATTTACTGAGTCTGTATAATCGGATCTGGGAGTCGTCGTCAGTCCCTGAGGACTGGCTCGAAGCCGTTGTCCTCCCTGTTCGCAAACCGGGGTCTCTGGGTACTTCCCCTAAGGACTTTCGCCCTATTGCTCTCACAAGTTGTGTCTGCAAACTCTTTGAACGTATGGTTAACGTTCGTCTGATGTGGTTCCTGGAACACCATCACCTCCTCTCCCCTTCTCAATTTGGTTTCCGCAAGTGCCGCAGCACGACAGATGTCCTGGTGAACTTGGAGGTCTATATTCGTACTGCTTTTGCTGTGAAGACCTCCGTTGTTGCCGTCTTTTTTGACCTAGAAAAGGCTTACGACACCACTTGGCGTTATCATATCCTATCTCAACTTCATTCTTTTGGCCTTCGTGGTCATCTCCCTCTCTTTCTCCGCAGCTTCCTCTCTCGTCGTTCCTTTCGGGTGCGCCTTGGTACCGCTCTCTCTCCCTCTTTTCAGCAATACGAAGGTGTGCCCCAGGGTAGTGTTCTGAGCACTACTCTTTTTCTGGTTTCCCTCAATGGTCTTCTTTCCTCTCTTCCTTCTGGTGTCTTTTCCGCTCTCTATGTCGATGATCTTACCCTTTGTTGTCAGGGTGATGATTCGCCTCTCCTTCAACGCCGGCTTCAACTTGCGATTGATGCCGTGTCGTCTTGGGCCACAGGTCATGGCTTCAAGTTCTCTACTTCTAAGACTTGTGCCATGACTTTTACGCGGAAACGGGTTGTTCTTCGTCCCTCTTTGTCACTTTATGGTCATCCCCTTGAATACAAAGATTCCGCGAAGCTTTTGGGGTTATTCCTTGACACTCGTTTGTCTTGGTCTCCCCATATCTCTTACCTCCGTGTTGAGTGCTCTAAGGCCCTTACCCTCCTTCGGGTCTTGTCCCATACTTCTTGGGGGGCAGATAGGCGCACTCTCCTTGCTTTACATTCCTCTCTCGTCCTGTCTAAGCTCGATTATGGTTGCCCTGCTTACTCGTCTGCTTCTCCTTCTACTCTTCGCCGTCTTGATGCTTTGCACCATACTGGGTTGAGCCTCAGTTCTGGTGCCTTTCGTTCGACTCCCATCCTTAGCTTGTATGTTGACACTGACTTCCTGTCTCTCCAGGACCGCCGTGATCGCTACTGTCTTCGCTATCTTGCGCGGTCCTTGCAACATCCTTCCTCTCGCCTCTGTCGTGCTTTAACTTTTACCCCTCCTGCGGTTCCTGTTCCTCTTCACCACCTCCCTCTTTCTGTCCGGTTATCTCGCCTACAGGATTCTCTCTCCGTTCGTATTTCTGATGTTTCTCCTCGTGTTGTTCCTTCTTTGCCCCCGTGGAGGGTCCCTCTTCCGCGGTTTTGTACTTCCTTGACCCGTGTCACTAAAGCTTTTACCCCTCCTACGGTTCTAAAACGCCTTTTCCTCGAGCACTTTTCTTCTCACTCCCGCTCCGTTTCTGTCTTCACTGATGGGTCTAAGTCAGCGGACGGTGTTGGCTACTCTGTTGTTTTTCCTGATCGCACTTATGTGTGTCGCTTGCCTCCGGAGACTAGCATCTTTACAGCGGAACTTTATGCTATTCTCTATGCTCTTCGTCTCCTGCTTTCTCGTTGTCAGTCTTCCTTTGTGGTTGTTGTTGACTCTCGTAGTGCCCTCATGGCTCTCGGGTCCTTTAATCCGGTTCATCCAGTAGTTGTCGAGATCCAGCATTGGCTGTTTCTCGTTCACAGTAAATTTAAGTCGGTTGAGTTTTGTTGGGTTCCCAGCCATATTGGTGTGTCTTTAAATGAGCGTGCGGATGCTGCCGCTAAGGAAGCTGTCCGCTCTTGTCCCATCTCTCGTAAAGGCATTCCGTATTCCGACTTTTACCCGGTTATCCATTCCTCAGTCCTTACCCGTTGGCAGGCTTCTTGGTTGTCTGTTACTGGTAACAAGCTACGTACTCTTAAATGTTGTGTTTCCTCATGGCCGTCCTCCTTCCACCGTAACCGGCGGTGGGAAACAGCTCTGGCGAGGTTGCGTATTGGCCATACTCGCTTAACCCATGGTCACTTGATGGAGCGCCGCCCTGCTCCTTATTGTCCTAGTTGCATTGTCCCTCTTACGGTCGTGCATGTCCTTCTTGAATGTCCTGACTTCCAGGACGAGCGTGTGTCTTGCTTTCCGACCGCCCCTCGCGGTCACCTGTCCCTCGATAGAATTCTTGGTGACTCGGATACTTTTGATATCGTTCGCCTTATGCGTTTTTGTTCTCGTATTGGCATCCTTGGTGATATTTAGCGCCCTCTGATTATTTTGCGTATTTGATGGTGCTACATAGCCTTCCTGGTTTGGTGCCTTCTTTTGATAATTACTTACTTACTTCAGGCAAGCAAATTAGAAAGGTTAAATATCCCAAAAGGAATCCACAGGAAAATAGCAGTTAGGCTATATAGACTACGTCTAGGTTACAGATGCAACTGGGAGATTGGTGAACCCCAACAGAGAGAGTGCATCTTCTGCCAAACTGTCACAGAAAAGCCATTACTTCACTATCTTCTGGAATGTGAAGCAACCAATGACATTAGAAGAGCTTTAAGAGTTCCTGAATCATGCAGTGGCATGATTCAGGAACTGAAGCCATCAACACAGCCACTCTCCTGGTCAACAAAGGTGTCCAGCAGCTGGACACCCTCATAAAGACTGTGAAGCAGTATCCTCCCCCACGATAACAGCTTGATGGTTAAATGCAACCTCAGAACACTGGGAAAAAAAAAAAAATTGTACCACTTACGGGCTATTCATGCCCGTGCCACCTCTTGGGTGGCTTAATCTTTATCAATCAATCAATCTATTCAGTTGTGTATTTGTGAACTAAAGTCTTTGAAAATGTAATAAGTTTTACGAAACGCGCCCGTGTCGCGTCAGACTAGAAATAAAAATGAATTTTGGAGAATTGATTTTTGATTTACCTCCAACAGTGAAGCGTAATGTACGAAAGATTGAGAAAATTCGTGTTAGAATTATTAATCTTACTTTTTCGGTCATATTTAATAATATATGTCTACAGGAAAGACTGCTACCAAAATATACTAATATATATATATATGAATGAAAACTCACACCCCAGAAGTGACTCGAACCCATACTCCCAGAAGCAACGCAACTGGTAACTACAGGGCGCCTTAATCCACTTGACCATCACGGCCGTCAAAAGGAAGTGATAGCCGAGGCTATTTGAGCCACTTCCCCGACGACAACTCGGATGGTAATCTTGGGCATAGCATTTCACCAAATCACCTCATTCTTTGGGGCACACGTGAGGAACACAAATGCGAACAAGCCTGAATGGTCCCCAGGACTATATGCGAATGAAAACTCACACCCCAGAAGTGACTCGAACCCATACTCCCAGAAGCAACGCAACTGGTAACTACAGGGCGCCTTAATCCACTTGACCATCACGGCCGTCAAAAGGAAGTGATAGCCGAGGCTATTTGAGCCACTTCCCCGACGGCAACTCGGATGGTAATCTTGGGCATAGCATTTCACCAAATCACCTCATTCTTTGGGGCACACGTGAGGAACACAAATGCGAACAAGCCTGAATGGTCCCCAGGACTATATGCGAATGAAAACTCACACCCCAGAAGTGACTCGAACCCATACTCCCAGAAGCAACGCAACTGGTAACTACAGGGCGCCTTAATCCACTTGACCATCACGGCCGTCAAAAGGAAGTGATAGCCGAGGCTATTTGAGCCACTTCCCCGACGGCAACTCGGATGGTAATCTTGGGCATAGCATTTCACCAAATCACCTCATTCTTTGGGGCACACGAGAGGAACCATTCAGGCTTGTTCGCATTTGTGTTCCTCACGTGTGCCCCAAAGAATGAGGTGATTTGGTGAAATGCTATGCCCAAGATTACCATCCGAGTTGCCGTCGGGGAAGTGGCTCAAATAGCCTCGGCTATCACTTCCTTTTGACGGCCGTGATGGTCAAGTGGATTAAGGCGCCCTGTAGTTACCAGTTGCGTTGCTTCTGGGAGTATGGGTTCGAGTCACTTCTGGGGTGTGAGTTTTCATTCGCATATAGTCCTGGGGACCATTCAGGCTTGTTCGCATTTGTATTCCTCACGTGTGCCCCAAAGAATGAGGTGATTTGGTGAAATGCTATGCCCAAGATTACCATCCGAGTTGCCGTCGGGGAAGTGGCTCAAATAGCCTCGGCTATCACTTCCTTTTGACGGCCGTGATGGTCAAGTGGATTAAGGCGCCCTGTAGTTACCAGTTGCGTTGCTTCTGGGAGTATGGGTTCGAGTCACTTCTGGGGTGTGAGTTTTCATTCGCATATAGTCCTGGGGACCATTCAGGCTTGTTCGCATTTGTGTTCCTCACGTGTGCCCCAAAGAATGAGGTGATTTGGTGAAATGCTATGCCCAAGATTACCATCCGAGTTGCCGTCGGGGAAGTGGCTCAAATAGCCTCGGCTATCACTTCCTTTTGACGGCCGTGATGGTCAAGTGGATTAAGGCGCCCTGTAGTTACCAGTTGCGTTGCTTCTGGGAGTATGGGTTCGAGTCACTTCTGGGGTGTGAGTTTTCATTCGCATATAGTCCTGGGGACCATTCAGGCTTGTTCGCATATATATATATATATATATATATATATATATATATATATATATATAATATAATATAGACCAGAAAAAAACATCACTAACCAACCTTACTTCTCAAATAATATATCGTATTTTGACGCCAATATCCCCAACGGACAAAATAAGGCGTACCATGGCTCATAGTGGCTCACAAGCACCCAGGTTGTCTGTGCGTGGGTCGCTTGGCTTGAGTTCGCGCATTTCAGTGCACCGATCCGTATCCGTTATTGCACTCCGAGAGGACCAGGTCAGTAGGAGCCCTTAAACTCTCACACAACAAATAGACCCTCGTAGTATGAACTAAGATGAAAAGAGTCGCGGAATTCAATACAGTCGTCTATTGTTTATTAACAGAATTTAATAGATACACTCGTCAGGTGGGATTCTACATGGGGGGGGGGGGGAAGCATCCAAAGCAATTATCAGGAGAAAGTACCAAGCCTTTATGACTATATAGAACTGAGAAGGGATCAGGATAAGGATTTGGGAAGGGACTGGGGAAAGGAATGGTGCCCAACCTCTCGAACGGTCAGAGATTGAACGCCGACCTACATGAAGCGAGACTGTCGCTCTACTGTCCAGCCCAAGTGGTTGGCCAAGGGGATGAGAAGGGAATGCAAGTGTGTTAAATCCAGGCTCAGGAAGATGCAAGTGGCAGTGAAGAGTCAAAGTGGTGTTGACGGTGTGTGGAGTCCGCTCTGGCATTACCAATGAGTCCTGATCACTACGCCTCGAGCGGACACGTGCAATTCAATCCTAAGTTGTATCGAATGCTAGTGTGCTGTTGCCAGTTGACCTCGAGAAAAACAGCGCCATCTGTTGTACGTAAGAGCAACACACGCTGTAATCTCCAAAAGTTCTTCAATGATTGTTTTGAAATTTTGACACAACGTTGCAATTCGAATAGGTGCGTCTTTTTATATACCTACTAGCAGTACCCGGCCACTCGTTGCTGTGGCTCGGGTACTGCTGTGCCACAGCAACCTTCCCTATCCCCTAATCCTCCCAACCATTCCCCCCCCCCTCACCCATCCCCTCGGACTCCCAACCATTCTCCACTCCACAATCCCCTCGTCCTCCCCACCATTCCCCACTCGCCCATTCCCTCTTCCTTCCCACCATGCCCCACTCCCCTGTCCCTTTGTCCTCCCCACCATTCTCCATTCCCCCATCCCCTCGTCACCACCATCCCAAACTCCCCCATCCCCTCGTCCTTCCCCACCATTACCCCCTTCCCACCATATCTCACTTCCGTCCCCTCGTCATCCCCACCATTCCCCACTCCCTCGTCCGACGCCTTCCCAGATGGTCTGATGTTCCCATCAGAAAATTGGGAACATCAAGTGATCTGATGTTCCCATCATTGAAATATAAGAAAAGATTAAAAAATGAAATGAAAATATGAAAAAGTAAAAAAAATAAACTATACTCCTGAAATGAACGGTATGATAAACAACACAGCTCAATTCCAATGCAATTCACACAAAATAATTAAATCAAAATGAAAATAAATCAAAATCTATTAAAATTCAATTTATCAATGCAATCAGAAACATTGAAATGGAATGGTAACATATTTAGTATAGCATGTGTGTTCCTCTTACATGCAACAGATGGCGCTGTTTTTCAAGAAATGCATAGTTTTACCTGTCACAGGTGTGACATCTATACTTATACTTACGAAATGAACAGTATGGTAAACAACACAGCTCAATTCCAACACAATGTCACACAAAATAATTAAATAAAAAATAAAATAAATTTTATTTTCATAAATTTTTTTTATCAGTGCAATCGGAAACATTCAAATGGAATTCGTGACATATTTAGTATAGCGTGCATGTTGCTATTATGTGCAACAGATGGCGCTGTTTTTCAAAAATGCATATTTTTACCTGTCACAGGGGTGGCATCTATATTGTCTGTATAAATAAAAATGGAAATGTTCGTTTGTTCAAAATCGCTAATCTCCGAAAGTTCTTCACCGATTGCTTTGAAATTTTCACACAATGCTACATTCGCATCCGAGCAGGTTTTTATATACAGGTTATATTGATGTCACGTCTGTGACGAACAAAAAACATACTTTTTTGAAAAACTGTGTTTTTCATGTGAGAGAAATCTTCGAAACCTCTTTACCGATTGCTTTGAAATTTTGACATGACGTTGCATTCGAATAGGCGCGTGTTTCTATATACCTACTATATACGTGCCTTACCTGTGACCGGAGAAAACATGCTTTTTTGAAAAACAACGCCATCTGTTGGATGTAAGAGCAACACACGCTGTAATCTCCTAAAGTTCTTCACCGATTGCTTTGAAATTCTGACACAACGTTCCATTCGAATATGTGCGTTTTTTTTTTTTTTTTTTTTTTTTTTTTTTTTTTTTTTATACACACCTACTATATAGATGCCACCTCTGTGACAGGTAAAAACATGCGTTTTTGAAAAACAGCGCCATCTGTTGCACATAATAGCAACATTCATGCTATACTAAATATGTCACGAATTCCATTTCAGTGTTTCCGATTGCATTGATAAATTTTATTTTAATTTATTTCGATTTATTTTATTTTTTATTGAATTATTTTGAGTGACATTGTGTTTGAATTGAGCTGTGTTGTTTACCATACTGTTCATTTCGTGAGTATAGTTTATTTTTTATTTTTTCATATTTTCATTTCATTTTTTAACTTTTTCTTATATTTTAGTGATGGGAACATCAGATCACTTGATATTCCCAATTTTCTGATGGGAACATCAGACTATTTGAGAAGGCATCAGATGAGGGAGTGGGGAATGGTGGAGATGACGAGGGGACGGAAGTGAGAGATGGTGGGGAGGACGAGGGGACAAGGAAGGGGGTAATGGTGGGGAAGGACGAAGGGACGCGGGAGTTTGGGATGGTGGGGACGAGGGGATGGGGGAATGGAGATTGGTGGGGAAGATAAAGGGACAGGGTAGTGGGACATGGTGGGAAGGAAGAGTGGATGGTGGGGAGGACGAGGGGACGGTGGAGTAGGGAATGGTTGGGAGGCCGAGAAGACGGGTGGGGGGAGGGGGAATGGTGGGGAAGACTTGGGGACAGGGAAGATTGCTGTGGCCCAGCAACGAATGTGCGTTGCTGAGCCACAGCAACGCGTGGCCGGGTACTGCTAGTTTTATAATAAGTGTAATACCTTCTGCAGTTATATATTTCTTTTTCTTCACCTAACATAATTGGAGACTGGAAACGGAGATGTCACAAACGGGTCAGAACAACTTTGCAGTCTAACAGTCGTAATTCAGTGGAACGGACTCGATGAGTAAATTGTCGAAAGGTGGGACTAGAGCAGATGCTCGACCCTGCCCTGCAAACACGACTAGGCGAGCACAACTAGGCGAGTGTACACACACACACACACATGGATACTAAAGGAAGGTGCAGAAGCACTAAGTGTGCCACTCTCTATGGTGTATAACAGGTCACTGGAAACAGGAGACTTACCAGAAAGTTGGAAGACAGCTAACGTCGTCCCAATATACAAGAAGGGTGACAGGCAAGAGGCACTGAACTACAGACCAGTTTCCTTAACTTGTATACCATGCAAGGTGATGGAGAAGATCGTGAGGAAAAGGCTCGTAGAGCTTCTGGAGGGAAATAACTTTGTAACGCACCACCAACATGGGTTCAGGGATGGTAAATCGTGCCTCACAGGTTTAATAGAATTTTATGACCAGGCAACAAAAATTAGGCAGAAAAGAGAAGGGTGGGCAGACTGCATTTTCCTGGACTGCCGGCCAGGAAAATGTGGGGGGGGGGGGAGGGTGTGTGGGGGGGGGGTGTGCGGGAGTGGGGGAGGGTGTACTCACCTATTTGTACTCACCTATTTGTGCTTGTGGGGGTTGAGCTTTGGCTCTTTGGTCCCGCCTCTCAACTGTCAATCAACTGGTGTACAGATTCCTGAGCCTATTGGGCTCTATCATATCTACATTTGAAACTGTGTATGGAGTCAGCCTCCACCACATCACTGCCTAATGCATTCCATCCGTTAACTACTCTGACACTGAAAAAGTTCCTTCTAACGTCTCTGTGGCTCATGTGGGTACTCAGTTTCCACCTGCGTCCCCTTGTTCGCGTACCACCAGTGTTGAATAGTTTATCCTTGTTATCCGTGTGTGGGGGGGAGGGTGTGTGGAGGGGAGGGTGTGTGGGGGGGAGGAGGGTGTGTGGGGGGGGGGGGTGTAGGGGGGAGGGTGTGAGGGGAATGGTGTGAAGGAGGGAGGGTGTGAGGGGGAGGGTGTGAGGGGGAGGGTGTGAGGGGAGACAGGGTGAAGGGGAGGGTGTGAGCGGAACGATGTGAAGGGTGTGAGGGGACCGGTGTGAAGGGGAGGGTGTGAGGGGAATGGTCTGAAGAAGGGAAGGTGTGAGGGGAACGATGTGAAGGGGAGGGTGTGAGGGGGGAGGTGCCCAGTGTTGTGGTGGTACGGGCGGGCGTGGGCGTCACCCGAGCCGGGGCACCCACACGCCCACCTGCACTCCCGCCCTCAGACCCGGGACCTGCCCCTAGGGGAAGGGAGGGGTGTCGGGTGGCGCTGCTTCCGCACCCCGGCCCCTTCCCTGCCGCACCCCGGCACCCGGCCTCCTACCGCACCCCAGCACATCCCTTGCCGCACCCCGGCACCCTGCCTCCTGCCGCACCCCGGCACCCTGCCTCCTGCCGCACCCCGGCACCCTGCCTCCTGCCGCACCCCGGCACCCTGCCTCCTGCCGCACCCCGGCACCCTGCCTCCTGCCGCACCCCGGCACCCTGCCTCCTGCCGCACCCCGGCACCCTGCCTCCTGCCGCACCCCGGCACCCTGCCTCCTGCCGCACCCCGGCACCCTGCCTCCTGCCGCACCCCGGCACCCTGCCTCCTGCCGCACCCCGGCACCCTGCCTCCTGCCGCACCCCGGCACCCTGCCTCCTGCCGCACCCCGGCACCCTGCCGCACCCCGGCACCCTGCCGCACCCCGGCACCCTGCCGCACCCCGGCACCCTGCCGCACCCCGGCACCCTGCCTCCTGCCGCACCCCGGCACCCTGCCTCCTGCCGCACCCCGGCACCCTGCCTCCTGCCGCACCCCGGCACCCTGCCTCCTGCCGCACCCCGGCACCCTGCCTCCTGCCGCACCCCGGCACCCTGCCTCCTGCCACACCCCGGCACCCTGCTTCCTGCCGCACCCCGGCACCCTGCCTCCTGCCGCACCCCGGCACCCTGCCTCCTGCCGCACCCCGGCACCCTGCCTCCTGCCGCACCCCGGCACCCTGCCTCCTGCCGCACCCCGGCACCCTGCCTCCTGCCGCACCCCGGCACCCTGCCGCACCCCGGCACCCTGCCTCCTGCCGCACCCCGGCACCCTGCCTCCTGCCGCACCCCGGCACCCTGCCTCCTGCCGCACCCCGGTACCTCCCCTGCCGCACCCCGGCAACTCTCCTACCGCACCCCGGCACCCTGCCTCCTGCCGCACCCCGGCACCCTTCCTCCTGCCGCACCCCGGCACCCTTCCTCCTGCCGCACCCCGGCACACTTCTTCCTGCCGCACCCCGGCACCCTGCCTCTTGCCGCACCCCGGCACCCTGCCTCCTGCCGCACCCCGGCACCCTGCCTCCTGCCGCACCCCGGCACCTTGCCTCCTGCCGCACCCCGGCACCCTGCCTCCTGCCGCACCCCGGCACCCTGCCTCCTGCCGCACCCGGCACCCTGCCTCCTGCCGCACCCCGGCACCCTGCCTCCTGCCGCACCCCGGCACCCTGCCTCCTGCCGCACCCCGGCACCCTGCCTCCTGCCGCACCCCGGCACCCTGCTTCCTGCCACACCCCGGTACCCTGCCTCCTGCCGCACCCCGGTACCTCCCCTGCCGCACCCCGGCAACTCTCCTACCGCACCCCGGCACCCTGCCTCCTGCCGCACCCCGGCACCCTTCCTCCTGCCGCACCCCGGCACCCTTCCTCCTGCCGCACCCCGGCACCCTTCCTCCTGCCGCACCCCGGCACCCTTCCTCCTGCCGCACCCCGGCACCCTGCTTCCTGCCGCACCCCGGCACCCTTCCTCCTGCCGCACCCCGGCACCTTGCCTCACCCCGGCACCCTGCCTCCTGCCGCACCCCGGCACACTTCTTCCTGCCGCACCCCGGCACCCTGCCTCTTGCCGCACCCCGGCACCCTGCCTCCTGCCGCACCCCGGCACCCTGCCTCCTGCCGCACCCCGGCACCTTGCCTCCTGCCGCACCCCGGCACCCTGCCTCCTGCCGCACCCCGGCACCCTGCCTCCTGCCGCCCCCGGCACCCTGCCTCCTGCCGCACCCCGGCACCCTGCCTCCTGCCGCACCCCGGCACCCTGCCTCCTGCCGCACCCCGGCACCCTGCCTCCTGCCGCACCCCGGCACCCTGCTTCCTGCCGCACCCCGGTACCCTGCCTCCTGCCGCACCCCGGTACCTCCCCTGCCGCACCCCGGCAACTCTCCTACCGCACCCCGGCACCCTGCCTCCTGCCGCACCCCGGCACCCTTCCTCCTGCCGTACCCCGGCACCCTTCCTCCTGCCGCACCCCGGCACCCTTCCTCCTGCCGCACCCCGGCACCCTTCCTCCTGCCGCACCCCGGCACCCTGCTTCCTGCCGCACCCCGGCACCCTTCCTCCTGCCGCACCCCGGCACCTTGCCTCACCCCGGCACCCTGCCTCCTGCCGCACCCCGGCACCCTTCTTCCTGCCGCACCCCGGCACCCTGCCTCCTGCCGCACCCCGGCACCCTGCCTCCTGCCGCACCCCGGCACCCTGCCTCCTGCCGCACCCCGGCACCCTGCCTCCTGCCGCACCCCGGCACCCTGCCTCCTGCCGCACCCCGGCACCCTGCCTCCTGCCGCACCCCGGCACCCTGCCTCCTGCCGCACCCCGGCACCCTGCCTCCTGCCGCACCCCGGCACCCTTCCTCCTGCCGCACCTCGGCACCTCCCCTGCCACAATAGGGGAAAAGTGGGGGTAGGAGAGGGAAGGTGGTGATGGAGAGGGACGGTGGTGAAGGAGAGGGACCCGCTGTATGATTGGTTGGCTGGAGGGTTGGTTAGTAAGTTGACCAAGAGGGCGGGTTCAGTGTCAGGTCGACCACCACAATACCAACCATCAAATACACATTAGTCTTCCACACAGTGTAAGCCTAAAATAAAACTCCGGGTTTACACTCACCGGAGAGGGCTACGCCCCCTGGTGTGAGTATCCCTCTGTGTATACCACCCACGGGGACCACAGCCTCGGTGTAAACCAACACATTAAATGTAACCTGAGCCATTACATAGGAATACATACGTCCCTGTAACACACTCCGCTTTCCTCCCCAACACAAGTGTTTGTGTTTAGTGTTGTAGTGTTGATTATTATTATTATTATTATTATTATTATTATTATTATTATTATTATTATTATTATTATTATTATTATTATTATTATTTTCTACCACAGACGTGGCCACACATTTACAATGCTAACCAGCATATATACATTTTCTTCTGTCCTCCATGGACAGGGTGAGAGATGTGTTAAACATGTAGTTCAGGGGTTTGTTGAACAATCAACCACAGAAGGTGATTGTAGTGCTTTTAAAATGCTAAGCTAACCTACATACGTAAATACATAGATACACAGATTTACGTACGCCCTACATAAAGTGTTAGATGTGTCTTTTACATAGTGTCATTAATGTACATTTACAAAGGTGAAATGTAATTCTGATCAGCTTCCACATATACTTTATAGACATACATACATATACATATGCGCGCGCGCGCACGCACGCACGCACACACACACACACACACACACACACACACACACACACACACACACACACACACACACACACACATACACATACTGTCTTTCCTACTACTACAGGGTGAGATAGCTGATAAAGAAACTAGTGTGTAATTAAGCACTTAACCACTGAAGGTTATTAAGATGCTTTTACAAGCTCAGGTTATATAGTTACATCACATTGTATAATTGATACATTACATGGTCAATCGTGGGTACAAGTCCAATATATCACCAAGTGTTCCAGTATTTATATAGTAGTTACAGACTTAAGCATACCTCAGCCCAGGAGGGCGAAAGTCAGCCAATATGGGACATTCTACAACATAAGAATATAGGAATATAAGTGTTATAGAGTAGTGGTCCTTCTGAGCCTGGGGGGGTGGTGTGGGCCCTGGGGGGGGGGTGTGGGCCCTGGGGGGGGGGGGGTGACCTTCTGGAATGGAGGGACGTTCTCGGGGTTGGGAAGTGTGGGGAATGGGTCGACGTTCTGTGACTGGGGGGGGGGGTGGAAGGTCGTTCTAGAGCTGGGGTACGTTCAGGGCGGGGCAGGGGGGGGGGGCAAATGATCAGAGCTAGAGGGAGAGTCCTGGGCCTGAGGGACGTTTTGAGTATAGGGGACCATTCTGCAGCTGGGGGACTTCTGGGACTACCTTACCTTGAGATGGTTTCGGGGCTTAGCCTCCCCGCGGCCCAGTCGTCGACCAGGACTCCTAGTTGCTGGACTGGTCAACCAGGCTGTTGGACGCGGCTGCTCGCAGCCTGACGTATAAATCACCGCCTGGTTGATCAGGTATCCTTTGGAGGTGTTTATCAAGTTCTCTCCTGAACACTGTGAGGGGTCGGCCAGTTATGCACCTTGTGTAGTGGAAGTGTGTTGAACAGGAGTTCTCTCTCAGAGTACCTGTTGCACCTCTGCTCGTAAACGGGGGTATTCTGCACATCCTGCCATGCCTTCTGGTCTCATGTGGCGTTATTTGTGTGTACAGGTTTGGGACCAGCCCCTCTAGTATTTTCCGCGTGTAAATTATTATGTATCTCTCCCGCCTGCGCTCAAGAGAATACAGATTAAGGCCTTTTTTGTCGGTCCCAATAGTTGTTTTACTGAGTGGATTCTAGCAGTAAAGGATCTCTGCACGCTCTCCACGTCAGCCATTTATCCAGCTTTGAAAGGGGCTGTCATTGTGCAGCAGTACTCCACTCTAGCGAGCACTAGCGTCTTGAAAAGAATCATCATCAGTATAGCATCTTTAGTGTGAAAGGTTCTTGTTATGGAATCCAATCTGTCATTTTTCTTGCAGTTGTGACGGCTACTTTATTGTGTTATTTAAACGTAAGGTCTTCCGACATGAGTACACCCAAATCCTTTACATTGCCTTTTCATTCAATGATATGATTTAACTGAGTTTTGTATGTGGTTCCCATTTTTATGTTTTAATTTTTTGCATAGCGTATGAGCTGGAACTTCGTTAAACACCATATTATTTTCTATAGCTCATAGAAAACCCTGATTTACATCTGATTGGAGGTTTGTTGTGTCCTCTATATCTCATAAAAATCCTAGTGTCATCTGCAAAGGAAGATACAGTGTCATAGATTGTGTCCTTGTTTATGTCCGTTATGAGGCTGAGAAAGTGTTGTTAGTTGACTCTTCAGAGGTTGCATGGCGATTCACTTTTCTTCTTTTCCACTTTTGTTTCTTGTCACCTCAACCAAAAACACACACACACACACACACACACATATATATATATATATGGTTTTGGTTGAGGTGACTGTTACGGACCCGAGCCCGACGTCCGAGCACGGAGCAGTGACGACCGCGCCATCTGTGGGTCAGCTCCCGAAACCCCCTCCAAATGGACGACGACACCTGGTGAGGACGAAGTGTACCGGCCACAAGGGCCAGTTTCCAGTCCTGTGCAGCTCACAACACCGCCGCTGCTGACCTCTGGTGAGGTGGTGCTCAGACGACAACGCCATCTATGGAGTGGATACGTTGGGCGTTTGTGTCTGAGCCTGTAAGTGAGGTGCTTTAGTGTGTCCCTGTTATTGATGACGTGTCTGCTTACAGAGTCGACCTGGGACTGTTGTAAGGGAAGTTGAGTCAGTCTACCCAAGGCAGCCGTCCCCATACCAAGTGCTTTGCTGCAGCAGCTGTGAGTCGCCTCCTGGATGAACACTGTGGTGTTACCCTGCCTGTGAAGTGGCAGTTGAAGGATTGTCGTACCCGGGACCGACTGCTGGAGACGATTGACCACTGGGGTATTGTGGACAGGAGAGTGATCTGTGGTATCACACGAGGCTCCTGACTAGGGCGCTACCCTAGTACCGCTCGTGGAGTGGCCTGAACAGCGTTGCTGATCCGGAACCTGCCAGCAGCTTGCTGGACTTGTGGTTGACGGCCTCCACGGCGGTGCCCCAGTGGAACTGTGTTTTGGCTGGCCTGTGTCCGGGGTAGACTCAGCTTGATTGAAGGATTCGTCAAGTCACCACGAGAGCACCGAGGACTTGGCACCGAGAGGATCCAGCGTCTTTAGGAGAAGACGACCGTGTATATACTTCCCTTGTGTAGTGTTAATACCCCTCCCCCTGTGTAACTTTTATATATTACTTATTGGTGAAGGTAATTATAATCTTAAGTTTTTGCCTTTCTTTCCCATCCCTTTTATTTTACTTGCGTCACGGATCTCATCCCTTGAAAGCCACTACTGGCTTGGGGCCGGATACCCTTCCTCTAACGTCATCAGAGTACGAACCCAGTTGCGACCCGAGAGGGCCGTAACAGTGACAAGAAACAGTGGAAAAGAAGAAAAGTGAATCGCAATGCAACCTCTGAAGAGTCAACTAATACAACACTTGTACCCCATATTAGACAGTTTTACAGGAACTTCTTTTCGATGGATCATAAAACAGAGGAAAGTGTCCTGAAAGATATTAATAAGAGAAACATTATCCCCACAGACACAAATCAGAAGATGCAATTAACAATCTACTACAAAAACAAGAAACGGCCAACCTTCTCATTAAGAACTCTGCAGACACCAAACGGAACGCCTTGAAGTAAACCAACGTTGTCTATGCCTTCACATGCCCACTTGGGGACTGTCAGCCCCGAAGATCTCAGTACATAGGCAAGACAACAACGTCTCTTTCTAGGTGATTAACAATACATAAACAACAGGGCTCCATCGAGGAGTATATAATCTCCTCACACAACCAGACCATCACCAAAGAAATCTTAACAAACAACACAGAAATTATCGACAGATACAACGATAACAGGAGACTCGACATCAGCGAGGCCCTACACATCAAAAAGTCAAAACCAGCAATCAACAGCCAATTACCACATAATTACATTCTACCCACTTCAAGACCCCGAACCAGCACAGAAGCAAGAGGATAGAATGGATACCCATGGTTATATGCCAATTGTATATATCCAATATATATCCATTGTTTCGTATTTTGTCTTTTGTTTCCTGTGACCTTACCCAAAAACAAATATATATATATATATATATATATATATATATATATATATATATATATATATATATATATATATATATATATATATATATATATATATGTCGTACCTAGTAGCCAGAACTCACTTCTCAGCCTACTATGCAAGGCCAAATTTGCCTAGTAAGCCAAGTTTTCATGAATTAATTGTTTTTCGACAACCTAACCTACCTAACCTAACCTAACCTAACTTTTTCGGCTACCTAACCTAACCTAACCTATAAAGATAGGTTAGGTTAGGTTAGGTAGGGTTGGTTAGGTTCGGTCATATATCTACGTTAATTTTAACTCCAATAAAAAAATTGACCTCATACATAATGAAATGGGTAGCTTTATCATTTCATAAGAAAAAAATTAGAGAAAATATATTAATTCAGGAAAACTTGGCTTATTAGGCAAATTTGGTCTTGCATATTAGGGTGAGAAGTGCGTTCTGGCTACTAGGTACGACATATATATATATATATATATATATATATATATATATATATATATATATATATATATATATATATATATATATATATATATAATATGCGGCAAGCTTGAATGGACCCTAAGTTAATATACAACAGAAAATTGTTCACACCTGAAGGATTCGAACCCAGACAGCCAGGGGAAGGGGGGGCTCCATGCACCTTGGCGTGTCCAGTACTTTCACCACTAGACCACACCAACTGTTCTAAAGGATCCTTCAGAGGTGAGAAGTTTTCCGTTTGCATATTAACAGAAAGTCAAAATCACAGAATTTATCAGCACTGGTAGTTACTACGTAAACACTTCTAGCTGGTGAGATAACCTGTTTAATTTATGTAACCAAAGCCGTCAAAGATTGAGGAAATATGTTCATGTTCGTAAGAACTTGCGTAACTTCTCACGAATCTGGGGCCAGATTCACGAAAGCACTTACGAACGTGTACATCTTTCCTCAATCTTTGACGGCTTTGGTTACATTTATTAAACAGTTTACAAGCATGAAAACTTGCCAATCCACTGTTGTTATTGTTATAAACAGCCTCCTGGTGCTTCGGAGCTCATTAACTGTTTAATAATTGGAAACAAAGCCGCCAAAGATTGAGAAAAGATGTAAACGTTCGTAAGTGCTTGCGTAAGTGCTTTCGTGAATCTGGCCCAGGCCCTGTACTCCTTAGTAGCTCGCTGAGGCAAAGGTATACCGGGAACACTCTGTACTTATCAATTCTTGTTTATATTTTTGTGTAAAGTAATGGACAAGGTTTTGGATTTATCCCCATATTTACAGAAGTGGAGAAAGTTGTCTGAATCTGGTAACGGCTTCTCGTTTGATCTGGTAACGGCTTCTCGTTTGATCTGGTAACGGCTTCTCGTTTGATCTGGTAACGGCTTCTCGTTTGATCTGGTAACAGCTTCTCGTTTGATCTAGTAACGGCTTCTCGTTTGATCTGGTAACGGCTTTTCGTTTGATCTAGTAACGGCTTCTCGTTTGATCTGGTAACGGCTTCTCATTTGATCTGGTAACGGCTTCTCATTTGATTCAGTTTTTTTAAAGATAGTTGAAAAATATGCGAAATGAGTGCATAATAAATTCAGACACATTGAAAATGGAGCAGCAGAGTCGACAGGAAAATGTGACGTCATCACGGAGAACAAGCAGCACAGAGAACGGGGAAATAAAAAAAGATTCCGTGAAACTGCAGAGGATGGAGGACTATTTGATACCCGAAAAAAAGTCATAGTTGGATCCTACTTAGCGTCCTTAGATTCCATTATAAATAACACAGGTAAAGGATTTCAGTATTTAAAACAAAATGAGGCTTCCATATTTAGTGCTCAAGATCCCAAGCATTTTGACGTCGTAGATCATGTGAACAAATAAGATATTTACCAGGACCAGACTCTCCATGACGTCCTCAGACGTCATGGAGAGTCGAAACAAGAGTGTCTGTCATTCTAAGACATACACAAAGGAATAATGAGCTGGAGCAGCGTGGCAAAATCAAGTGTCGAGAAACTGACCATCAACAATGGCCATCATGAATTGAAGTACAATGACATCTGAGCAGGTTGGGATAAAGGGAAGACATTGTACTATATGTTTGCGACCTCACCAATAACCTGTAGGGCAACTGGAGAACGATCCATCAGTCGGCTGAAACACACACACACACACACACACACACACACACACACACACACACACACACACACACACACACACACACACACACAAGGGGAACACGCACTAGGGGACACAGGTGGAAACTGAGTGCCCAAATGAGCCACAGAGATATTAGAAAGAACTTTTTTAGTGTCAGAGTGGTTGACAAATGGAATGCATTAGGAAGTGATGTGGTGGAGGCTGACTCCATACACAGTTTCAAGTGTAGATATGATAAGAGCCCAATAGGCTCAGGAACCTGTACACCTGTTGATTGACGGTTGAGAGGCGGGACCAAAGAGCCAGAGCTCAACCCCCGCAAGCACAACTAGGTGAGTACACACACACACACACACACACACACACAGTTCTACCTTCGGGCTAGAGTGGACGAGGATAGAGTGACTGGGTTACCTTCGCACTCCGTTGAGAGTTGACTGCTGAGTTGGATTAAAATGAAGTAATAGTTACATTTGTTAGAATGAATCCCCGACCTAAGAGACTGTTTTTAAGTTCTTTCATACATTCTTCACATTTCTTCAGAGTGTTTTAATTTTACGTTTAAAATGAAAATAATTAAATTACACCCTTGTTTTTATTGAGTTATGACATGTATTACCTTATTGTAAAACTTAAATAACAATTACGTACTTTCTTTAAAACTGTATCTTCCTTGTATTGTGATTTTTTAACAGTAAAAATGCATAATAAGTTTAAAATGAGTTGGTATGTTTCACGGCGCCTGTTTTTTTTTCTTATGTGCTCGTTGCCCCTATCTTTAGACCCCGGCTACGCCCCTGGAGCCAGATAAAATCGTATTGTTGTGTCGTTGCCGAGGAAGCATAACATGCAGAGAGGCGAGGCACCAGAAACAAATTTGGACTTTATGTGGCAGTTACACAAGGATGTATTAGTGTGAGAAAGCCTCATGCTGGACTTTGGACGGCGGACAGTATTATTTATTATTAACATCTTTATTGACAAAAATTAGTTATAATTTGGCCGAATCTGAGGAATTCAATTAGGTCTTGTTAGAGGGAGAATAATGCCGGAATTCACTGTCACACAGGACAGAGGGTCATACACAAGACAATAGGTCTAAACTGTAGGTTAAAGCACATATATATATATCATGGGTTACACTCAACTACATTAGATTGTATACACGTTTCAATGTTCGAATATGTAAATATAACTTTCTATTGTGCACTGCCACACAAGGGCAGGGATGGGTTCATAAGTGATGCAGCTTAAAAATAATATAAATAAAATTGTTCTTCATTCTTTAAAATGGACAAGCAAATTTAGGATAAATTGTTAGGATGTCGTCCAGAACACCTGAGTCAATAAAATAGTTACACAGTTGGTGGTACAATAGGCCAGGAGGTCTAACATATTTTACGGTTACAATATCGTAGCTCGAAATTAGACTTCAATCTACCCAGTTTAATATGGAGAATAGTAAACAATAACATTATAGCAGGAAGTCAACCTGGAAATAACCAACCACAGGTCAGAGAACTACTGAGATTCTGTGACAAATTCTCGCTCAGTCACCAGATTACAGAACCAACTAGGAACGAAAACACGCTGGACCTGATAGTCACGAACAATGATGAGCTAATCAGAGACATTACTGTCTCAGACACTATGTACTCGGACCACAAGCTCATTGAAGTGCAAACTAACATTAATAACGGTAGTAGGCCCAAGAGAAACAACAAGCGAGAAGGGCTGTTCAATAAATTCAATTTTAATAATAAGAGAAAGAGACTGGGAGAAAATAAACGGGGAACTTACAAACATTCAATGGGAAAATGTTCTAGGAAATAAAAATCCTACACAAGGAATAGAAAAACTGACTTCTGAAGCATATGAAGTCTGTCTGAAACATGTTCCCTTGAGGATAGCCAGAAAGAGGTCCAATGTAGAAAGAGAACGCAGACGACATTACAAAAGGAGGAACAAATTAACGGAAATGCTTAAGCAGACACGACTCTCCATACAGAGAAGAAATAATTTAAACAGGGAGATTGAAGAAATCGAACAGAGACTGCAGCATTCCTATCAGACTGAAGAAAGGCAACTAGAACAGAAAGCAATTCAAGAAATAGAGAAAAACCCAAAATATTTCTTCACATATGCTAAATCAAAAGCGAAAACCACTGCCAGTATTGGACCTATTCGTATTAGTGAAGGTTCATACACTGAGGATGACAAAGAAATTAGTGAAATCCTAAAAAAGCAGTATGAAGACATGTTTAGCACTCCGATATTCAGCATGAAAGTGGAAGATTCTGACAATTTCTTTATGAATGATACTCAAACACCTGTAAATATAACTGATATCAACACGAGCGTGGCAGATTTTGAAAGAGAAATTGACAATATGCCCATGCACTCAGCCCCGGGTCCAGACTCATGAAATTCAATATTTATAAAGAAATGCAAAGTGCCAGTAGCACAGGCACTCAGTATAGTGTGGAGGAAGAGCTTGGACACAGGGGAGATACCAGATGCGCTTAAAGCAGCAGACATAGCCCCTCTACACAAGGGTGGTAGCAAAGCATTGGCAAAGAATTATAGACCAGTTGCACTAACGTCCCACATAATAAAAGTATTTGAGAGTGTGATCAGGAGTCAGGTCACTAGATTCATGGAAACAATGACCTTCACAATCCTGGCCAACATGGATTTAGAGCAGGAAGATCATGCCTCTCACAGCTACTTGACCACTATGACAAAATCACTGAGGCATTAGAGGAAAAACATAATGCAGATGTTGTATACACAGATTTTGCAAAGGCATTCGACAAATGTGACCATGGAGTGATTGCACACAAAATGAGGTCAATGGGTATAACTGGTAAAGTAGGACGCTGGATACTCAATTTCCTGTCGAACAGAACACAGAGTAACAGTCAATCAAGTAAAATAGAGTCCGAGCGCAATTAAAAGCTCTGTACCTCTAGGTACAGTCCTTGCACCACTGCTGTTCCTTATTCTCATATCAGATATAAACAAAAACACAAGTCACAGCTTCGTGTCATCCGTTGCAGATGATACAAAAATCAGCATGAAAATTACCTCTGCTGAAGACATTGATAAAATACAAACAGATATTAACAAAGTTTTCGATTGGGCAGCAGAGAATAACATGATGTTTAACAGTGATAAATTCCAGGTACTCAGATACGGCAAAAATGAAGATCTTAAACACAATACAGGGTACAAAACACAATCGAATCTGCCCATAGAAGGAAAAAAACATGTCAAGGATTTGAGAATAATGATGTCCGACCACCTAACGTTTAGGGAGCATAACCAAACAAGTATTGCGTCAGCCAGAAAAATGATAGGATGGATTACGAGAACCTTCAAGTCCAGAGATCCCATCACAATGGTTGTACTCTTCAAATCACTTGTGTTGTCCCGTCTTGAGTACTGCTCAGTACTCGCTTTCCCCTTCAGAGCAGGAGATATTGCTGAAATAGAGGGAATACAGAGAACATATACGGCACGCATAGACGAGATAAAGTACCTAAATTATTGGGATCGTCTCAAAGCTCTCCAAATGTACTCACTAGAAAGGAGACGAGAGAGATACCAAATAATATACACATGGAAAATACTGGAGGGACAGGTCCCAAATCTACACAGTAAAATAACAACGTACTGGAGTGAACGACATGGAAGAAAATGCAGAATAGAACCAGTGAAGAGCAGAGGTGCCATAGGCACAATCAGAGAACACTGTATAAACATCAAAGGTCCACGGTTGTTCAACACCCTCCCAGCGAGCATCAGAAATATTACAGGAACAATCGTGGACATCTTCAAGAGGAAACTAGATTATTTCCTTCAAGGAGTGCCGGACCAACCGGGCTGTGGTGGGTATGTGGGCCTGCGGGCCGCTCCAAGCAACAGCCTGGTGGACCAAACTCTCACAAGTCAAGTCTGGCCCCGGGCCGGGCTTGGGGAGTAGAAGAACTCCCAGAACCCCATCAACCAGGTATCAACCAGGTAGACTCCCCTCCCCCTTTACAACCCTCACAACAGAAAACACAGAAATTTACGACATTTCGGTCCGTCCTGGACCACTGAAAAGATCAATGGACTTTTCAAAAGACCATTGAAAAAAAAAATTATCTTTTCCATCATCTTTTCCCTTTCATGCCAGGGGCCAGATTCACGAAACAGTTACGCAAGTACTTACGATCGTGTACATCTTTCCTCAATCTTTGACGGCTTTGGTTACATTTATTAAACAGTTTACAAGCATGAAAACTTCCCAATCAACAGTTGTTATTGTTATAAACAGCCTCCTGGTGCTTCGGAGCTCATTAACTGTTTAATAATTGTAAACAAAGCCGCAAAAGATTGAGAAAAGATGTTTAGGATTGTAAGTGCTTGCGTAACTGCTTCGTGAATCTGGCCCCAGATAGATGGGATTGAATTCGCGTGTGTGGACTACATAGAAACTCGTTCTACCAGCTCCACCACGACGAACTTGAACGGTTCCCTTACCAGTTCTATTAGATATAATATGTTTCCACAAGTTACGGGCGATGTTTGTGTTGGGTGGAAAACTCTTTGACTGGTTTTCTGCTTTCCTCTCTTTTTTGTATATACCAAACATCCCCAGATCGCTTTCCTTAAAGTTGATGACTATGATAAGTTTTACAAGTTGAGATATTTTTGGTAACGTTACTGTTTGAACTTGTACACTTATCATGTTGGTGCTTAAACTTACACTTTTGTTATGTTGGTGCTTAAACTTACACTTTTGTCATGTCGGTGTTTAAACTTACAGACCTCATATAATATTTTTTTTATTAAAAGTTGAGGGGGGGGAGTTAGCGTTGCTTTATGATTCAGTGGAATTTGCATTAAGACTTAGTAGGAATTGCATTAAGACTTGGTAAGAGTTATATTTAGTCTTGGTGGGAGTCATAGAGTGCATAGCGAGCAGCGAGGGGCAACAAGAGGCGCCGTGGAGCTATTTCAAACACTGCAGATTTCCTTTTGCAAATAAAAACTGACAGGAAGGAGCCTGAGCCACTTTCACCTGCAGAACGATGCCTTTATTTAGGCCACGTGTACAACCCTCGCTTCGACTCGCTCCACCTTGGCTCCTGATGGGCAAGTTCATCTCGCTAAGCGATCTGCGCCACGGGGATGCTGGAACTCCGGCAAGCCTCTGCGTGTCTTGAGCTGATTGGTTATTAAAACGGCCTTACGGCACGGAAGCTTCGTTGTAACGAGGTGGGGTGAGTGTTGGGGTTTCCGGGTCGGTGTTGACGGCCGAGAGCGCACACAATGGGGGAGACTGTGACATGTTCTCGTCATGTTGTGGCACCAGCCGAACAATGGCTACCTCCTCCTCCTCCCTTCCCTGGCACCCTCGGAGACGTGCTCGTACCCTCTTCACCTTCTCTCTGCCCCTCACCCCCCTTACTGTTCATACCCTCTCTCTCTCTCTCTCTCTGTCTCTCTCTGTCTCTCTCTGTCTCTCTCTTTCTTTCTCTCTCTGTCTCTCTCTGTCTCTCTCTCTTTCTGTCTGTCTGTCTGTCTGTCTGTCTGTCTGTCTGTCTGTCTGTCTGTCTGTCTGTCTGTCTGTCTGTCTGTCTGTCTGTCTGTCTGTCTGTCTCTGTCTGTCTCTCTCTCTGTCTCTCTGTCTCTCTCTGTCTGTCTCTCTCTCTGTCTCTCTGTCTCTCTGTCTGTCTCTCTCTCTCTGTCTCTCTGTCTCTCTGTCTGTCTCTCTGTCTCTGTCTCTGTCTCTGTCTCTCTCTCTCTCTCTCTCTCTCTCTCTCTCTCTCTCTCTCTCTCTCTCTCTCTCTCTCTCTCTCTCTCTCTGTCTAGTTCATCTGTGGCTACAGAAAATGGACACATTCTTCTTTCCTGTCATACTGCTGGGCGACATTTTGGGGCCATCCGAGGTTCCTGCTACAGTCCTTGCTGTGCCCTTTCGTTCAGGACACCCCCTTGGCGTGGCGAAAGGGCACTTTCGTGCCGTTTACGTGGCTGTCGAGAGTGGCTTTTCCCTTCTCCGGTTGTCGGGCCGACCGGCGGATTGACCCGGCTTTGAACGTATTTTGCCATTGTTTGGATCAGTGGTCCTGCCTGTTGAAATGGGGTGCACTACAGGGGACAAGGTTCCCTGCTTGCACCAGCTCGCGCTTGCCCGCCCTCACTTCCCTAGTAGGTGGCATAGCCTATGGCCCCTGGGTCCAACCATACCATTTCTGTTCTGTATGGATTTTTCGCTCTTAGTCTCGTGTGGCAGGCGACCAGAGGCCCACCAGATAGGCCCTCTTGAAAGATGTGTTTGACCCGGTTTAATGCTTCTTGTGTGTTGGGTGAGGATTTGGTACAGGCCCCTGCATCATCATCATCTCTTTCAGTCCAACATTATCAGCCTCCTCCCTTTTTCAGTCCTGCTATTACTATGGCAGTGGCTGCTACTCCGTCATCAAGCAGCTCTTCCTTCCCTAAAAATGTCTTCAAGATTGTGATGGCGCCGTGTGTGTCCTTGTTGACTCCACCGGGGCTCAGCGGCGTGACTCTGGGCCTCGGCCCCGCTCTCACGCCTTGCATGCTTCCTCTGGTCTCGAGTAATACTCCGCATTTTGTGCGCTATGATCCTCAATGGATAAAATACGGGGTACTATGAAAAGTGGCGGGCTCACGAACATTCACGTTTTCTGTGCATTGGTTGGTTAGGCTAGGTGGGGGGAGGGTCGGGTTTGCGTGTTTTACGACCCTTTATGTTGTGCGTTGTGGTAATCATGGGGGATATATTTTGATCCATGTGATGCTGAAGATCACCCGGGGGGGATGGGGGGGTTGCTGTCTATGGCCCCTGGGGGAAGCCCCTAGGGAAGCCCCTGGGGGAAGCCCCTGGGGAAGCTCCTAGGGAAGCCTCTAGGGAAGCCCCTGGGGAAGCCTCTAGGGAAGCCCTTAGGGAGGTCCCTAGGGAAGCCCCTGCCGCATATACATTTGCTGGTGAGTGTTGGGTCCAGCATTACCTTCGGTGTCCAGGGTTGTGGCGTGTACGTTGAGGTCCAGTCCCCAGTAACCAGTCCCGTCCTCCTAAGGTTTCCCCCCCAACGTCAAGAAAGTGTCGTGCTAAAGTGTTCATTTATCCCATCCTACCAGAGGACCCAGAGCAGAAAACGGGACAGTACGTTAATTTCGCGAGCCGCTGCCATTTTCTAGTACGACGATTTTTGGCCTTAGTTACGTCAAAATGCCGCGTGCTATTAAGGGGGGAGGAGGGAGGGAGTAACAGTTAACTCGCCTTCCTTCACTGCTCCACGTCCGTGAGTAAAGTAAATAAAGTCAACTAAAGTAAAGTTCCAGTAAAAGGTCTCCAAAACCGACAGCTTAATGGTCACTGTGGGTGCCGTGGCTCTCCATGGTGCCATTGGAGACAGGGAACCACAAGACTACCATGACAGAAACACCATTTTAGAACACCACCTTCACTCCATTGTTCTGGCCGACACGACCCCTCCCCCTACCCTCCCTCCCGCCCAGGAGGGAGGGAGGGAGGGAGGGAAGGGTGGGGGGGGGGGAGAGAAATAAGCGCATTGCTAAAATTACATTTGCCAATCGCATCCTCTCACCCTCCGGTAAGTTTACTGTTCTCTTCAGCAGCACATGTTCCTTCACGCGGCAATACAATATCTGCACCAAGTTAAACAATGGTGCCTCGACTTTTCAAGGCAAATGGGCTGGATTCTTTTCCCCCAATCCGTTCTCACCCTAACTCTGTTTATCCCCTAAAAATGTATACCACCGATTCTGTATACCCTGGAGGCTTGGTCGACGACCGGGCCGCGGGGTCGCTAAGCCCCGAAATCACTTCAAGGTAACCTCAAGATAATCTACCCCAACTCTGCTTCGCCATAACTCTACTTTTCCCCAACTCTGCTTCCCTTAATTCTGCAACCCCCCAACCCTGTCTCACCCCCCCCCCCCGCAAAAAAAAAACTGTCTCCCCGCAACTCTGCTTCAAGAGAAAGACCAGAGATAGATCTGGGGGTTGATATCACACCAGACTTGTCACATAACGCCAACATCGAAAGGATAACATCAGCGGCGTATCCAAGGCTGCCGAACAAAAGAACTGCCTTCTGAATCTTGTTTAAGAAATCATACAGAAACTTGTGTAAGCAATCATTCAGAACCTAGTATACCTCATATGTCAGACCAATACTGGAATATGCGGCTCCAGCCTGGAGTCCACATCTAGTCAAACACAAAACGAAGTTGGAAAAGATTCAGAGGTATGCCACCAGGCTAGCCCCCGAGCTGAGAGGAATGAGCTACGTGGAAAGATTATTGGAGTTAAATCACACGACACTAGAAGATAGAAGAGTAAGGGGGAGACATGATCACTACCTTCAAAATTCTCAGAGGAATTGACAGGGTAGATAAAGATAAACTGTTTAACACGGGTGGTACGCGAACAAGGGGACACAGGTGGAAACAGAGCACCCAAATGAGCCACAGGGACGTTAGAAAGAACTTTTTCCAGTGTCAGAGTAGTTAACAGGTGGAATGCATTAGGCAGTGATGTGGTGGAGGTAGACTTTATTCACAGTCTCAAATGTAGATATGATAGAGCCCAGTAGGCTCAGGAACCTGTACACCAGTTGATTGACAAATGAGAGGCGGGACCAAAGAGCCAGAACTCAACCCCCACAAGCAAAACTGGGTGAGTACACACACACACACACACACACACACACACACACACACACACACACACACACACACACACACACACACACACACACACACACACCACACACACACACACACATACAAATTGCAAATGGCTTGCCATGGCAGTGTGAAGTAATTGTGAAGCAATGCATGCAGGACATTTATTTAAATTCATATTTCACACCATTACAGAAAGCCAGCCATGCGCGTCTTTCATAATGAAGCGCACCACCTTGACGACGGTGGAGGAGACCATTTACCACCTTGACGACGGTGGAGGAGACCATTTACCACCTTGACGACGGTGGAGGAGACCATTTACCACCTTGACGACGGTGGAGGAGACCATTTACCACCTTGACGACGGTGTAGGAGACCATTTACCACCTTGACGACGGTGGAGGAGACCATTTACCACCTTGACGACGGTGGAGGAGACCATTTACCACCTTGACGACGGTGGAGGAGACCATTTACCACCTTGACGACGGTGGAGGAGACCATTTACCACCTTGACGACGGTGGAGGAGACCATTTACCACCTTGACGACGGTGGAGGAGACCATTTACCACCTTGACGACGGTGGAGGAGACCATTTACCACCTTGACGACGGTGGAGGAGACCATTTACCACCTTGACGACGGTGGAGACCATTTACCACCTTGACGACGGTGAAGGAGACCATTTACCACCATGACGACGGTGAAGGAGACCATTTACCACCTTGACGACGGTGGAGGAGACCATTTACCACTTTGACGACGGTGGAGGAGACCATTTACCACCTTGACGACGGTGCAGGGACCATTTACCACCTTGACATCTACTGTGATGATCAATCCGGATCATCTACAGTGAAAAGCTCAGTCCCCCCCCCCCCACCCAACGTACCCTACTTGCTCCGGTACTTTTCTCATCCTCATGTAAGACACAGACAAGGATACAAACTACACCACTGTATCATCCTTCAAAGGTGACACTAGCATTTCCATGATAGTAGACAATATAGAGGGCGCGGCTATTCTCCAGTCTGATGTAAATCTGGGGCCAGATTCACGAAAGCACTTACGCAAACACCTACGAACCTGTACATCTTTTCTCAATCTTTGGCGGCTTTGTTTACAATTATTAAACAGTTAATGAGCTCCGAAGCACCAGGAGGCTGTTTAGAACAATAACAACAGTTGAATGGGAAGTTTTCATGCTTGTAAACTGTTTAATAAATGTAACTAAATCCGTCAAAGATTGAGGAAAGATGTACACGTTCGTAAGTGTTTTCGTAAGTTCTTTCGTGAATCTGGCCCCTGGTCTCTCAATGGGCCACAGATTGAAACATAAACATAATATACATAAACATATAATAAACATAATAATAATTCTGCCATGTTCCCCCCTTTTTTATTTTTATTTTTTTCTCAACACAATTTATACTTTAATCTCAATTAGTATTAAGTTTTAGTCTTAAGTGTTTTTCCTGCCCGAAACGCTTTGCGTAACAGTGGCTTTAGGCATTGTATGTACTAACTCTATCTATAAATCCATCAATTTTTGTATCTTACCTTGTATGTATGTACTTTACCTGAATAAACATTTGAATTTGAATTTTGAATTTGAATTTTGAATTTGAATTTAGAATTTTGAATTTTGAATTTGAATTTGAATATGATGTCTATTGAAAATAAGTTCCAGCTATTGTGCCATGGAAGAAACGAAAATGTAAAAGCGGAAACCATATATATATATATATATATATATATATATATATATATATATATATATATATATATATATATATATATATATATATATATTCTATGGGTCCCCCTTCTTCCAGCTAGAGGTGGTGCTCCCTTCCTATATATATATATATATATATATATATATATATATATATATATATATATATATAATAACGAAATCAAGTCGCGCAATAGAACGAAAAAGCAATGTAGAGGATGTAGGAGTAATCATGTCAGAAGACCTTACCTCTAAAGAACACAGTAAAGTAACTGTCACGACTGTAAGAAAAATGACAGGTTGGGTAACAAGGACCTTCCAAGGTCTTAGTCTAAGGTAGAACATTGTTACACTCTAACAGCCCCATTCAGAGCCGGAGAAATTGCTGACCTGGAGAGCGTGCAAAGATCCATTACCGCCAGAGTCCACTCTATAAGCCATCTTAATTATTGAAACTGATTAAAAGTTGTAAATCTCTATTCTCTAGAGAGCAGGTGAGAGTAATACATAATAATTTACACGTGGAAAACATTAGAGGGACTGGTTTGAAATCTGAACACGGAGAATACATCATAGGAGACTAGGAGGCATGGCAGGATGTGCAGAATACCCCCGTTGAAGAGCAGAGGTGCAACAGGTACTCTGAGAGAGAACTATCAACATCAGAGGCCCGAGACTGTTCAACACGCTTCCACAACACATAAGAGGCATAACTGGCCGATCCCTCACAGTGTTCAAGAGAGAACTGGATAAACACCTCCAAAGGATACCTGATCAACCAGGCTGTGATTCATACGTCAGGCTGCGAGCAGCCGCGTCCAACAGCCTAGTTGACCAGACGACCAACCGGGAAGTCTGTCGGATACCGGGCCGCGGGGCCGTTGGTTCCCGGAACCTCCACAAGGTAGCCACATGGTAGGTAGCTTGACAGCGGTAAACGCGATCATTTACCACTATGAGGACGACGAAGGAGACCATTTACCACCTTGAGGACGGTGGTGAAGACCATTTACCACCTTGAGGACGGTGGTGAAGACCATTTACCACCTTGAGGACGGTGGTGTAGACCATTTACCACCTTGAGGACGGTGGTGAAGACCATTTACCACCTTGTGGACGGTGGTGAAGACCATTTACCACCTTGAGGACGGTGGTGAAGACCATTTACCACCTTGAGGACGGTGGTGAAGACCATTTACCACCTTGAGGACGGTGGTGTAGACCATTTACCACCTTGTGGACGGTGGAGACCATTTACCACCTTGAGGACGGTGGTGAAGACCATTTACCACCTTGAGGACGGTGGTGAAGACCATTTACCACCTTGAGGACGGTGGAGGAGACCATTTACCACCTTGAGGACGGTGGTGAAGACCATTTACCACCTTGTGGACGGTGGAGGAGACCATTTACCACCTTGAGGACGGTGGTGAAGACCATTTACCACCTTGTGGACGGTGGTGTAGACCATTTACCACCTTGACGGTTGAGGAGACCATTTACCACCTTGAGGACGGTTGAGGAGACCATTTACCACCTTGAGGACGGTGGAGGAGACCATTTACCACCTTGAGGACGGTGGTGAAGACCATTTACCACCTTGAGGACGGTTGAGGAGACCATTTACCACCTTGAGGACGGTTGAGGAGACCATTTACCACCTTGAGGACGGTGGTGAAGACTATTTACCACCTTGTGGACGGTGGTGTAGACCATTTACCACCTTGAGGACGGTTGAGGAGACCATTTACCACCTTGAGGACGGTTGAGGAGACCATTTACCACCTTGTGGACGGTGGTGAAGACCATTTACCACCTTGTGGACGGTGGTGTAGACCATTTACCACCTTGAGGACGGTTGAGGAGACCATTTACCACCTTGAGGACGGTTGAGGAGACCATTTACCACCTTGAGGACGGTTGAGGAGACCATTTACCACCTTGTGGACGGTGGTGAAGACCATTTACCACCTTGTGGACGGTGGAGGAGACCATTTACCACTTTGTGGACGGTGGTGAAGACCATTTACCACTTTGTGGACGGTGGTGAAGACCATTTACCACCTTGTGGACGGTGGAGGAGACCATTTACCACCTTGAGGACGGTGGTGAAGACCATTTACCACCTTGAGGACGGTGGTGAAGACCATTTACCACCTTGAGGACGGTGGTGTAGACCATTTACCACCTTGAGGACGGTGGTGAAGACCATTTACCACCTTGTGGACGGTGGTGAAGACCATTTACCACCTTGAGGACGGTGGTGAAGACCATTTACCACCTTGAGGACGGTGGTGAAGACCATTTACCACCTTGAGGACGGTGGTGTAGACCATTTACCACCTTGTGGACGGTGGAGACCATTTACCACCTTGAGGACGGTGGTGAAGACCATTTACCACCTTGAGGACGGTGGTGAAGACCATTTACCACCTTGAGGACGGTGGAGGAGACCATTTACCACCTTGAGGACGGTGGTGAAGACCATTTACCACCTTGTGGACGGTGGAGGAGACCATTTACCACCTTGAGGACGGTGGTGAAGACCATTTACCACCTTGTGGACGGTGGTGTAGACCATTTACCACATTGAGGACGGTGGTGAAGACCATTTACCACCTTGTGGACGGTGGAGGAGACCATTTACTACCTTGAGGACGGTGGTGAAGACCATTTACCACCTTGTGGACGGTGGAGGAGACCATTTACCACCTTGAGGACGGTGGTGAAGACCATTTACCACCTTGTGGACGGTGGAGGAGACCATTTACCACCTTGAGGACGGTGGTGAAGACCATTTACCACCTTGTGGACGGTGGTGTAGACCATTTACCACCTTGAGGACGGTTGAGGAGACCATTTTCCACCTTGAGGACGGTTGAGGAGACCATTTACCACCTTGAGGACGGTGGTGAAGACCATTTACCACTTTGTGGACGGTGGTGTAGACTGTTGTAAGCGCTGACTGTCGTAAGCGTAAGCCCAGCCTGGTGTAAGCGCAGGTGTGGTCGGCGGAGGTGTGTGTGTGCGCGCGCGCGCTCGCGCGTGTGTGTGTGTGTGTGTGTGTGTGTGTGTGTGTGTGTGTGTGTGTGTGTGTGTGTGTGTGTGTGTGTGTGTGTGTGTGTCGGTAGGGATGAGGCAAGATGAGCGCGGGTGTTTAAGGACTGTAGGGATGCTGGGCAGGTCGGGCCGATCAGAGTCTACCCCCGCGCCGTGCTGCGACTTGAGATCAACCGCTCTTGTGATAGAATTAATAGTATCGTAGATAATGGAACAGGCTTCATTAGGCATTGACTTGCCCACTTGCGAAACCTGTTCATCTTTTTCGTCAATCATGGCGGGTTGTTCTGTGTTTACTAAGCAGCTTGCAGAGGTATGATTCTCTCGTGGACTTGGTTCGTAGATGCAAAGTATGACACTATAATGGAAAGATGTAAAGGTTTCGTATATGGACACATGTGCACCTTGAGTCCTAACCCCTGATGATTATGGAGACGTTGATCTACGTTGATGGTGAGGATAGTGACAGTTTAAATAATCCAAGAGCGGTAATGAGAGTGGAAATACAAATAGAAATAAAGTATCTTCAACAGACGATTTAATTCAACACTTTCACAAGCATGATGATGAGTAGGGCTTGAACCCTGAGAGAGAAGTCAATACTTCTCTGCTTCTACTTTTATAAATAAACCTAACCTATCCTAAATTAACTTCTCCTATCCTAACATTAACTGTCCTAACTTAACCTCTCTTATCCTAACTTCTCCTATCCTAACAAACTATCCTAACTTCTCCTATCCTAACAAACTATCCTAACCTCTCCTATCCTAACATAAACTATCCTAACTTAACTTCTCCTATTCTAACAAATTATCCTAACTTAACTTCTCATATTCTAACAAATTATCCTAACTTAACCTCTCCTATCCTAACATAAACTATCCTAACTTAACCTCTCCAATCCTAACATAAACTATCCTAACTTAACCTCTCCTATCCTAACATAAACTATCCTAACTTAACCTCTCCTATCCTAACTTAACCTCTCCTATCCTAACATAAACTATCCTAACTTAACCTCTCCTATCCTAACATAAACTATCCTAACTTAACCTCTCCTATCCTAACCTACCCTATCCCAACATAACCTAATCCAACGAAAAATAAGTGAGAGCGTCACCCTGTTGTCGCCGCCTGATGATTACATCAGACGACAAGGCACTCACTGGCACTGAGTGCCGCCTCCAGCCTGCCCATTCTCAACCAGCTAGAAGGCGGGTGCGGGTATCTTAGCCACGATCATCTTCTTGAGGTTATCTTGAGATGATTTCGGGGCTTTAGTGTCCCCGCGGCCCGGTCCTCGACCAGGCCTCCATCCCCAGGAAGCAGCCCGTGTCAGCTAACTAACACCCAGGTACCTATTTTACTGCTAGGTAACAGGGGCATAGGGTGAAAGAAACTTTGCCCATTGTTTCTCGCCAGTGCCTGGGATCGAACCCAGGACCACAGGATCACAAGTCTAGTGTGCTGTCCGCTCGGCCGACCGGCTCCCCATCATACCCGTCATCCTGTTTAGATAGTCCCTATTGTGACGATAGTCAATAGTCACGAATTCGTACGTTCTTAGCTCTTAGATAGTCGTATACTGACTAGTAAGGAATTACTTTAAAATAAATGAGGCTAAGACACAAACTTAAATATTCTTAGTCCTAGGAATATGTACTATATTAGGCCTAGGAAGGCTAGGTTAGGTTAGGTTAGTTTGTCAAAGCAACACGGGTAAAAAAAATAGTTTTCCGGTTTGTCCAACTCAATAGTTCAGTTTTCTACTTTCTAATTTCGTTGTATGTCGGTATATATACTATGGTGCTCATCGTTACTGTGAGCTCTACCACAACAGGACGCTGGGCAGTGTTACCTTAAAACTAATTTTAGGAAAAGTAATTGGAAATGAGGGAGGGAGGGAATTATCAGGGGGAAAGCGCCAAGCCAATACGACTATTATAACGCTGGGAAGGGGTCAGGATAAGTGAAATTTAATTTGTTAATAAAAATACTCAGCAACTTAAATTAACTGGCTGGTGTTAATTACAAACTGAACAGTTTCCTTCACAAATACATGAAAGAGTCGAGGGATTTGAAATCACAACAGTGGATTATATTTAGGTGTTATTAAAAATATTTTTTGACTCGTTACACACAGAAATCACAATAGCGTGATGCATCAAATGAACAAATCCACAAGGGCCGTGACGAGGATTTGAACCTGATTTGTGTCTCGGAGAGGCTGCAGGATCCAAGTAAATTCAGTAGAATTTCTGGTTGCAATTCTTGTACCAATACCTGATCAACCAGGCTGTGACTCATACGTCAGGCTGCGAGCAGCCGTGTCTAACAGCCTGGTTGATCAGTCCAGCAACCAGGAGGCCTGGTCGACGACCGGGCCGCGGGGACACTAAGCCCCGGAAGCACCTCAAGGTAACTTCAAACTAACCATGTCGTAGCTCAGTCGATTAAGGCAGCGTCTGGGAAGCTCTCGGACGCAGGTTCGAAGCCTCGTCACGGCCCTTGTGGATTTGTTCATTTTTGACTCGTGTTCACCGGAGAGATGGTTAAGTAAAGCTGAAGCCCACGGTAATAGGGAAAGTGCCACCATGAAAACATGAGTTCGTAATTCACGGAGAGATTCACACGTCATGAATAAGGTGAAAATGTAATAACTGCGAAAGGAAATAAAGCAAGAAGTTACATAGACGCTTCTGTGTAATTAAATACATGTTGGAAATTATACACAGAAGATGGAGAGGAAATATATACAGGCACAGTTCCGGGTACAGTCACTGTCCCGGGTACAGTCACTGTCCCAGGCACAGTCACTGTCCCGGGTACAATCACTGTCCCAGGCACAGTCACTGTCCCGGGTACAATCACTGTCCCAGGCACAGTCACTGCCCCAGCCACAGTCACTGCCCCAGCCACAGTCACTGTCCCAGGCACAGTCACTGTCCCAGGCACAGTCACTGCCCCAGGCACAGTCACTGTCCCAGGCACAGTCACTGTCCCAGGCACAGTCACTGTCCCAGGCACAGTCACTGTCCCAGGCACAGTCACTGTCCCAGGCACAGTCACTGTCCCAGGCACAGTCACTGTCCCGGGTACAGTCACTGTCCCAGGCACAGTCACTGTCCCAGGCACAGTCACTGTCCCAGGCACAGTCACTGTCCCAGGCACAGTCACTGTCCCGGGTACAGTCACTGTCCCAGGCACAGTCACTGTCCCAGGCACAGTCACTGTCCCAGGCACAGTCACTGTCCCAGGCACAGTCACTGTCCCGGGTACAGTCACTGTCCCAGGCACAGTCACTGTCCCAGGCACAGTCACTGCCCCAGCCACAGTCACTGTCCCAGGCACAGTCACTGCCCCAGCTACAGTCACTGCCCCAGCCACAGTCACTGCCCCAGCCACAGTCACTGCCCCAGCCACAGTCACTGCCCCAGCCACAGTCACTGCCCCAGCCACAGTCACTGCCCCAGCCACAGTCACTGCCCCAGCCACAGTCACTGCCCCAGCCACAGTCACTGTCCCAGCCACAGTCACTGCCCCAGCCACAGTCACTGCCCCAGCCACAGTCACTGCCCCAGCCACAGTCACTGTCCCAGCCACAGTCACTGCCCCAGCCACAGTCACTGCCCCAGCCACAGTCACTGTCCCAGCCACAGTCACTGCCCCAGCCACAGTCACTGCCCCAGCCACAGTCACTGCCCCAGCCACAGTCACTGCCCCAGCCACAGTCACTGCCCCAACCACAGTCACTGCCCCAGCCACAGTCACTGCCCCACTGTAACGAATATAGGAAATGAACAAAAAGGACTGAGAGGAGCTTAAAAGTACTGGAGTGAAATGGGATGAATGAAATGTTTTGTTTTAAATATATATTAATAACTCTAGCCTCAGTTCTTCTTGAAAGTTCTTACTCAAAGTTCATGTTCAAAGTTCTTACTCAAAGTTCATGTTCAAAGTTCTTACTCAAAGTTCATGTTCAAAGTTCTTACTCAAAGTTCATGTTCAAAGTTCTTACTCAAAGTTCATGTTCAAAGTTCATGTTCAAAGTTCTTACTCAAAGTTCATGTTCAAAGTTCTTACTCAAAGTTCATGTTCAAAGTTCTTACTCAAAGTTCATGTTCAAAGTTCTTACTCAAAGTTCATGTTCAAAGTTCTTACTCAAAGTTCATGTTCAAAGTTCATGTTCAAAGTTCTTACTCAAAGTTCATGTTCAAAGTTCTTACTCAAAGTTCATGTTCAAAGTTCTTACTCAAAGTTCATGTTCAAAGTTCATGTTCAAAGTTCTTACTCAAAGTTCATGTTCAAAGTTCTTACTCAAAGTTCATGTTCAAAGTTCTTACTCAAAGTTCATGTTCAAAGTTCATGTTCAAAGTTCTTACTCAAAGTTCATGTTCAAAGTTCTTACTCAAAGTTCATGTTCAAAGTTTTTACTCAAAGTTCATGTTCAAAGTTCTTACTCAAAGTTCATGTTCAAAGTTCTTACTCAAAGTTCATGTTCAAAGTTCTTACTCAGAGTTACAGATGCAAGCTTGTCCATTCTGATTATAATTTTGTTATATATTACCCTGGAATGGAAGTACTAGGGGAAGGTACTAGGTTGTAGGGGAAGGGGGAATAGGTGCAGGTTCTCACACACTTCCCTTTAGGGATGAGTTTGAAGGGTTAAGGAGGGGGGAGGGGAAGGGGGGGTAAAAAGGGGTAAGTCTAGGGGGATGGACAAAGGGGGAAAATGCTGCCACCACCCAGGTAATTATGAACTCCTTGGGAAGTCCTTCAGTGAGATTGAAATATTAAACCCTATTACTGAGAGCATCTCAGTCAATATCATCCAAAGGTCGGCTAAAGATCAAAGTGTTCAGTTAGTAACACGAGGTATACTTTGTCAGTTCCTTCAACTCCAAGACATCAAATCAATTCAATCATTAACATTAGACCTTTTGTATAAACGCAATAAATGTTGACACATTTATTAAATATAAATGACTCATCATTTATAGTGACAAAAATCAACACAAGAGATGGGATCCCCCTAATACAGAATCCTACAAGCCTGAAACATTGGATCCCTGGTATATAAGACGTTTAGTACACAAAATTACCATCTCACTCACCAAGGACTCTCCAAGGACTCAGGACTTAATTAGACAATCCACGGGGGAGTCCCGGACCGTAGCTTGCGGACCGGTGAGGGTTGGAAGGGTAGGGACTCTCTCAGTCTCAAGCAGACTCAATCTGGGATCTGAATCCCTTCATCTTGATGGTTCTGGCAGTTTGCGTGAATTGGTTTCTCCTCCCGAACGACTGCAGGCTAAATTCCTCTCTTTCTCTCGTCTATAGTTGCTACGGCTATTTAACTAAAAAATCAGGAGAATAGTCTCCTGATATATATATAATATATATATATATATATATATATATATATATATATATATATATATATATATATATATATATATATATATATATATATATATATGAATGTAATATGCGAACAAGTTTGAATGGTCCCCAAGCCAATATGCAACTGAAAACTCCACACCCCAGAAGGATTCGAACCCATACAGCCAGGAGCACTGTGCACCTTGGCGTACCTGGTTCCTTAACCGCTTGACTACACTTACTGTGCAAAAATGTTGAAAGTCGTGAGACGTATGTACCATTTTACATTATGTAAAACCAACATAGAAGCAAGAAGAGAAAATACTTAATAATTTGTGTTCTGACTATGTAAAATTATCTTTACCCTATTATTACCTATTGGTTCGTGTTTTATCACCTCACCCAATAACAAATATAAGCATGAAACGGAGTACATAAAAATCTGTCTTTGGAAATGTGAGAAGTCTCTTTCGAAACGCTTCTAGGCGTCAGACCATAAATTAAAATGCAAAAATGAACTTTGGAGAGTTAATTTTTCAATTACCCCCGACAGTGAAGAAAAACGTAAGAAATATTGAGAAAATTCGTGTTAGAATCATTAATCTTACCCTTTTGGCCATATTCAGCAACATATGTTTTCAAGAATGACTTCTAGAAAAATATACTAATATTAAAACGCACGACCCAACAGCAAGAAACCAAGCTTTCACGATAAAATATCGCCAAGATCTGATCCGAAATAAGATACACAAGGTAGTAAATGAGATTAACGATAGCAAAGCGCAGCTACTTCATGCCACAGACCAATGGAGACACACCAACATGGACGAAGACCTCCGTACTCGAATCGACCAACACATCGACATCTTTACAGATCGACATCGCCACAGCACCGAAATCAAGATCATCAAGAAGCTGACAACATTATTTGGAGGACCTAAGGCGATTCTTCGACCCAGAGATGGCTTCTTAAACCTGGCTGGAATCAACCTCACTGAAGACCAAATCTCACTCTTGAATCTGGGTATAAACTGTCACGTTATGTTCAGACCAAGTGAGATGGACCGGAAAGTGGAGTTGGAGATCCTATTAAACGACATATTCGACCTCGAGGTGTCTTTAGGTTACCACTAAAGACACCTTGCAAGCAGAAGTTATTAAAGTAGGAGGAAAGATTCGAGATAACTACGGAAGCACCATACTGTCCCCCGAGCTTAAAGCGGCAGCTAAGAGCCTTCGTGAGAACAAGGAGATCAGGAGAGGTGACAAGTCGCCAATATACGTTATTCTTAAAAAAAGCGAATATCTGGCAAAAATGAACCTCGTGCTCTCCGACCAAACTAAATTCCAAAGGGTAACGAAGGACACTACAGCCGAATTGAAAACGAGGGTAAACAGATTGATCGAAACTGTGAACGCCTTGAAATCCGGACTCCACCTGCCAAAGGTTATCGGGGAATACAAACCTGGGAATGCACATGGGAATATAAAGACCCACAAGCCTGGAAACCCACTTCGGCCAATCATCAGCCAGATACCCACACCCACATACAGACTGGCTAAGCGACTTAATTGCCTGCTGACTCCTTATGTGCCTTGTGCCCTTAGCCTGAAGTCTCCAAAGGAATTCGTTGACTT
Organism: Procambarus clarkii; assembly: GCF_040958095.1. Classification (NCBI taxonomy): domain Eukaryota; kingdom Metazoa; phylum Arthropoda; class Malacostraca; order Decapoda; family Cambaridae; genus Procambarus; species Procambarus clarkii. The sequence continues at coordinate 27,764,987 of NC_091196.1, forward strand.
ACTGCATGGAACACGGGCCACAGGGATAAGAGCCTCTTTGGATGTGGAGTCGCTGTTTACCAACGTACCTGTGGCTGAAACAATCAGGATGATGATGGACAGAGTGTATCGTGATCCGGCTTGTACTCCTCTGGACATACCAGAGAGCATACTGAGAAAGTTACTCCAAAACTGCATTAAAGAGGCATCCTTCTTGAGTCCAGATGGGCACATGTATAAGCAAGTAGATGGGGTCACCATGGATTCTCCCCTAGGTGTCCTGTTTGCGAACTTCTACATGGGTACCATAGAGCAGAGGGTCTTAGTTGACATGGACTTGAAATCCACCATATACTGCAGGTATGTTGACAACATTTTTATGCAGGTACCTGATGTCAGACGTCTGCAGCAGCTGAAGGAGGCATTCGAGCAAAATTCGGTGTTAAGTTTTACTTACGAGATGGAGAGTGATGGGAAGCTGCCCTTTCTAGATGTAACAATCACGGAAAGGATTGGTAGCTTCCACACTGCAGTCTACACTAAGCAAACAAACATAGGAATGTGCCTGAATGCCAACAGTGACTGCCCAGACAGGTACAAGAGGAGTGTTGTCAACTCTTACGTCGACCGGCTCTCACTAACAGCTCTGGTTGGAAGCAGGTTGATGAAGAACTCTGTAGGGTAAGGCAGGTCCTAGTTAACAATGGCTTCTCTAACGGTTATGTTGAAGACGTCATAAAAAGAAAAGTGAAACGCCATGCAACCTCTGAAGAGTCAACTAACCCAACACTTGTACCCCATATTACACTGTTTTATAGGAACTTCTTTTCGACGACTCATAAAACGGAGGAAAGTGTCCTGAAAGATATTAATAGGAACGTTATCCCCACAGACACAAATCCGAAGATACAATTGACAATTTACTACAAAAACAAGAAAACGGCCAAACTATTCATAAAGAACTCTCCAGACACCAAACAGAACGCCTTTGAAAAAAACTAACGTCGTCTATGCCTTCACATACCCACTTGGGGACTGTCAGCCCCAAAGATCTCAGTATATAGGCAAGACAACAAAGTCTCTTTCTAGGCGATTAACAATGCACAAACAACAGAGCTCCTTCAAAGAACATATAATCTCCCCACATAACCAGACCATCACCAGAGAAAACTTAACACTAAACGAGAGTTTGTTGCAATTTATATTAAACAAAACTTTGTTGCAATCCATTTAATAACCAAAACTTGCAATTGATTTAATGCCAAAAAAATCCCATTTATGTAATGCAAAAAAAGTATAGTTGCAGGCAGGATTAATGGATTTCCACATCAAACCATCAAGTTTCAACACGCAAACGACTGCGTTCGCTTGCTAATGACCTTGTAATATGTTGCTTATGCAGCAGACAACATGTTTCGCACGCCATGAAGTAATCCATGCTTGTTATGTTGTGCAAGTTTACAGGGATTTAATAGTGCAAGTTTACATGGGTTTAATAGTGCAAGTTTACATGGGTTTAATAGTGCAAGTTTACACGGGTTTAATAGTGCAAGTTTACACGGGTTTAATAGTGCAAGTTTACACGGGTTTAATAGTGCAAGTTTACAGGGGTTTAATAGTGCAAGTTTACAGGGGTTTAATAGTACAAGTTTACAGGGATTTAATAGTGCAAGTTTACAGGGATTTAAGAGTGCAAGTTTACATGGGTTTAATAATGCAAGTTTACATGGGTTTAATAGTGCCAGTTTACAGGGATTTAATAGTGCAAGTTTACAGGGATTTAATAGTGCAAGTTTACATGGGTTTAATAGTGCAAGTTTACATGGGTTTAATAGTGAAAGTTTACATGGTTTAATAGTGCAAGTTTACGTGGGTTTAATAGTGCAAGTTTACAGGGATTTATTTGTGCAAGTTTACAGGGGTTTAATTGTGCAAGTTTACAGGGGTTTAATTGTGCAAGTTTACAGGAAATTAATAGTGTGTTTACATGGGTTTAATTGTGTTAGTTTACAGGAATTTAATAGTGCAAGTTTACATGGGTTTAGTAGTGCAAATTTACATGGGTTTAATAGTGCAAGTTTACAGGGGTTTAATTGTGCACGTTTACAGGGGATTTAATAGTGCAAGTTTACAGGGGGTTTAATAGTGCAGGTTTACATGGGTTTAATAATGCAAGTTTACAGGGGTTTAATAGTGCAAGTTTACAGGGGTTTAATAGTGCAAGTTTATAGGGGTTTAATAGTGCAAGTTTACATGGGTTTAATAGTGCAAGTTTACATGGGTTTAATATTGCAAGTTTACATGGGTTTAATATTGCAGGTTTACAAGGGTTTAATATTGCAAGTTTACATGGGTTTAATATTGCAAGTTTACATGGGTTTAATAGTGCAAGTTTGCAGGGGTTTAATAGTGCAAGTTTACAGGGGTTTAATAGTGCAAGTTCACAGGGGGTTTAATAGTGCAAGTTCACGGGGGTTTAATAGTGCAAGTTTACAGGAGTTTAATAGTGCAAGTTTACAGGGGTTTAGTAGTGCAAGTTTACACGGGTTTAATAGTGCAAGTTTACACGGGTTTAATAGTGCAAGTTTACAGGGGTTTAATAGTGCAAGTTTACAGGGGTTTAATAGTGCAAGTTTACAGGGGTTTAATAGTGCAAGTTTACAGGGGTTTAATAGTGCAAGTTTACAGGGTTTTAATAGTACAAGTTTACAGGGATTTAATAGTGCAAGTTTACAGGGGTTTAAATGTGCAAGTTTACATGGGCTTAATAGTGCAAGTTTACAGGGATTTAATTGTTGAAATAATCTACCAGCCTATGGGCATAATCTTCTAACCTAGTGGAGTAATATTCCAGCCCATTAAAATAATCTACCAGCATGGTGGAACAATTTACTAACCATGTAGAATAATCTACCAACCTAGTGGGATAATCTACACGTTTATCTGAATAATTTTCCAGCTTGTGCAATAATCTACGAACTTAATGGAATATTATACCAGAATAGTGTTGACATATAGGTGTACAATGTTCACTGTTGTGTCCCATTCTTCAACTGCTTTTCTAATCATTGTAGTCGCTGTAGATTTTGCATCTAATGGAGCTGCTGTCGTTGGATTAATGTTGAGTTTGATGCGCAGGGATTCAGTCGCTTCACATTCCAGTAAGTAATGCAATAGTGGCGCCTTTGCTTCTGTTCCACAAATATGAACACTTTATCTATTGGATTTATTTCCTCCCAGCAGCACTTGTAACCAAGTCAGAGTTTGTGTATGGCTACTGCAATGTCTCTGGATATCTTTTTTTGCCAGGCTTGAAAGAGTAGTACCCAGTGGCTTGTTCGTACCACATCGCAGTGGATCTTCCTTCCGCTACTTTGGCTCTGTGGCGACTTTTGATAGTTGAGAATATTTTCTTCTTGATTTACTCCTTAATCTGTGAAAAACTTGGAGGTATTTGAACCTGTACAACAGGTAGAGCCGTGGTAGTCTTTGCTAGTGGGTCTGCCTTTTCATATTTACCATGCTTTTGCACAGGCGTATATTCTCTTTTTGCAAGGTGGTACAGAACAAGTTGATGGATGGCATTACATAGGGGATATTGATAGGGTATTACATTAACTTTAGCAGCTTATGTTCTTGCGGCTGCTTGTGTTTCTAAGGCAGGGTCATTGGATCTTATCTCTGCGTTGGCTCGGGGTCTTGAAGTAGGTAGGATGTAATTATGCGTTAATTATGCGATGTGTAGGGCCTCGCTGATGTCCAGTCTTCTGTTGTCGTTATACCTGTTACTTATTTCAGTGTTGCTTGTTAAGATGTCTCTGGTGATGGTCTGGTTCTGTGTGGAGATTATATGCTCCTTGATGGAGCCCTGTTGTTTGTGTGTTGTTAATCGCCTAGAGAGAGAGAGAGAGAGATGCTGTTGTCTTGCCTATATACTAAGATCTTTGGGGCTGACAGTCCCCAAGTGGGCATGTGAAGGCATAGTCCACATTGGTCACTCTTAAGGCGTTCTGCTTGGTGTCTGGAGAGTTCTTCATAAGTTGGTGGTCTTCTTGATTTTGTAATATATTGTTAATTGTATCTTCTGATTGGTGTTTGTGGGGATTTTATTTGTATTTTATTTTTAAGTTGTAAACATCTGCATTGAAGATGACAGGTCAAACGCCTCGTCAGCTTGGTCGACGTCATACCTATATATTTTATATTTAGATTGAAGGTTTCATCCTTCCTGGGGGGGGGGGGGTGACAGGTGCATATATATTTTTCCCTTCTGAGTTCTGAATAAGGTCGAAAGATCGGCTGTCTTCAGGCTCTTGTTACTGAGGAGGTTGGTGGTCGTTTTTGTTTCATAGTATATGATGTTACCTTGAGGTGCTTCCGGGGCTTAGTGTCCCCGCGGCCCGGTCGTCGACCAGGCCTCCTGGTTGCTGGACTGATCAACCAGGCTGTTAGACGCGGCTGCTCGCAGCCTGACGTCTAACATGATGTTGTCTATATTTTGGTTAGTTGTGCTTTTTGCTCTTTTAATGAGTATTTCTTTCAGTATTCTTTCCTCTTTCTTGAATGTGTATCGTGGGTTTATAGCATAATTTGAGCGGCTATACTACAAATAATTGTACTACAAATCCACAAAAGACAAAAAGAGGCTTCCACTGAAGCCTAACCAGGGTGCCTTCAGGGCCTTCAGGCACTCTTCTCTTGACCATGTCGTGGTGTAGTGGTCTAAGGCGTGTTCTTGGAAATACCCAGAGCATAGGTTCGAATCCCCCTCTATCATCCTCATAATTTTCTCATTGATACATCATGTTAATGTGATTTCTTTGTGTATTATTATTATTATTATTATTATTATTATTATTATTATTATTATTATTATTATTATTATTATTGTTAATATTAATTATATTCTTGTGGTTTGAGAGAAGGTCTGGGGGGGGGGGGGAAATGAGCAACTCAAATGTCGAGATCAGTGTTCAGAAAACGTCAACATTACAGTGCTTTAAATGTTACAAATACGTCCCATTTTTAACGGATTGATAGGTTCCGTTAAACAGTGAGACGAAAATAGGAGAGGGAGCTGTACAGCCCTCCTGAACCTTAAGTGTGGTGGGAGCACATGCCCACCCTGCGTGTACCCAGGTCTGGGGAGGAGTCCTGGGAGAGGGGTGGTGTGGCCATGGGAGGGGGGGGGGTAACGGGAGTGGGGGGGGGGTTATGGAAAGGGGGAAGGGGTACTAAATTAATATTGCAAGTGGCGGCCACGTTGTGAGGTAAATAAGTCTTGTGGGATAGGCCAGGCATGTTCTAGCATGTGGCTAGGGGCCGTGCATGCTCTACCATGCTTCTAGGGGGCTGGACATTCACTCCCATGCATCAAGGGGGCTGGGCACGCTCTCCCATGTGGCTAGGGGCCGTGCATGCTCTACCATGCTTCTAGGGGGCTGGGCATTCACTCCCATGCATCAAGGGGGCTGGGCACGCTCTCCCATGTGGCTAGGGGTTGGGCATGCTCTCCCATGCTTCTAGGGGGCTGGGCATTCACTCCCATGCTTCAAGGGGGCTGGGCACGCTCTCCCATGTGGCTAGTGGCTGGGCAAGCTCTCCCATGCTTCTAGGGGGCTTGGCATCCCCTCCCATGTGGCTAAGGGCCCTTGTAGTTTTTTTTAGATGAGGGAAAGGAGGGGGAGGGGGGGGGGGAGGAGAGGAGGCTTAAAAAATAGAGCGTGTCTCTTGGGTGTTGTTGTGAAGGAGAAGGTTGGGGTTGTTGCCTCCAGACTGGACTGTGTACCCGCGGTCAAGGCTCCACAGTAGCCCCCATACACACCTTAGTGACGCTCCTACCTCCCCCAAGCCATGCCCGAGCTCCCTATCCTCGTCCCAGCTCCTCCTATCCATCCTCGTCCCCCAGCTCTTCTTAGCCGTCCTCGTCCCAGCCCTCCCTAGCCGTCCTCGTCCCAGCCCTCCCTAGCCGTCCTCGTCCCAGCCCTCCCTAGCCGTCCTCGTCCCAGCCCTCCCTAGCCGTCCTCGTCCCAGCCCTCCCTAGCCACCCTCGTCCCAGCCCTCCCTAGCCGTCCTCGTCCCAGCCCTCCCTAGCCACCCTCGTCCCAGCCCTCCCTAGCCGTCCTCGTCCCAGCCCTCCCTAGCCGTCCTCGTCCCAGCCTTCCCTAGCCGTCCTCGTCCCAGCCTTCCCTAGCCGTCCACTCTGTGAATCTTCACACACAACTATGACCGCTACCTCCTTCCCCTCCCCCCCCACCCCCCTCCTCACCATTTTAGCCCCGCCTTCATTTGTATTATTCGGTCAAATTGGCTGAGGCTATTCTGTGCTTGATCCTGTTTTGGCGTTAAAAAAGAGAGAGAAAGAGTCGGTGTAGGTCGGCCAGGCGCCGCTGTGCTGTGGGTCCTGGCCGGCTTGTGGCCCAGTGTATGTGGCCTCACACCCGGACTCCATTTTGTGCGGCGCGGGAGCTTGCCGGCTCTCGCCTCCTCTTCCTGTTGGTCTGTTTCTCCTCTCCAGGCTCCTTTGTTCCTGTTGCTTGCTTTTAGCCAGGTCTCCCTGAACTGTTTATTTTTTTTTTAATTTTGCCCTGAGGGGCGAGTTTATTGGGCAGCGCCACTCATCCTGTGAGTGGACACACCGCCATAGTGACAGTATTGGGCAGCGCCACTCATCCTGTGAGTGGACACACCGCCATAGTGACAGTATTGGGCAGCGCCACTCATCCTGTGAGTGGACACACCGCCATAGTGACAGTATTGGGCAGCGCCACTCACAGGGTGAGTGGACACACCGTCATAGCAGCATGTACAACCCCCCCCCCAATCCCCAATAGGAAGAAAACCCGCTGGGTTGCTCATTCTGTCACTTGTACCCAGATATAGCTGTGATTTGCTTAGCTGTCTCAAGTGAACAGTTTCTCAAACAAGAAGATTAACATTCGTCAAACCTTAAAATCTTATGTTATCTTGTGGGTGCAAAATGGGGGAATATTTTAATAACAGTATCTGTTTGACAAATGGTATTTTCCTAACTCAAACAATGTGGGGTTTATTATTCTACGCATATTTCTAATATACAAAACAAATACAAATTTTTATTCAGGTAAGGTACATACATACAAGGTAAGATACAAAAGTTGATGGATTTATAGATAGAGCTAGTACATACAATGCCTAAAGCCACTATTACGCAAAGCGTTTCGGGCAGGAAAAACACTAAGCCTAAAACTTATACTAATTGAGATTAAAGTATAAATTGTGTTGAGAAAAAATAAGAAAAGAATAGAAAAGGGGGGGGGGGGGAACATGGCAGAAAAAAAACAAAAATGCAATTTGGTCAACAAAACAACGTTGTTTAAAATAGAAGACAAGGGTTGACATTTTGGGGGTGAGGTAGGTTACAGGGAGTTAATTAGGTGGTACTTAGTTTTTATCTTAAACTGGTTGGGAGAGGTACAGTCTTTAACATAATTGGGAAGGTCATTCATCATTCGAGGTCCCTTGATTTGTAAAGCATTTCTAGTTTGACTTAGTCGTACTCTTGGAATATCTCTCAGATGTTCACAGTCTCATAGATAGTGGTCAAGGCGGTGTCCATCACTCTCACCACAGATTCTGCAACCCCGCTGCTCAACTGTTTTTTCCATTCCAAATCTCCATGGATATTTATATCCAAGACGGATTCTCGCTATTACTGATTCTCTCCTGCGGCCATCTCCTCTTCGTCCATAATGATTGGGATTGCCAGCTGCAACCATGTTGTACCAGCGGACAGATTCACTGATTTGTTCTATCCTCCTTTCCTCAGTTATCTTGTCACGGTGATGTTGCCTGATAATACCTCTAATTTGTAGAAGTCTTCGGTATGAAGACTCAATACAGTCACCTTCAGCGCCTTCAGCAGTCAGCACATCTGCTCGTTCATTTCCACATATTCCAACACAGGAGGGGATTCACATAAGTTTGACGACTCTTCCCTGATTGGTTAGTACTCCCACAGCTCTCTTGATTTCAGCGACTATCGCAAGGTTTTCTGCTCGATATTTACTAAGGCTTTGTAGCGCTGCTTTTGAATCAATGCAGATTATTGCACCATTAGTGTTTCGTTCAAGGAATCTTAACGCCATAACAATGGCAGTTAGGTCTACTTGCGTTAAGGAGGCATAGTTCTTAATACGTGCTTTTACTTGATTTTTACGTTGAAAGGCATTATTTCTCATTACTGTGTATGCTGCACCAGCCCTGCCATTGACAGGATTAGATGACCCATCAGTGTAGATTGGATCTAATTCATCTCCGGCTTCTTTATAAATGTCCTCTAAATACTTGTGCCTCAGTTCTTGTGTTGGACTTTTTCGTTACCATTTCTTTGATGATAATCCTACATGGGTCATCCACCCAGGGTGGTAACCTCTCTACAGGAAGGAGCTCACGGGCTTACTCAAGCAGATGAAGTTCTTCGAGGTAGTAGACTGATCTGTGATGCCATTTTTTGCTTCTGTTTCCTCCTGTTAGCCCTAAGCTTGCAATCTTAATTGCAAGCTTAGCATTCAGTTCCTTAATTCTGCTTTTGACACTGGGGAGGGACAACTCCTCTCACAGATTAGACATTTTGGCAGTTCTTGGGACTCCAAGAATGATTGTCATGGCTTCATTTGGTATGTTTTCGAACCTTTTCATATCGCTTTGGGAGAAGGTGCACAGAACTGGTGCGACATAGTCTATGACGCACATAGGCTGTGTACATCATTTTAAGCACGGCAATAGAGGCTCCATAGAACCTGACCCGTTGTACTGTTGTTGACTCGTCCCTCACCCCCACTCCCACCCGTGGCACCGATATACCTGTTGCCAACTAAAGTCTTAGGTTGGGTCTATACCCACAGGGTTATAAACTCCATGGAACCGCCTACCTGCCGAAGCCGTAAATACCAAAACTCTGCTGAACTTTAAAATCCAGATTGAACAAAAATCATCAGGACAAATGGGGGTAGGGGGACCTTTGACAAGCCTCCGTCTTCCTGTCTTCATCGAAGCCACTAGAGTGTTTGTCAGCACTGTGGAGAAATGCCCGACAGACCACTGGAACATTATCTAACACAGTGCACAGTTACAAGCCCATTAAGATTTCAACTTAGATTCAACAGAGCAGAAGTTGTTAAACACATATGGCAAAATCTTACTGAAGCGACCATACGAGTCATAAATACTCATACTCCGCCCAAGTAAAACAGAAATAAGCAACACTTAGTGGGCCAGCCAGAGGCTTACGGCCCGCGCAGGAATATCCCTGAAAAAAAAAAAAAGTGTTAGTAACCCCTCCGGTAAATTTAGGTAAATTCAGGTAAGTTGAATAACTCTTGCTTTAACAGTTATTACTCTTGCTTTTTTTTGCTTTTTGCTGCAAAACTTTATTCAATTATTCATGTGAAAATTACAAATTACCCGAAGTCTTAGGAAAGAATCTCAAGCTTGCCTCATAAAACTATGTAATAAATGTAGTTTACAGGAAAATTTTTTAGATTTCATTTGCTGACCAAACTACACACTAGAAATTGAAGAGACGACGACGTTTCGGTCCGTCCTGGACCATTATCAAGTCAAGTATGGTCCAGGACGGACCGTTCCATTGTAGCGATGTCTAAGCACATGAACGGGTCAGCTGTTGCAGCGATGTAACAGTCAAACTCCTATGGGAGCACCATAGGGCTAATACAGATTTCCTTCCCGTTTTCTAACGTACCAAGGTTTTCCAACAAACCGACATCGACGTTCTTAACTCTCATCCCAAACTTCTATACAATACATAAAGTACTTACTAACTTGTTCCAGGAGGAGTTGCTATTCTGTTGCTATTATGCTCAACTCGCCAGGCTATTGAGTATGAAACTCTCTGTGATACCAATGTCGACAAGCGTCTACCATTTCACGTCATTATTAGTGACGGGCAGTAAGCCGAGTGTGTTCAGGGGCACCACCCAGGACGCAGACGACAGGGAGCGTGGCGGGGTGGTCTTAGGAGGCGAGCTCAACTATAACCTGAGTGTCTGGTACTTCTCTTCAAGTCTGGCACTGGGGAGCTTCCTGAGCTCCCGAAGCTGCGGGAACCTAACCGTGGTGGATCACTCGCTGGAAACTCATGAGTTTCTCTCTTTTATCTCTCATGTAGGCCGGCTATATCATTATATATTCTTTCATGTAGGTTGGCTATATCATTATATATTCTTTCATGTAGGCCGGCTATATCTATATATATTCTTTCATGTAGGCCGGCTATATCTATATATATTCTTTCATGTAGGCCGGCTTTATATTTATATATATTCTCTCATGTAGGCCGGCTATATATTTATATTTATTCTCTCATGTAGGCCGGCTATATCATTATTTATTTTCTCATGTAGGCCCTCTATATGATTATATATTCTCTCATGAAGGCCGGTTATATCATTATATATTCTCTCATGTAAGCCGGCTATATCATTATATATTCTTTCATGTAAGCCGGTTATATCATTATATATTCTTTCAAGTAAATTTAAATTTTGCCCCGAGGGGCGAGTTTATTGGGCAGCGCCACTCATCTTGTGAGTGGACACACTGCCATAGCAGCATGTACAACACTCCCCAATAGGAAGAAAACCCGCTGGGTTGTTCATCCTGTCGCTTGTACCCAGACACAGCTGGGACTTGCTTAACTGTCTCAAGAGAACAGCTCCTCAAACAAGAAGATTAACATCTATCAACCCTTAAAAGCTTACGTTATCTTGCGGGTGCAAAATGGGGAAATCTTTTAAGAACAGTATCAATATTTGACAAATAGTGTTTTCCTAACTCAAACAATGTGGGGTTTATTATTCTACACATACTTCTTATTTCTCTCAGGTGTTCACATTCACGTAGATAGTGGTCAAGGCGGTGTCCATCACTCTCACCACAGATTCTGCAACTTCGCTGATCAACTGTTGTTTCCATTCCATATCTCTATGGATATTTGTATCCAAGACAGATTCTCGCTATTACTAATTCTCTCCCTCGTCCTCCTCCTCTTCTGTGGGAACCGACCTGTGAGATTAATATATATTTAATATATATGAATTTATATAGAATTTATATTTACGTTAATTTGTATACTTCGATAGCAATTTGTATGATGTTAAGTAGACTGTATTTCTGCATTAATCTCATAATCTCACAAATCGATCCTCTACACATTAGAGGGGTTTATTAAATTTATATATATGCAGCCAATCAAACTACAGTAATAGACTACATACATTGAAGAGGTTCCTTATCTTATTTGTACAGCAGGCCTTAGTCCACCAGGTATAACCAGGATGTAGACACCAAATTATCCCTCTTTGAGGTAGCTTCCATCACCCTTGTAACTGATGCACAAAGCATACTTCCTCGTCTTGACCTGTCAAAAGGGCGCTAGCTGTAAAGCCAGAATCCTATATATGACAGCTATATCAGAGAAAACACTGTACATGGAACAATGAAGACCTGGCTTAATTACCTTTAGTATGAGGCGATCTTATGCTCTAACCGGGTCACCCTATCCAATGACATTAATGGCCACTAATAATAGATAAATGGGTTTCGGTAGAACACTTAACTTGAATTTGTTGACAGCGTGTTGATAATGGTACACCTTTGGTTTCCATAACACTTCGTCCAAGTAAAATTAACAGGAGCCGTATTTGCTCCCGTGAGCCTCTGGTCTTAGTATAAACAATGTCTGCCCCTCCTTCCTCACTGATGCTACTGGCCTACATTGTCCAGATGTCAATAAGTGATAGAAGGGTCACATTTACTCTACTTTAATATTGATAATTAAGTTAATTTATATGAGATGTTTTTATGATGGTAAAGTCCAAAGACTAATGTATTTAAGAATAATTTCCACCATAATAGGTGGTGAATTTATAATAGTATGTGGTAATGATATCCCGTTTTCTATAGACGGTAATTCCACTACAAGTTACGTTTTCTATGGGTAACTTGTTTATACAATACAGCAGCAATTATTATCTGTCTGTATGATATTATTATTAAATGGTGTCGGATTTTCCGACATCTTCGGCCATAATGATTGGGATTACCAGCTGCAGCCATGTTGTACCATCGTATAGATTCACTGGTTTGCGCTTCTATCCTCCTTTCCTCAGTTACCTTGTCACGGTAATGTTGCCTGACAATACCTCTAATTTGTAGTTGAGTCTTGGGTATGAAGTATTCAATATGGTCTCCTTCAGCGCCTTCAGCAGCCAGCACATCTGCTCGTTCATTCCCACATATTCCAACATGGGAGGGGATCTACAGAAACTTGATGACTCTTCCCTGATTGGTAAGTACTCTCACAGCTCTCTTAATTTCAGCGACTATTGCAAGATTTTCTGCCTGATTTTTACTTAGGCTTTGCAGTGCTGCTTTTGAATCGGTGCAAATCACTGCACCATTAGTGTTCCGTTCAAGAAACCTTAACGCCATGACAATGGCAGTTAGCTCTGCTTGCGTTGAAGAGGCATAGTTCTCAATACGTGCTTTTTCTTCATTTCTGCGTTGGAAAGTATTATCCTTGATAACCGTGTATGCTGCACCAGCCCTGCCATTGACAGAATTAGATGACCCGTCAGTGTAGATTTGATTTAGTTCATCTCCGGCTTCTTTATAAATTTCCTCGAGATACTTGTGCCTCATTTCTTGGGGTAACATGTTGGATTTTTTCATTGCCATTTCATTGATGATAATCTTGCATGAGTCATCCTCCCAGGGTGGTAACCTCTCTACAGGCAGGAGCTCACGGGCTTGCTCAAGCAGGTGAAGCTCTTCGAGGTAGCAGACTACAGTAGTCAGGTTATATCATCATATATTTTCTCATGTAGACTGGCTATATCACTATATATTCTCTCATGTAAGCCGGCTATATCATTATATATTCTCTCACGTAGACCGGCTATACCATTATATATTCTCTCATGTAGGCCGGCTATATCATTATACATTCTTTCAGATAGGCCGGCAATATCATTATATGTTCTCACGTAGGCCGGCTACATCATTATATATTGTCTCATGTAGGCCTTCTATATCATTATATATTCTCTCATATAGGCCGGCTATATTATTATATATTCTCTCATGTAGTCCGGCTGTATCATATATTCTCTCATGTAGGCCGGCTATATCATTAAATTTTATTTCATGTAGGCCCGCTATATCATTATATATTTTAATGTAGGCTGGCTATATCATTATATATTCTTTCAGGTAGGCCGGCTATATCATTATATATTCTCTTATTTAGGCCAGCTATATCATTATATATTCTCTCATGTAAGCTCTCATTATACAGATTATTCTTTAGTTGTTTTTTCTTGCAATCAAGTTATTATTTCTTACCAAGTTTGAGTTGCTGGTGATTCTTCACACACGAGAGAACATCGCTCGTGAGTGTGTGACCTATTTCTTGTGGTGTAGGGCAGGATATCGCAAGAAGGGCCAAGCGTGTGGGCATGTCCGGGCAGGATATCGCAAGTAGGGCCAAGTGTGTGGACATGTCCGGGCAGGATATCGCAAGTAGGGCCAAGTGTGTGGACATGTCCGGGCAGGATATCGCAAGTAGGGCCAAGTGTGTGGACATGTCCGGGCAGGATATCGCTAGGTAATGCGGTGAGGGACACCCTCACCGTACAGTGAGGTACAGTGAGGGACAGTGAGGTACAGTGAGGGGGACTGTAGTGCAGTTTTGGGTATATTACTGCCCATCCGACTCAACGCACGCACGCACGCAGCCCAAGATGGCGAGGCAACGCGCACGCAAGGTAACTGCACAGTTTGTTTAACGTCGTGACCTCGTTCGTTCTAGCGTGATGATAACATTGTATTTACGAAGTGTGTGTTTGTTTGCACGCACCATGTGTGTGCGTGGACACGCACTCATCAGCTCGTCCGTGTATTCCGAGGAGCCGCCACAGTGCGAGACGGGAGTCATAGGAGACTCCGATCCCATTATTGATGGTTGTTATCCTGGTGTGCCTTGAGTCAGACTCAAGTGTGTTGTAGTGCTATCTTGAGAGGGGGGAGGGGGGAAGGGGTTGGCTCGCAGTAGGGGGGGGGATAACAGGGAGCCACTTACGATTAATGTACTCTAGGCACATGTACTCTCTTGAGTACATGGAGTACGGCACACATTGCTCTCTGTAGAGTATGGAGGTATTGGGAAGGGAAATATTTTGTGCTATCTTCCTTTCCCAGAATGACAAAGCTCTCTGCTCTCTCTTTAGAGAGAGCAGAGAGAAAGAGCAGGTATATAATATATGAAGTATGAAAGTACTTGAGTATGAAACTTACTTAAGTTTGAAAGCAAGCTTTCATACATGAAAGTATGCTCTTTCTCTTAGAGAGAGAGAGAGAGAGAGAGAGAGAGAGAGAGAGAGAGAGAGAGAGAGGGCCGAGCTTTCTCTGCTCTCTCTCTTTGTCGCGACAGCTTGTCCATCCGGCAGGATCAGTGGACTTAGTTGATCTTTAATTAAACTATGCAACACAGTTTTTGTCCCTGGATAGCAGGTGTTATTTGCTAATTGTTTATGCCTCTAAAGTGTGGAAAATGAAGATAATGAGACTAAGGAGTGACAGAAGATTAGCTATCCATCCACAAGTCTGAAAATAAAGAAATGACGACGTTTCGCTCCGTCTTGGACCATTTCAAGTCGTTTAATTACACGACTTAATCATTATCCAGTATGTACCGAAACGTCGTCAATGCCTTATTTTCATATTTGTGTGGGTGTCTATTGTGACGGTAACGCGTTGGTGTTCGGCTGTTCAAAAGCTAGGGGTATGGCCTCGTCACATATAGAAAAAAAAATAGAAATTCTGGAACTTCGTCTGTGGTAAGGTAAGGAGAAGACACACAAAACACAAGTAAATTTTAACAATAAAATTTTAATTACGTTAAAGAAAGCAAAACATGAATAAAATGGACATACAAATTCGTATAATAAAATCAATCAAAATAATAAGAATAATCAAATGGCAAAATGAAAAGTTACGTTAAGACAAGTGAGCAAATAACAAGTATATGGCAAACAAAGTAAATAGGTGCCGGAATATTGGCTTCAAGCTATCACCTCTCTTAGTACACGTAAGCCTGGGGCTTAGTCTACCAACGAGACGTGTTAACTTGTCGAAAGCACGGGATATTCTGAAGACTGAGGTCGTGGCGGCCCCAGACATCAAGTAGTATGGTGGGTAGAGTGCAGTTGCAGCTGGACCCGCAGCCAATCAGTGAGGAGCCGGCGACAAGACAGGTAGTTTGGTGGTTCGAGGTGGAGCAGGTGTTCCTGGCTGCATACGTTTTGCTCTCTGGCAAACCTTGGACATGTTGTTGTCGTTGTTGGATATTTCATCCATACTAGTTTTATATAGATGTATGTATCGACGAACTTTGGAGGGAAGAGCAGGCTCAATCTCTTGAAGGAGATTATCGTCACACTATATTGACCATTTATTCCCCTCAAACATTGCTTTGACCTTTGTCTTAGATACCTCAGGAAAGGTCACATGAAGGGAATAGTGGTCAGTATAAAGACACACCCGACTCCTTATCTAAGAGCTGTGACTGTCACTGCTCTAGATAAGGAGTCGGCAGCTCTCAGATACCTTCAACACGTCCTCCCTAACATGTCTAAGGCATAATTCGAAGAAAATTATGAGAGGGGGATACTAGCCATTTTCTGTTCTTTGGAGGAATAAGCATTACCTTATTAATAAGAAAATGAATAAGAAATAAGAAATATTAATTAGAAAATTACACTACAAAGCACTATGTTGAAGTTAAACAAAACAACTTTTTATAACACAATGGTCTATGTCCTCAGTTCACAAACGAAGGACCCTAGGCTCAATCCCCAGGAGTAGGTTAGAAACGATTTGGCACGTTACCTTTCACCTGATGCCTCTATTTACTCACCAGAAAAATAATGAGTAGTTAGACAACTGTTGTGGGAGGCATCGTGGGGGAGAGTCAGTAAATAATAATTACTTGAGATATTCCCACACTTCCTGCTGCTTAAGGGAGATAGTGAAGCACTTCAGTTTACCTTTGGCCGTGTCTCCAGGTCTCTCACCTTGAGAGGTCTCACCTTGAGAGGTCTCACCTTGAGAGGTCTCACCTTGAGAGGTCTCACCTTGAGAGGTCTCACCTTGAGAGGTCTCACCTTGAGAGGTCTCACCTTGAGAGCCATCTTGAGACCCTAACCCGAAACTTAGCAGGTCACATGGGAGAGATTTACATTAATACACACGATGTAGGCAGCGAGAATCTGAGAGTCAGGTGAGTTGATGCAACCATTACACAATCCTCACTTGTTGCTGAGGTGACCATTAATGCTGTCGTACGGGTCCAGGCAGTGTTGCAACCAGGTGTGGTCCAGGTAGTGTTGCAACCAGGTTTGGTCCAGGTATTGTTGCAACCAGGTTTGGTCCAGGTAGTGTTGCAACCAGGTTTGGTCCAGGTAGTGTTGCAACCAGGTTTGGTCCAGGTAGTGTTGTAATAAGGTTTGGTCCAGGTAGTGTTGCAACCAGGTTTGGTCCAGGTAGTGTTGCAACCAGGTTTGGTCCAGGTAGGGTTGCAACCAGGTTTGGTCCGGGTAATGTTGCAACTAGGTTTGGTCCGGGTAATGTTGCAACCAGGTTTGGTCCGGGTAATGTTGCAACCAGGTTTAGTCCAGGTAGTGTTGCAGCCAGGTTTGGTCCGGGTAGTGTTGCAGCCAGGTTTGGTCCGGGTAATGTTGCAACCAGGTTTAGTCCAGGTAGTGTTGCAGCCAGGTTTGGTCCGGGTAGTGTTGCAACCAGGTTTAGTCCGGGTAATGTTGCAACCAGGTTTGGTCCGGGTAATGTTGCAACCAGGTTTGGTCCGGGTAATGTTGCAACCAGGTTTGGTCCGGGTAATGTTGCAACCAGGTTTAGTCCAGGTAGTGTTGCAGCCAGGTTTGGTCCGGGTAGTGTTGCAGCCAGGTTTGGTCCGGGTAGTGTTGCAGCCAGGTTTGGTCCGGGTAATGTTGCAACCAGGTTTGGTCCGGGTAATGTTGCAACCAGGTTTGGTCCGGGTAATGTTGCAACCAGGTTTGGTCCGGGTAATGTTGCAACCAGGTTTAGTCCAGGTAGTGTTGCAGCCAGGTTTGGTCCGGGTAGTGTTGCAGCCAGGTTTGGTCCGGGTAATGTTGCAACCAGGTGTGGTCCAGGTAGTGTTGCAACCAGGTGTGGTCCAGGTAGTGTTGCAACCAGGTGTGGTCCAGGTAGTGTTGCAACCAGGTGTGGTCCAGGTAGTGTTGCAGCCAGGTTTGGTCCGGGTAGTGTTGCAACCAGGTCTACTTCACGAAGTGTTGCAACGAGACCTGATACAAGTACTATTCCAAATAGGCCTAGTTAAAGTAATATACTTCCAGGCCTGCTTTAGGTAGTTTTGAAACCATGCATGATCTTGTAGAGGCAACGGTCTGATACCTTCTTAGCGCTATAACTTGTAGAGACAACGGTCTGATACCTTCTTAGCGCTATAACCTGTAGAGACAACGGTCTGATACCTTCTTAGTGCTATAACCAGCAGAGGCAACGGTCTGATACCTTCTTAGTGCTATAACTTGTAGAGGCAACGGTTTGATACCTTCTTAGTGCTATAACCTGTAGAGGCAACGGTCTGATACCTTCTTAGTGCTATATAACCTGTAGAGGCAACGGTCTGATACCTTCTTAGTGCTATAACCTGTAGAGGCAACGGTCTGGTACCTTCTTAGTGCTATAACCAGCAGAGGTAACGGTCTGATACCTTCTTAGTGCTATAATCAGCAGAGGCAACGGTCTGATACCTTCATTAGTGCTATAACCAGCAGAGGCAACGGTCTGATACCTTCTTAGTGCTATAACCAGCAGAGGCAACGGTCTGATACCTTCTTAGAGCTATAATCAGCAGAGGCAACGGTCTGATACCTTCTTAGTGCTATAATCAGCAGAGGCAACGGTCTGATACCTTCTTAGTGCTATATAAGAATCGTAACGCGTCTGTCTGGAAGTCCGGTGAATATCCAGCGTCCCTAGCGCCCGGTTGCACACACATTGCATTCATATAGAGCATTAGTATCCTAGAGCATCGCTTGAGCGGGGCTTCCATGTTGTTTTTTCATAATGAGGGGGAGGCAGCACGAGGCTCGACGGCCCAGGACTGGTTGAATCCCGATGTGTCGACCTGACTGAAGGCGGGTCGTCCTCGTGGGCTCCTTTATGTCTTCCTGAGCTGAGGGTTGCTTTATGTGGCACTGTGGCCCTTCACAGTGCCCCGTCACAGTGTCACGTCACAGTGATCTATCACGGTCCCCCGTCACAGGGGCCCATCACAATGCCCTATCACAGTGCCCTGTTACAGTGTCACGTCACACTGACCCGTCGCAGTGCCCCGTCACAGTGACCCATCACAGTGCCCGGTCATAGTGTCCTATCACAGTGCCCCATCACAGTGCCCCGTCACAGTTCCCTGTCACAGTTCCCTGTCACAGTTCCCCGTCACAGTGCCCCGTCACAGTTCCCCGTCACAGTGCCCCGTCACAGTGCCCCGTCACAGTGCCCCGTCACAGTGTCCCGTCACAGTGCTCCGTCACAGTGTCCCATCACAGTGTCCCATCACAGTGACGGGCCGCCGGGCTTCCTGATCATTATTTGAAGTGTCGGGAACCAGTCCCCTCATATCTTCCTGTCACGTGACGTCTCCTCGCCGAGCCAGTCTATCTTTTATTTGCCAATCGCTTCAGAAAATGTCTCTACTCGTGAGAATTTGCTATGACACCTGCCCCGTTATCTGGCGCTGACACTCCGTAACAAAATGCAACGGTTTTATCTTATCAGAAACGTCAGTATGCTGACACCTGGTCTAACCCAGCGAGGCCGAGGGTCGGGAAAAGTCAGCATTGCGGTACTTTAATTCATGCTAATAGGCAGCATTTTTAACGCAATGGTCGAGTTGGTGAAAAGATAAAGCGATTTGTTATAAGAGTATTGACCCAACGCCCCGTCCCCAGTAGTCACTACGCGTCCCCAGTAGAGTCACTACGCGTCCCCAGTAGAGTCACTACGCGTCCCCAGTAGAGTCACTACGCGTCCCCAGTAGTCACTACGCGTCCCCAGTAGTCACTACGGGTCCCCAGTAGAGTCACTACGCGTCCCCAGTAGAGTCACTACGCGTCCCCAGTAGAGTCACTACGCGTCCCCAGTAGAGTCACTACGCGTCCCCAGTAGAGTCACTACGCGTCCCCAGTAGAGTCACTACGCGTCCCCAGTAGAGTCACTACGCGTCCCCAGTAGAGTCACTATGCGTCCCCAGTAGAGTCACTACACGTCCCCAGTAGAGTCACTACGCGTCCCCAGTAGAGTCACTACGCGTCCCCAGTAGAGTCACTACGCGTCCCCAGTAGAGTCACTACACGTCCCCAGTAGTCACTACGCGTCCTCAGTAGTCACTACACGTCCCCAGTAGAGTCACTACACGTCCCCAGTAGAGTCACTACGCGTCCCCAGTAGAGTCACTACGCGTCCCCAGTAGAGTCACTACGCGTCCCCAGTAGAGTCACTACGCGTCCCCAGTAGAGTCACTACGCGTCCCCAGTAGTCACTACGCGTCCCCAGTAGAGTCACTACGCGTCCCCAGTAGAGTCACTACGCGTCCCCAGTAGAGTCACTACGCGTCCCCAGTAGAGTCACTACGCGTCCCCAGTAGAGTCACTACGCGTCCCCAGTAGAGTCACTACGCGTCCCCAGTAGAGTCACTCCGCGCCCCCCAGCAGAGTCACTCCGCGCCCCCCAGCAGAGTCACTCCGCGCCCCCCAGCAGAGTCACTCCGCGCCCCCCAGCAGAGTCACTCCGCGCCCCCCCAGCAGAGTCACTCCGCGCCCCCCAGCAGAGTCACTCCGCGCCCCCCCAGCAGAGTCACTCCGCGCCCCCCCAGCAGAGTCACTCCGCGCCCCCCCAGCAGAGTCACTCCGCGCCCCCCCAGCAGAGTCACTCCGCGCCCCCCCAGCAGAGTCACTCCGCGCCCCCCAGCAGAGTCACTACGCGCCCCCCAGCAGAGTCACTACGCGCCCCCCAGCAGGAGAGGTCCAGCAGAGTAACTACTCCCACCCCCAGCAGGAGAGGTCCAGCAGAGTAACTACACCCCCCCCCAGCAGGAGAGGTCCAGCAGAGTAACTACACCCCCCCCCCAGCAGGAGAGGTCCAGCAGAGTAACTACACCCCTTCCCCCCCAGCAGGAGAGGTCCAGCAGAGTAACTACCCCCCCCCCAGCAGGAGAGGTCCAGCAGAGTAACTACACCCCCCCCCAGCAGGAGAGGTCCAGCAAAGTAACTACACCCCCCCCCCCCCAGCAGGAGATGTCCAGCAGAGTAACTACACCCCCCCCCCCAGCAGGAGAGGTCCAGCAGAGTAACTACACCCCCCCCAGCAGGAGAGGTCCAGCAGAGTAACTACCCCCCACCAGCAGGAGAGGTCCAGCAGAGTAACTACTCCCCCCCCAGCAGGAGAGGTCCAGCAGAGTAACTACTCCCCCCCAGCAGGAGAGGTCCAGCAGAGTAACTACTCCCCCCCCCCAGCAGGAGAGGTCCAGCAGAGTAACTACCCCACCCCCCCAGCAGGAGAGGTCCAGCAGAGTAACTACCCCCCCCCCAGCAGGAGAGGTCCAGCAGAGTAACTACCCCCCCCCAGCAGGAGAGGTCCAGCAGAGTAACTACACCCCCCCCCAGCATGAGAGGTCCAGCAGAGTAACTACACCCCCCCCCCCAGCAGGAGAGGTCCAGCAGAGTAACTACTCCCCCCCCCAGCATGAGAGGTCCAGCAGAGTAACTACACCCCCCCTCCCAGCAGGAGAGGTCCAGCAGAGTAACTACACCCCCCCCAGCAGGAGAGGTCCAGCAGAGTAACTACTCCCCCCCCCAGCAGGAGAGGTCCAGCAGAGTAACTACACCCCCCCCCCCAGCAGGAGAGGTCCAGCAGAGTAACTACACCCCCCCCCCACCAGGAGAGGTCCAGCAGAGTAACTACACCCCCCCCCCAGCAGGAGAGGTCCAGCAGAGTAACTACACCCCCCCCCCCCCAGCAGGAGAGGTCCAGCAGAGTAACTACACCCCCCCCCAGCAGGAGAGGTCCAGCAGTGTAACTACCCCCCCCCCCCCAGCAGGAGAGGTCCAGCAGAGTAACTACACCCCCCCCCCAGCAGGAGAGGTCCAGCAGAGTAACTACACCCCCCCCCCAGCAGGAGAGGTCCAGCAGAGTAACTACACCCCCCCCCAGCAGGAGAGGTCCAGCAGAGTAACTACACCCCCCCCCCAGCAGGAGAGGTCCAGCAGAGTAACTACCCCCCCACCAGCAGGAGAGGTCCAGCAGAGTAACTACTCCCCCCCCAGCAGGAGAGGTCCAGCAGAGTAACTACTCCCCCCCCCCCAGCAGGAGAGGTCCAGCAGAGTAACTACACCCCCCCCCCAGCAGGAGAGGTCCAGCAGAGTAACTACCCCCCCCCCCCAGCAGGAGAGGTCCAGCAGAGTAACTACGCCCCCCCCAGCAGGAGAGGTCCAGCAGAGTAACTACCCCCCCCCCCAGCAGGAGAGGTCCAGCAGAGTAACTACGCCCCCCCCCCAGCAGGAGAGGTCCAGCAGAGTATCTACACCCCCCCCCAGCAGGAGAGGTCCAGCAGAGTAACTACTCCCCCCCCCAGCAGGAGAGGTCCAGCAGAGTAACTACACCCCCCCCCCCCCAGCAGGAGAGGTCCAGCAGAGTAACTACACCCCCCCCCCCCAGCAGGAGAGGTCCAGCAGAGTAACTACTCCCCCCCCCCAGCAGGAGAGGTCCAGCAGAGTAACTACACCCCCACCAGCAGGAGAGGTCCAGCAGAGTAACTACTCCCCCCCCAGCAGGAGAGGTCCAGCAGAGTAACTACCCCCCCCCCACCAGCAGGAGAGGTCCAGCAGAGTAACTACACCCCCCCCAGCAGGAGAGGTCCAGCAGAGTAACTACACACCCCCCCAGCAGGAGAGGTCCAGCAGAGTAACTACACCCCCCCCAGCAGGAGAGGTCCAGCAGAGTAACTACACCCCCCCTCCCAGCAGGAGAGGTCCAGCAGAGTAACTACCCCCCACCAGCAGGAGAGGTCCAGCAGAGTAACTACACCCCCCCTCCCAGCAGGAGAGGTCCAGCAGAGTAACTACCCCCCCACCAGCAGGAGAGGTCCAGCAGAGTAACTACTCCCCCCCCCCCAGCAGGAGAGGTCCAGCAGAGTAACTACACCCCCCCTCCCAGCAGGAGAGGTCCAGCAGAGTAACTACACCCCCCCCCCAGCAGGAGAGGTCCAGCAGAGTAACTACTCCCCCCCCAGCAGGAGAGGTCCAGCAGAGTAACTACCCCCCCACCAGCAGGAGAGGTCCAGCAGAGTAACTACACCCCCCCCCAGCAGGAGAGGTCCAGCAGAGTAACTACCTCCCCCCCCAGCAGGAGAGGTCCAGCAGAGTAACTACCCCCCCCCAGCAGGAGAGGTCCAGCAGAGTAACTACACCCCCCCCCCCAGCAGGAGAGGTCCAGCAGAGTAACTACACCCCCCCAGCAGGAGAGGTCCAGCAGAGTAACTACACCCCCCCCCAGCAGGAGAGGTCCAGCAGAGTAACTACACCCCCCCCTCCCAGCAGGAGAGGTCCAGCAGAGTAACTACACCCCCCCCCCAGCATGAGAGGTCCAGCAGAGTAACTACACCCCCCTCCCAGCAGGAGAGGTCCAGCAGAGTAACTACACCCCCCCCCCAGCATGAGAGGTCCAGCAGAGTAACTACACCCCCCTCCCAGCAGGAGAGGTCCAGCAGAGTAACTACACCCCCCCCAGCAGGAGAGGTCCAGCAGAGTAACTACACCCCCCCCAGCAGGAGAGGTCCAGCAGAGTAACTACCCCCCCCCAGCAGGAGAGGTCCAGCAGAGTAACTACACCCCCCCCCCCCAGCAGGAGAGGTCCAGCAGAGTAACTACACCCCCCCAGCAGGAGAGGTCCAGCAGAGTAACTACACCCCCCCCCCAGCAGGAGAGGTCCAGCAGAGTAACTACACCCCCCCCTCCCAGCAGGAGAGGTCCAGCAGAGTAACTACACCCCCCCCCAGCATGAGAGGTCCAGCAGAGTAACTACACCCCCCTCCCAGCAGGAGAGGTCCAGCAGAGTAACTACACCCCCCCCCCCAGCATGAGAGGTCCAGCAGAGTAACTACACCCCCCTCCCAGCAGGAGAGGTCCAGCAGAGTAACTACACCCCCCCCAGCAGGAGAGGTCCAGCAGAGTAACTACACCCCCCCCAGCAGGAGAGGTCCAGCAGAGTAACTACACCCCCCCCAGCAGGAGAGGTCCAGCAGAGTAACTACACCCCCCCCCAGCAGGAGAGGTCCAGCAGAGTAACTACACCCCCCCCCAGCAGGAGAGGTCCAGCAGAGTAACTACACCCCCCCCAGCAGGAGAGGTCCAGCAGAGTAACTACACCCCCCCCAGCAGGAGAGGTCCAGCAGAGTAACTACACCCCCCCCCCCAGCAGGAGAGGTCCAGCAGAGTAACTACACCCCCCCCCCCAGCAGGAGAGGTCCAGCAGAGTAACTACACCCCCCCTCCCAGCAGGAGAGGTCCAGCAGAGTAACTACGCCCCCTCCCAGCAGGAGAGGTCCAGCAGAGTAACTACTCCCCCCCCCCCCTCCCCTGTTAGACAAGACCTGACACTATTCCCCAGTTATATATAACTGGTGGAATTTGTTTCGTGAGGGTTGCTATGGCTTACTATTTTAGTAAGTAATGTAACTACTACTTATTTTAGTAAGTAAGTACTTACTTACTAAAGTAAGTAAGTAGTGTTTTCTTTAGTAAGTTCGTGCTAGTTGCTATGGCTTACTATTATTGTAATGGTTGCCAGATTCGTGGAGAATTTCGTTGGAAAATGAATCGTGAATGGTATCATTGAAATTGAAAAATTCTCATACACTGGTTTAAACCTGTTGCAACAAGTTGAGTTAACTAATTAGCAGATCCTGTAAAGGTAATCTAAGGTAACCTCTCATCTAAGATTACGAAGCTTATTTTTGTCACATGAGGGCTGCTGGGTAACTCATCGGCAGGTGTTTTGATAGAGGTGTTTTAAATTATTTTTGATGACATTATTTTAATTCTTTCGTGTGTTCATTCGTATATGTTTTTATACAGATGTTGACTCGGCCACACAAACTGCACACTCCTGGTATCAGCTTTGCTATTGAACACGTATGCTATGCTATTGAACAATAGCTTTGAATTAATTATTGAATTAATAGCTTTGCTATTGAACACTTTATAATCAGCTTGCTGATTATAAAGCTGTTTATCCCCTAAATTAAAGGGATTTTTTTTTTATCTCCTTGACGGAGTCTCGACGTAGTTTCGATCCAAGCTCAATCGATCTTTTCGATCCATCATGGCATAAAATTTGGGGTCTCTTAGTACGCCAATCAGGAGAAAGCGCCTAGCAATTACGACTATAAAGCACTTAGAACGGGTCAGTATAAGGATTTGGGATGGGACGGGGGAAAGGAATGATGCCCAACCACTGCAACCTGCTCTCGCACAAAACAGCACATATATGATTTATTGCTTATAGTTACTATTTAGCTTATAAATAAGTACATATGTGACATATTCCAAACCATGTTTTTTTTTTCAAGGCATTAACTTTTTCTCTCAGTTTTATTAAACAATAGAGATTTTATACAAAATTTGACAATATCCTGAGTTACTTTACAATTTATTTAAATATTTAAGTTTTGTTTTATAGTTTTTATAAAGCTGTAAAATCAATATAGGTATAGGTTCAGTACTAATTGTAATATCTTAACATACTAAGAAGGTTAGGTTAGGCTATGGTTTTCTATTCAGCTTTTCAAGGTAAACTCAAATATTCACAATAAATTAGTATGTCACATATGCACTTATTCTTAAGCAAGATATTGACTATAAGCAAGTGCGAGAACGGGGATTCCCCGAACGGTCGGGAAATTGAACGCCGACCTGCATGAAACAAGACCGTCGTTCTACCGTCCAGCCCAAGTGGTTGGGGTGATGGAACTCCCACGATGGTGTATACCTAGCGTATATACATATATTTAAAAGCTTCCTGTCCCCGACGAAAGGAATTATTGAGAGACTTACGAGCGGGTGAGTCTACTGAATATTGTTGAGAAAACACGTTCTGAGATGAAGAATAAAACTAGTTTCAATACTCATTATTTTTATTTATTTTTTGTTGAATTTAAGGTAGATTAGGTTAATTTATTTTTAAATTTAAGTTTTTTTTTTTTTAATTTGAATTTGGTTTGCAGGCGATGAGTCACAATAACGTGGCTAAATTATGTTGACCAGACCACACACTAGAAGGTGAAGGGACGACGACGTTTCGGCCCGTCCTGGACCATTCTCAAGTCGACTGTGACTTGAGATTGGTCCAGGACGGACCAAAACGTCGTCGTCCCTTCAACTTCTAGTGTGTGGTCTGGTCAATTGAATTTATTTTTATTTTAATTCTCAAGGCAAATGACCTTCGACAAGCCGCCAGCTTCCTGTCTTCGTCGAGGCTACTAGGGTTAGTGGCCCTTGTGTTAAACAGGTAAATCATGTAATTTTATATTTATATGTTGTCTAGACATTTATATGTTGTCTAGACATTTATATGTTGTCTAGACATTTATATGTTGTCTAGACATTTATATGTTGTCTAGACATTTCAACGAAACTCAAGGAAAGAGTTTTTAAATATAAAGTCAGTGAACTTATAAATAATGAGTATGACAACTAACTCTCGATAGATACTTCACGCAACCCGTCCTCGACTCAAGTCCATTCCATCCAGCGGTCGACCCCAAAGATGCATTAATAAATGTTAACATGCTATTCATTCAAAACGGGAATGTTCTCAAATATAAATTAATATTATAATATATTAGTATATTGTGCATATATAGGCATAGGTTTGGTTAGGTGTTTAGGTTCTGTTGGCGATTATTTTTATTTGTAGTACGTGGGTGAAGCATATAGAACGTTGTGGTTCGAACAAAATTCGTCAGTGAAGCACTTCTTCCGGAAGTGTTTGGACGTCATCAGTTGTGAATCGTGTAAACCGTTTTTCATTCATAAACAAGGGGTTTGGCGGGTGCATGGAATGGACTTTGGGTCTCTGTTTATGAGGACGGGCTTGAATGAACAGCATTATAACATTTATGAAAGCATCAATAGGGGTCGACCGCTGGATGGAATAGCCTTGGTCAGAGGACCTGTCCTCTGGAAACCTGGAAACCCCTGGAAACACAAACCGAAACTGTCTCTATTTTCCGCTTGTTACAACTTGTAATAAAGTTGTTACATCTTGGCTTAACGTGTTTATGACGTATTAGAACGTTGTTACAACTTGCTATATTGGTTGTTATAACTGGTTAGGTGGTGTTAAAACTTGTTCTAACGTTGTACCAACGTCGTAGTTTCGGTGTGTGTTTGGCGGGAGGTTGCCACGTGATGTCTTTACAGATTTGCCAACGGAACCTGAACACCTAACCTAACCTATTCCTAATTATACATAGAACTTTAATGTAATGTAATACTATTGTAATATTAACTTATGAGAACAAACCTATTTCTCTATTTCTAATACACAACATGTTAGAACTGATGAATGTGTCTAGGGGGGGAGGGGAGGGGGGGGCATGGCCGCAGCTTTAACGAGCCTGGCTCGATGACAGGTTTCCCACAACCTGCAAATGCAAATAATTGTCAAGTACCTAAAAACTAATATATAATAGTATTCATATGTGTATTGAGAACCCCGACAATTGAAGACACAGTCGGTTCACATCAATGGGGTCGGCCGCTGCATGGAAGGACCAGGCACGAAGGTGGAGTGGGTGGGGGGGGAGGGGGGTTCTGGGTCGGTAAACAACTGCAGACTGGCCGACGACTTGCGCGGAGTTGGGAGAGGCGGGTCAGCGCAGAAGGTGGCGGTAGAGTTGGACCAAGTTGGTGTCGAAGTGTTCACCCGGAACATTGTCCATGTTGGGCTTCCTGCCCCGCTGTGTCTTGGTGTGCCACACTAGTACCTGTAGGGAGGTCACGCTGGGTCAACAGGGAGGTCACACTGGGTCAACAGGGAGGTCACACTGGGTCAACAGGGAGGTCACACTGGGGTCAACAGGGAGGTCACACTGGGGTCAACAGGGAGGTCAGACTGGGGTCAACAGGGAGGTCACACTGGGGTCAACAGGGAGGTCAGACTGGGGTCAACAGGGAGGTCACACTGGGGTCAACAGGGAGGTCACACTGGGGTCAACAGGGAGGTCACACTGGAGTCAACAGGGAGGTCACACTGGGTCAACAGGGAGGTCAAGCTGGGTCAACAGGGTCACACTGGGGTCAACAGGGAGGTCACACTGGGGTCAACAGGGAGGTCACATTGGGTCAACAGGGAGGTCAAGCTGGGTCAACAGGGTCACACTGGGGTCAACAGGGAGGTCATGCTGGGTCAACAAGGAGGTCATGCTGGGTCAACAGGGAGGTCATGCTGGGTCAACAGGGAGGTCATGCTGGGTCAACAGGGAGGTCACACTGGGTCAACAGGGAGGTCACGCTGGGGTCAACAGGGAGGTCACACTGGGTCAACAGGGAGGTCATGCTGGGTCAACAGGGAGGTCATGCTGGGCCAACAGGGAGGTCACGCTGGGTCAACAGGGAGGTCACGCTGGGTCAACAGGGAGGTCACACTGGGGTCAACAGGGAGGTCACACTGGGGTCAACAGGGAGGTCACACTGGAGTCAACAGGGAGGTCACACTGGGGTCAACAGGGAGGTCACACTGGGGTCAACAGGGAGGTCATGCTGGGTCAACAGGGAGGTCATGCTGGGCCAACAGGGAGGTCACGCTGGGTCAACAGGGAGGTCACGCTGGGTCAACAGGGAGGTCACGCTGGGTCAACAGGGAGGTCACACTGGGGTCAACAGGGAGGTCACACTGGGTCAACAGGGAGGTCATGCTGGGTCAACAGGGAGGTCACGCTGGGGTCAACAGGGAGGTCATGCTGGGGTCAACAGGGAGGTCACACTGGGGTCAACAGGGAGGTCACGCTGGGTCAACAGGGAGGTCATGCTGGATCAACAGGGAGGTCATGCTGGGTCAACAGGGAGGTCATGCTGGGGTCAACAGGGAGGTCATGCTGGGTCAACAGGGAGGTCACGCTGGGGTCAACAGGGAGGTCACACTGGGGTCAACAGGGAGGTCACACTGGGGTCAACAGGGAGGTCACACTGGGGTCAACAGGGAGGTCACACTGGGGTCAACAGGGAGGTCACGCTGGGTCAACAGGGAGGTCACACTGGGGTCAACAGGGAGGTCACGCTGGGTCAACAGGGAGGTCATGCTGGATCAACAGGGAGGTCATGCTGGGTCAACAGGGAGGTCATGCTGGGGTCAACAGGGAGGTCATGCTGGGTCAACAGGGAGGTCACGCTGGGGTCAACAGGGAGGTCACACTGGGGTCAACAGGGAGGTCACACTGGGGTCAACAGGGAGGTCACACTGGGGTCAACAGGGAGGTCACACTGGGGTCAACAGGGAGGTCGCACTGGGGTCAACAGGGAGGTCACACTGGGGTCAACAGGGAGGTCACACTGTCCCTGACTTGAAGCATTAAGTCTATGTTAAAACACTAGTCCTACACCAACATGGAGAAATAACCCACAACAAATAATAATATTTTCCCCTGTTCATAATTTGTAATCCTGGTTGATACCTGGTTGATACCTGGTTGATACCTGGTTGATACCTGGTTGATGGGGTTCTGGGAGTTCTTCTACTCCCCAAGCCCGGCCCGAGGCCAGGCTCGACTTGTGAGAGTTTGGTCCACCAGGCTGTTGCTTGGAGCAGCCCGCAGGCCCACATACCCACCACAGCCCGGTTGGTCCGGCACTCCTTGGATCCTGACACTGTGTTGTGAATGACTAAATATTGTACCATGGGCCAGAAGATACACATAACATACAGCACCATACACCGGTGGTACAGTATAACATACTGAACCACGGACAGGTGATTCAGTATTATTGATCGTAAACGAGTCTCGGCGACTATACACGAAGTAATGAATGCAATATTTAAAACGGCCTCGTACTCTACAAGTGATATCAAACCATATATATATATATATATACACGTCTAGCAAAGGCTACACTTGTATATATATGAATAAGTTTGAGAAGTTATAAATACGTGTCTCGTGCGGGTCATCAGGCCCTTCTGCGTTGATTCCTTCGTTCAACACCTGACCTCAGTGTTCACACTGAACAAACACATCGCGGCGCGAACGGTTTGTAAACAATGTTTGTGTGACTGAACAAAGCATCACTATAGAGCTCTAAGTGATTGTAGAGAGAGAGAGAGAGAGAGAGTGGCGTGCTTGGGTTTCAAGCGTGCTAAGCTGTAAATGGCTTCGTGTTCTAAGCTGTAAATGGCTTCGTGTTCTAAGCCGTAAATAGCTTCGTGTTCTAAGCTGTAAATGGCTTCCTGTTCTAAGCTGTAAATGGTTTCATGTTCTAAGCTGTAAATGGCTTCGTGTACGAAGTTGAAAAGGGCTTCGTGTTCTAAGCTGTAAATGGTATAAAAACAGTCTGAGGACTGACTGACCTGGCTACAGTCTGCAGGACTGACTGACCTGGCTACAGTCTGCAGGACTGACTGACCTGGCTACAGTCTGCAGGACTGACTGACCTGGCTACAGTCTGCAGGACTGACTGACCTGGCTACAGTCTGCAGGACTGACTGACCTGGCTACAGTCTGCAGGACTGACTGACCTAGCTACAGTCTGCAGGACTGACTGACCTGGCTACAGTCTGCAGGACTGACTGACCTAGCTACAGTCTGCAGGACTGACTGACCTGGCTACAGTCTGCAGGACTGACTGACCTGGCTACAGTCTGCAGGACTGACTGACTTGGCTACAGTCTGCAAGACTGACTGACTTGGCTACAGTCTGCAGGACTGACTGACTTGGCTACAGTCTGAGGACTGACTGACTTAGCTACAGTCTGAGGACTGACTGACTTAGCTACAGTCTGAGGACTGACTGACCTAGCTACAGTCTGCAGGACTGACTGACCTAGCTACAGTCTGTAAAACTGACTAACCTGGCAACAGTCTGAGAACTGATTGACTGACTGACTAACCTCGGTGCAGCCTGAGGCTAGAGGCTCAAGATCTTCCAGTTCCAGCCTGAGTCTCCTGAGGAAGCCATCCTCGAGGTAGGAGACTCGGTGAGGGACGGTGGCCGTTGGGTTCGCATGCAACAGCCTCAGGTTGACAGCGAAGCCCGCCATGTCCAACGCGAACTTCCTTCCGCCCTGAGGAAGAAGACAGGACTCGATCTCAGGACTGTGACGCGGCGGATACTTACTTACTTCCGCCCCTGAGGATTTATTCTACAAATGTTGATTCCTTGATCATTCATCGGTGGAGAGACTCATCTGAAAGATGTCGTATAGGGGGAGACTCGCCTGGAAGATGTCGTATAGGGGGAGACTCACCTGGAAGATGTCGTATAGGGGGAGACTCACCTGGAAGATGTCGTATAGGGGGAGACTCACCTGGAAGATGTCGTATAGGGGGAGACTCACCTGGAAGATGTCGTATAGGGGGAGACTCACCTGGAAGATGTCGTATAGGGGGAGACTCACCTGGAAGGCGTTACAAAGGTGTTAGCGGACAAAAAGAGGAGTTCTAGGTACCTGGAAAGCGTCATGGAAGCCGACCACCTTCCCGCCCCGCACGATGGGAGAGCTGACGCCCAGTTCGAGGATCATCCCCACGGGAAACACCGAGGCCTTCTTCGTCTGCCTGATCTGTTGGGACCGGTATGTGGTTACGTGGGACGGGTATGTGGTTACGTGGGACGGGTATGTGGTTACGTGGGACGGGTATGTGGTTACATGGGACCAGTATGTGATCAGTTTGGACTTTACGTTCGGGAAATCCCGATTCCGTTTAATATATAATTTTATATATAAGACATTTTAGAAACATTTGCCCAGCTCAGAGCGGAGCGAGAAAGAGGTCCCACCCCCCTACAGGAAGAGGTCCCACTCCCCCTACAGGAAGAGGTCCCACCCCCCTACAGGAAGAGGTCCCACCTCCCCTACAGGAAGAGGTCCCACCCCCCCCCCCTACAGGAAGAGGTCCCACTCCCCCTACAGGAAGAGGTCCCACTCCCCCTACAGGAAGAGGTCCCACTCCCCCCTACAGGAAGCGGTCCCACTCCCCCCTACAGGAAGAGGTCCCACTCCCCCCTACAGGAAGAAGTCCCACCCCCTACAGGAAGAGGACCCACCTATAAGAAGGCCAGCCAGGTACTCAAGACCCACCTGATGGAAGAGTCGGACGTCGTAGGAGTTGTCGTCGTCAGCGAAGTAGAGGACGCCGTGGGTCGCCTCCTGCCTCAGCCAGCGGAGACCCTCCCGTCTGTAACACCACCACACTTCCTCTCTTATTGTGCACGTGACCGTCCTCTGCACGTGCGTATGTGTGTGTACTTAACTAATTGTGCTTGCGGGGAGCTCTGACTCTTTGGTCCCGCCTCTCAACCGTCAATCAACTGGTGTACAGGTTCCTGAGCCTATTTGGCTCTATCATATCTAACTTGATGCTGTGTATGGAGTCAGCGTCCACCACATCACTTCCTAATGCATTCCATTTGTCTACTATTCTGACACTGAAAAAATTCTTTCTAACGTCTCTATGGCTCATGTGTGTGTGTGTGTGTGTGTGTTTGTGTGTGTGTGTTCTCACCTAGTTGTGCTTGCGGAGGTTGAGCTTTGTCTCTTTGGTCCCGCCTCTTAACCGTCAATCAACTGGTGTACAGATTCCTGAGCCTACTGGGCTCTATCATATCTATATTTGAAACTGTATATGGAGTCAGCCTCCACCACAACACTACTTAATGCATTCCATTTATTAAATACTCTGACACTGAAAAAAATCTTTCTAATGTCTCTGTTGCTCATCTGGGCACTAAGTTTCCACCTGTGTCCCCCCCTTGTTTGTGTTCCACCCGTGCTAAAGAGTTTGTCATTGTCCACCCTGTCAATTCCCCTGAGAATTTTGTAGGTGGTTATCATGTCTCCCCTTACTCTTCTGTTTTCCAGGGATGTGAGGTTCAGCTCCTTTTTTTTCTCTCGTAGCTCATTTCTCTCAGTTCTGGGACGAGTCTGGTGACATACCGCTGATTCTTCTCTAGCTTTGTCTTGTGTTTAACTAGGTATGGACTCCAGGCTGGAACTGCATATTCCAAGATTGGTCTGACATAAGTGGTATACAGGGTCCTGAACGATTCCTTACACAAGTTTCTAAAGGCAGTTCTTATGTTGGCCAACCTAGCATATGCCGCTGATGATATCCTTTTGATGTGGGCCTCTGGGGACAGGTTCGGTGTGATATCAACCCCCACATCTTTCTCTCAATTTAACTCTTGCAGGATTTCACCTCCCAGATGGTACCTTGTGTTCAGCCTTCTGCTCCCTTCGCCTAATTTCATTACTTTACACTTTCCTGAGTTGAACTTTAGCAGCCATTATCTAGACAATTCCTCCAGTTTGTCCAGGTCATCCTGTAGTCTCTGTCTTGATTCTTCTCATAATTTTTGCATCATCAGCAAACATTGAGAGGAATGAGTCTCTACCCTCCGGAAGATCGTTTACATATATTAGAAACAGGATGGGTCCAAGTACTGAGCCCTGTGGGACTCCGCTGGTGACATCTCGCCACTCTGATGTCTCCCCTCTCACTGTGTACTCACCTATTTGTGCTTCCAGGGTTGAGCTCTGGCTCTTTGGTCCCGCCTCTCAACAGTCAATCAACTGATGTACTGCTAGGTTCCTGAGCCTAATGGGCTATGTCATACCTATATGTGAAACTGTGAATGGAGTCAGCCTCCACCACATCACTCCCTAACGCATTCCATCTGTCAACTACTCTGACACTGAAAAAGTTCTTTCTAACGTCCCTGTGATTTATTTGGGTACTCAGTTTCCTCCTGTGTTCCCTTGTTCGCGTACCACCAGTGTTAAACAATTTATCGTTATGTATCCTGTCAATTCCCCTGAGAATTTTGTAGGTTGTAATCATGTCTCCCCTTACTCTTCTGTCGTCCAGTGTCGTGAGATGAATTTTCCGCGGCCTTTCCTCGTAACTCATGCCTCTTAGTTCTGGGACTAGCCTAGTGGCATACCTCTGAACTTTTTCAAGCTTCGTCTTGTGCTTAACAAGGTACGGGATCCATGCTGGGCCCGCATACTCCAGGATTGGTCTTACATATGTGGTATACAGGGTTCTGGATGATTCCTTACACAGGTTCCTGAAGGCTGTTCTGATGTTAGTCAGCCTCGCATATGCTGCAGATGTAATTCTTTTTATGTGGGCTTCAGGAGACAGGTTTGTTGTGATATCAACTCCTAGATCTTTCTCTCTGTCTGTTTCATAAAATACTTCATCTCCTATTCTATATCTTGTGTCTGGCCTCCTGTTTCCACCGCCTAGTTTCATTACCTTGCATTTACTCGGGTTGAACTTTTGCAGCCATCTGTTGGACCATTCACTCAGTCTGTCTAGGTCATCTTGTAGCCTCCTACGATCATCGTGTGTGTGTGTGTGTGTGTGTGTGTGTGTGTGTGTGTGTGTGTGTGTGTGTGTGTGTGTGTGTGTGTGTGTGTGTGTGTGTGTACTTACCTAGTTTTGCTTGCGGGGGTTGAGCTCTGACTCTTTGGTCCCGCCTCACAACTGTCAATCAACTGATGTACAGATTCCTGAGCCTACTGGGCTCTATCATATCTACACTTGAAACTGTGTATGGGGTCAGCCTCCACCACATCACTGCCTAATGC
This sequence comes from Procambarus clarkii, assembly GCF_040958095.1. NCBI lineage: Eukaryota > Metazoa > Arthropoda > Malacostraca > Decapoda > Cambaridae > Procambarus > Procambarus clarkii. The sequence continues at coordinate 27,798,956 of NC_091196.1, forward strand.
ATTCCATTTGTCAACTTCTCTGACACAATTTTTTCTATGGCTCATTTGGGTGCTCAATTTCCACCTGTATCCCATAGTGCGTGTGTCCCCTTGTGTTAGTCTGTATTTATCCTATCAATTCCTTTGAGAATCTTGTATGTGGTGATCATGTCCCCCTAACTCCTCTGTCTTCAAGTGACGAAGTTTAATTCCTCGTAGCTCATACCTCTCAGTTCGGGTACTAGTCTGGTGGCAAACCTTTGAACCTTTTCCAGTTCAGTCTTATGCTCCATGGTGGAGCTGCATACTCCAGGATTGGTCTGGCATATGTGGTATACAAAGTTCTGAATGATTCCTTACACAAGTTTCTAAAAGGCGTTCATATGTTGGCCAGCCTGGCAGGGACCACAGGTGCATCAAGGATGGGCTGAGGGACCACAGGTGCATGAAGGATGGGCTGAGGGACCACAGGTGCATGAAGGATGGGCTGAGGGACCACAGGTGCATGAAGGATGGGCTGAGGGACCACAGTGCATGAAGGATGGGCTGAGGGACCACAGGTGCATGAAGGATGGGCTGAAGGACCACAGGTGCATGAAGGATGGGTGGAGGGACCACAGGTGCATGAAGGATGGGTGGAGGGAGTGCAGGTGCAGCTGGGGGCCTACTCTGCCCACAGGAGGATGGATGTCGGCCGTGAGGCAAATGTAATGTGGGCGGATAGCTGGTGTGTGTGTGGGGAAGGGGGGGAGATGTTGTCATGGTTACACAAGACTCGTTAATGCTCGCCACCATCCACCATCACCACTACCTCCACTACCACCAACACCATCACTACGACTACAATCACCACTACCACTATCACCACTCCTATCACCACCACTAACTCTACCATCAATACCACTACCACTTAGACGACCACTACCACTATCACCACTACCCAACACCACTAAAACCACTACCACCATCACCACCACCACCACCACTATCTAAGATAGAGATATAGGATAAGGGATAAGGATAAACAAAAATAAGAGATGACGACTCACCAGCAACACTAAACATGGTGTTTCCTCAAGACTGCCACAGACACAGAGAAGAACGTAGCATGACACGCCCAGAGAGGCAACTGACCTATCTATCGACCTATACTATATCTAGTATACAATATAGGACGATGTTATGCCCGAAACGCTTTGCGTAATAGTGGCTTTAGGCATTGTATGTACTAGCTCTACCTATAAGTCAACCAATCTTTGTAAAAATTTATTGTATGTATGTCCCTTACCTAAATAAACATTTTTTTTTTATAGTATACTGTACACTATCGTCCTCCAGTACACAGTGGAACTAAAGGAACTGGATAGACCAAGAAACAGGCTAAGGTTAGGTTAGGTTACAGATCTGGAGATTACAGTAAGGGCTCTGTAGTCTATGTAAGTCCTATAGTTCTGTAGTTCTGTAAATCTAAGTTCCGTAGTTCTGTAAGGGTTCTGTTCCCATTTCTCGAGAGGAACAGGACAACTCGAGAGGAACTTAAAAGCACGGAGAAGTACAGAGGGTTAGGACCAGAGGAAAATAGAGACCAACTACAGTGAGTTGGTTAATGGTTACACCAGAGTCAGGAGGGAAGCTGAGAGACAATTTGAAAATGACACAGCAGCGAAAGCTAAGGATCAACCAAAGCTCTTTTATAGCCATATAAGGAGAAAAACAGCAGAGACCACCTGATAAGGCTAAAGAGGCAGGGGGGGAAGTGTTACGGAAACCGACAAGGAGGTGTGTGAGGAACTAAACAAAAGATTCCAGGAGGTCTTTTCAATGGAACTAATGTGGAGACCAGACCTGAGTGATGAAAGCCCAGAGGAAACACTGGATGACATAGTAGTCAGATTGGAAGAGGTTAAAAAACACCTGATAGAACTAGATTCAATAAAAATCATTTGGGCCAGACTTAATGGTCACCAGTGGCCTCGTAGCCTGGTGGATAGCGAGCAGGACTCGTAATTCTGTGGCGCGGGTTCGATTCCCGCACGAGGTAGAAACAAATGGGCAAAGTTTCTTTCACCCTGAATGCCCCTGTTACCTAGCAGTAAATAGGTACCTGGGAGTTAGTCAGCTGTCACGGGCTGCTTCCTGGGGGTGGAGGCCTGGTCGAGGACCGGGCCGCGGGGACACTAAAGCCCCGAAATCATCTCAAGATAACCTCAAGATAACCATAGCTACGGAAGGAGGCTGCAGAGGTGCTGTGTCACTCACTGATGTTCTTAATAAAACATTCGAAACTGGAATTCTTCCAGAATCATGGAAAAAGACATATATAGTTCCAATATTCAACAAAGGGGGACAGAGATGGGACATTACAGACCAGTGTTACTGACAAGTATTCCCTGTGAAGAGCTAGAGAGAGCCCTCCAAACACACACCGAAACTACGACGTTGGTACAACGTTCGAACAAGTTTTAACACCTCCTAACCAGTTATAACAACCAATATAGCAAGTTGTAACAACGTTCTAATACGTCATAAACACTTTAAGCCAAGATGTAACAACTTTATTACAAGTTGTAACAAGCGGAAAATAGAGACAGTTTCGGTTTGTGTTTCCAGGGAGTAATCAGGTCGAGAACAATGGAGCATCTAGAGAGGATAAACTGCGCAGCAGAACGACAGCATGGGTTAAGGAAGGGAAAGTCATGCCTGATAAACTTGATCGAGTTCTATGACAGGGGCCTGACAGCTGAGTAGATAGCGCTCGGGATTCGTAGATCTGAGGTTCCGGGTTCGATCCCCGGTGGAGGCGGAAACAAATGGACAGAGTTTCTTTCAACCTGATGTTTCTCTTCACCTTGCAATAAATCGGTACCTGGGAGTTAGACAGCTGCTACGGGCTGCTTCCTGGGGGTGTGTAACAAAAGGGAGGTCGAGGACCGGGCCGCGGGGACGCTAAGCCCCGAAATCATCTCAAGATAATTTCAAGAATAATATACTACAATACGACAGGAAAAAGAGAGTTGGGTAGATTGCGTTTTCCCGGACTGTCAAAAGGCTTTTAAAACTGTTCCCATGAGTCTCGTGAACAAGATGGAGAAGCAAGCTGGGGAAATTGGGAAGAGACTAAACTGGGTAAGGGAATACCTGAAGGAAAGTTTCTTTCACCCTGAATGCCCCTGTTACCTAGCAGTAAATAGGTACCTGGGAGTTAGTCAGCTGTCACGGGCTGCTTCCTGGGGGTGGAGGCCTGGTCGAGGACCGGGCCGCGGGGACACTAAAGCCCCGAAATCATCTCAAGATAACCTCAAGAAGAAGGACAGAAGACAAAGAGTCAGAGACGAGGTCTCCAGCTGGAGGACTGTAACAAGTGGGGTCCCCCAAGGAGGGGTCCTGGGACCACTGCTGTTCCTAATTTAAGTTAATGATCGCCTCGAGGGAGTGAGCTCATACATGTCAATGTTTGCGGACGATGCCAAAATTATGAGGAATGTAAAATAGAGAGCTGCAGAATGTTACAAACCCAAACTCCATGAGAGCATAACAAATGGTTGCTGGAGTTCAATCCTAATAAGTGTAAGGTGATGAAGATGGGGAAGGAAGAAGACCAGAAGGTGTCTACACCATTAATGGACGGTAATTGCAGTAATCTGAGAAAGATTTGGGAGTGTATATAATACCATCACTAACACCAGCGGTACACACACAGGCAGGGTGACATCGGCAGCATATGTGACGCTGGCAAACATTAGACACCCGTTTAGAAGCCTAAATCAGGCCACTATCCAGGTAATCTACACAACGTATGTTAGACCAGTACAGGAATATGCAGCACCGGCCTGGAATCCTGGCAGTGTAAAGCATAAAACTAAAACAGAAAAATGTGTAGATATTTACTACCAGACTCCTGGCTGAGCTGGGTTCGATCCCAGGCGCCGGCGAGAAACAATGGGCAAAAGTTTCTTTCACTCTATACCCCTGTTACCTAGCAGTAAAATAGGTACCTGGGTGTTAGCCAGCTGTCACAGGCTGCTTCCTGGGGGTGGAGGCCTGGTCGAGGACCGGGCCGCGGGGACACTAAAGCCCCGAAATCATCTCAAGACAACCTCAAGATACCCTGTACGGCTGGTCAACAAGGAGAATGCACTGAGAGAAGAAGTTGTGGAAGCCACCTCCACCCACAACTTTAAGCAAAGGTTCGACAAAGATATTGAGTGTCAGAAGAGTTAAGCCTTAACGCAATAGGTTCATCAAGGCCAGTAGGCGGGGCACCAAGAGCTAGACCTCACTTCCCCGTTGTCACTGATAGGTAAGTAGTGATAGGTAAATACAGCCATAACCAGTACCACAACTACCACCACCACTATTACTACAACTGCCATCACTACTACTACCGCACATATCACCACGACTACCATTACTACAAATATTACCACAACCACCATTAACATTAATATTAACACTACTACAACTAATAATACTATTACCATCGCTACCAATATCACCACCACCACTATCTCTGCCGCCACTAACCTCTTTTACCACTACCACTGTCATTACTACCACCACAACCACCATTTCTCCCCCACCACCACTACGACCATCTTCACCACCACGTTCAGCACCACCACCACCATTTCACCATCCTCGACACCACCACTACGACCAACTTCACCACCATCACCACCACCTTCAAACCATGATCACCACCTTCACCACCACCATCAGCAGCTTCGCCTTAATCTCCACCACCATTTTACTACCACCACCAACTTCATCACCACCATCACATTCACCACCACTACCACCATCACCTTCACCAACACCACCACCTTCACCACCAGTACCACCACCATCAACACCACCACCTTCACCACCACCACTACCATCAACACCACCATCAACACTACCACCTTCACCACTACCACCCACCATCAACTCCACCACCTTCACCAGTACCACCACCATCCCCACTATCTTCACCACCACCATCCTCACCATCACTTTCACCACCACCACCTTTACCACCATCACAATCTTCACCACCATCACAATCTTCACCACCCCCACCATCCCGCCACTTTCACCACTATCACCACCATCCCCAGCACTTTCACTACCACGACCACCTTCACGACCACCATCACCACCACCTTCACCACCACCTTCACAACTATTGTCATCAGCAGCAATGAGGATTTTGATGATAAAAATACAGAAATTTGCTTACCGACGCGGCTGGAAGCACAAGACTTACACAAGCGCAACACACCTTACGTCATCAAGACACTGATCGTCGCCTCTGCACGAACTAACCCAGTTTTTAATCAATATTTCTAGTTTAATTTGAAACACTAGAAATTTCATACTGTTCGCATTATCTTTTATCAGGCTTATCTCGTCTATAATAATAATAATAATAATAATAATAATAATAATAATAATAATTTATTTGCAAGAAGGTATAATGAGTTAGTGAGATTATGTAGGATTGGTATTTTTACATTCATGCAAAGCCACAAATACGCATAACTTTTCGGGCAAGTCCTTAATCTAACATATCAGATAAGGTATGTTAGAGTTATATAGAGGTAAGATATGTACCCTAACATATCAGGGTACATTGTAGCAAGGTTTTTATATTAACAACTAACTACAACATAAGTTGATAGAGGTGAGTATACTGATAAGGATATATGTCTTAAGTACTAATATTGGGGAAGTGGGTAGTACAAGATACAGTGTGAGTTTGAAGCACAAGATTGGAAACTATGAGGATGAAATTAGGTAGTTTTTGGTTTTACTTTTGAACAGGGGATGGGATGGGTTGGGCTATTTTTTTTTAATTCATGAGGGAGTGAGTTCCAAAGACTGAGTCCTTTTATTTGCATGTGATGTTTGCACAGATTTAGTCTGACTCTGGGGATAGCAAAGATATATTTATTTCTGGTGTGTTGCTCATGAGTTCTATTACATCAAAGAAATGTTTCAGATCAAGATTAGCATTTCGAAACAAGGTTTTGAACATGTAGATAGCACATGAAAATATGTGGAGTGTATGTTTAGCATGTTAAGGGACTTAAACAGAGGATATGTGTGTTGTCTGAAGACAGAGTTTGTTATAGTTCTGATAGCAGATTTTTCCTGAGTGATGATAGGCTTGAAGTAATTTGCAGTGGTTGGACCTCATGCACAGATACCGTATGTAAGATAGGGATAGCTTAGTGCGTAGTATAATGAGAGGAGAGCAGTGAAGGAACATAATATCTGATTCTAGAAATTATACTAATAGTTTTTTTAGAATTTTTTGGCAGTGTTGTAAGTGGGTGCTGAAGTTCAGTCCCTTGTCTATGTATAGGCCAAGGAACTTCTCTCATTTTTATTGGCAATATTAAAATTGTCTATCTGAAGTTGAATCTGATTTGATGATTTACTACCAAATAAAATGTAGAAAGTTTTTTTCTATATTTAATGTTAGTAAATTGACTTCCACGAGTGGACTTTTTTAATTCACTGTTGACAATATTATTTAGTACTCGCCTAGTAGTACTCACCAGGTTGTGCTTGCGAAGGTTGAGCTTTGGCTCTTTGGTCCCGCCTCTCAACTGTCAATCAACTGATGTACAAATTCCTAACCCTACTGGGCTTTATCAAATCTACATTTGAAACTGTGTATGGAGTCTACCTCCACCACATCACTACTTAATGCATTCCATTTGTTAACTACTCTGACACTGAGAAAAATCTTTCAAATGTATCTGTGGCTCATTTGGGTACTAAGTTTCCACCTGTGCCCCTCTGTTCGTGTTCCACCAGTGGTAAAGGGCTTGTCATTGTCCACCCTGTCAATTCCCCCTGACAATTTTGTAGGTGGTTATCATGTCTCCTTTTACTCTTCTGTTCTCCAGGGATGTGAGGTTCAGCTCCCTAAACCTTTCCTCGTTGCTCATACCTCTCAGTTCTGGGACTAGTCTGGTGGCATGCCTCAGAATCTTATCTAACTTTGTCTTGTGTTTAACTGGGTATGGACTCAAGGCTGGAGCTGCATACTCCAGGATTGGTCTTACATAAGTGGTATACAAGGTCCTGAACGATTCCTTACACAAGTTTCTAAAGGCAGTTCTTATGTTGGCTAGTTCAGCCGCTGATAATATCCTTTTCATGTGGGCGTCTGGGGACAGGTTCGATGTGATATCAACCTTCAGATCTTTCTCTCTATTTGACTCTTGCATGATATCACCTCCTAGATGGTACAATAGTCAAATAGTATAGGTTTTTAATAGTCAATACACCCAAATAGTATAAGGTTTAAGATAAGATTAGTATAAACATAATAGGTTTAAGAATGTTAGAAACATTTGACAAATAATTGATGTATATAAGAAATAGGAGAGGTCCCAATATGGACAATATGTAGTCATCAACATGCTCTGGATCTTACATAGTCATCAACATGCTCTGGATCTTACATAGTCATCAACATGCTCTGGATCTTACATAGTCATCAACATGCTCTGGATCTTACATAGTCATCAACATGCTCTGGATCTTACATAGTCATCAACATGCTCTGGATCTTACATAGTCATCAACATGCTCTGGATCTTACATAGTCATCAACATGCTCTGGATCTTACATAGTCATCAACATGCTCTGGATCTTACATAGTCATCAATATGCTCTGGATCTTACATAGTCATCAACATGCTCTGGATCTTACATAGTCATCAATATGCTACTGATGACTATTATATTTGGTGTCTGTCATTGATATAGGAACGAATATAGTCCAGAGCAAGGCCTCGGATACCATAGTGGTGAAGTTTAAGAGGTAGTTATGATTTACAGTATCAAAGGCCTTCCTCAGGTAAATGAAGAGCTCAATTGAGTACTGATTTTAGTCAAGATAAAAATGTCCTCTTTGCAATTTATTATTTAAATTGCGACAGGATAAATGCTTTTTTATTTTATTTTAGTTTAGAATTTGAGCGAGACGGTAATGAGAGGGGAAGATGTTGAGCGGGCAGCGAGGTGGGCGCCGGGGCTGAGTATTAATATACAGGAGGGTCGGGGGCGATGATGTCTGGGAGTGCGCTCTCACGCTCCTGCCCCTTGTTGACTCCCGGGCACTCTTGCTCAACACTTCCCGCCATGCTCACCGCCACCTCCTGTGAGGAGCCTGCGTCTTCCATGTGGAAGACGCAGCCATGCGCTAAATATGACGTCGTGTTAGGAGCCTGCGTCCTGGAGGTGGAAGACATAGCCTTGCGCTAAATATGACGTCGTGTTAGGAGCCTGCGTCCTGGAGGTGGAAGACGCAGCCTTGCGCTAAATATGACGTATTAGGAGCCTGCGTCCTGGAGGTGGAAGACGCAGCCTTGCGCTAAATATGACGTCGTGTTAGGAGCCTGCGTCCTGGAGGTGGAAGACATAGCCTTGCGCTAAATATGACGTATTAGGAGCCTGCGTCCTGGAGGTGGAAGACGCAGCCTTGCGCTAAATATGACGTATTAGGAGCCTGCGTCCTGGAGGTGGAAGACGCAGCCTTGCGCTAAATATGACGTCGTGTTAGGAGCCTGCGTCCTGGAGGTGGAGGACGCAGCCTTGCGCTAAATATGACGTGTTAGGAGCCTGCGTCCTGGAGGTGGAAGACGCAGCCTTGCGCTAAAAATGACGTCGTGTTAGGAGCCTGTGTCCTAGAGGTGGAAGACGCAGCCTTGCGCTAAATATGACGTCGTGTTAGGAGCCTGCGTCCTGGAGGTGGAAGACATAGCCTTGCGCTAAATATGACGTGTTAGGAGCCTGCGTCCTGGAGGTGGAAGACATAGCCTTGCGCTAAAATGACGTATTAGGAGCCTGCGTCCTGGAGGTGGAAGACGCAGCCTTGCGCTAACTATGACGTCGTGTTAGGAGCCTGCGTCCTGGAGGTGGAAAACGCAGCCTTGCGCTAAATATGACGTGTTAGGAGCCTGCGTCCTGGAGGTGGAAGACGCAGCCTTGCGCTAAATATGACGTCGTGTTAGGAGCCTGTGTCCTAGAGGTGGAAGACGCAGCCTTGCGCTAAATATGACGTCGTGTTAGAAGCCTGCGTCCTGGAGGTGGAAGACGCAGCCTTGCGCTAAATATGACGTCGTGTTAGGAGCCTGCGTCCTGGAGGTGGAAGACATAGCCTTGCGCTAAATATGACGTATTAGGAGCCTGCGTCCTGGAGGTGGAAGACGCAGCCTTGCGCTAAATATGACGTATTAGGAGCCTGCGTCCTGGAGGTGGAAGACGCAGCCTTGCGCTAAATATGACGTCGTGTTAGGAGCCTGCGTCCTGGAGGTGGAAGACATAGCCTTGCGCTAAATATGACGTCGTGTTAGGAGCCTGCGTCCTGGAGGTGGAACACGCAGCCTTGCGCTAACTATGACGTCGTGTTAGGAGCCTGCGTCCTGGAGGTGGAAGACATAGCCTTGCGCTAAATATGACGTGTTAGGAGCCTGCGTCCTGGAGGTGAAAGACGCAGCCTTGCGCTAAATATGACGTCGTGTTAGGAGCCTGCGTCCTGGAGGTGGAAGACGCAGCCTTGCGCTAAATATGACGTGTTAGGAGCCTGCGTCCTGGAGGTGGAAGACGCAGCCTTGCGCTAAATATGACGTCGTGTTAGAAGCCTACGTCCTGGAGGTGGAAGACGCAGCCTTGCGCTAAATATGACGTCGTGTTTGGAGCCTGTGTCCTAGAGGTGGAAGACGCAGCCTTGCGCTAAATATGACGTCGTGTTAGGAGCCTGTGTCCTAGAGGTGGAAGACGCAGCCTTGCGCTAAATATGACGTCGTGTTAGAAGACTGCGTCCTGGAGGTGGAAGACGCAGCCTTGCGCTAAATATGACGTCGTGTTAGAAGCCTGCGTCCTGGAGGTGGAAGACGCAGCCTTGCGCTAAATATGACGTCGTGTTAGAAGCCTACGTCCTGGAGGTGGAAGACGCAGCCTTGCGCTAAATATGACGTCGTGTTTGGAGCATATAAAATACTTTTTCTGGATTGACAGTGACTGTTTATAGTGTATACGAATAAAACCAGGGGTCATGGATAGAAACTTAGGAAAATAATAAATCTAATTTTCAAAACCCAGACATTATATTTAAATTGATGATTTCATATTCTAAATTAGGTTAATATTTTGTTAACACTATACATAATCCTTAATACATTTTCATTCATTCTATAATTCGGTGCTCAAAACTATATTTCATAATTTAAGAAAGACTCTTAGAAGGGCATGATAAATTATAAAGAAAATATTAGATTTTCCATATTTTTTTTTTTTAATTTTTGTATTACTAAGATTCTATCTGCTTGTTCTCATCCTATCTCCTTATCCTCATATGCCAGCTTTTTGTCCTCATTTCACAGCTTTTTTTCCTCATTTCAAAGCTTTTTTCCTCGTATCCCAGCTCTTGTCCTCATATTCCAGCTCCTTGTCCTCATATCCCATCTCATTGTCCTTATATCCCAGCCCTCGTCCTCATATCCCAGATCCTTGTCCTCATATTCCAGCTTCTTGTCCTCATTTCCTCAGATCCTTGTCCTCATATCCCAGCCTCTAGTCCTTATATCCCAGATTCTTGTCCCTCCTGATGGCAATATAGTCTTATCTGCTTGAGGCTTTCTCCTCATAATTATCTTAATTAGTTTTATTGTCAAATCTTTTCGCTATTACTTTTATTACCAGTTTTGATCATTTTTATATGCCAAATTTTGAACCTTGATTGATCACCGTCTTTATGTTAGAGCTTTTTAAACAATTCTGTTTCAGAATTTCACAGTTGTTCGGCTGTTATGTGGTACCTGTTTTCTTTTCTGTCAACCGGTCAAAAATGTGACTTTTTTGACATCCAAAGAAAGTTTAACGTTTTTTAATACATTTTGTAGAGGGCCGGGAGGGGAGGTAAGAAACTAAATCTAACGTTCCCTAGACGTATTATGGTACGTCTTTAGGGTACTGAATTATTATGCTTAATCTTGCGAATTTTAGGTCTTGGATTCCTTATTTAGCCCTGTGACAGGTTAGCTGGAGATTCAGATCACTTTGTTTCACCTTATGAATGTTTATGGACGCAATTTCATACCGACTCTTGTAGGATTGTAAAACCAAGCCCCCCCCCCCCCAAAAAAAAAAGGAAAATAATTAAAAAGCAATTCCATTAAAATTATTGCAGCTATAGCTGCCAACCCTTGATAATTATTAATGAATTATATTATTACTATAATAATTATTACTATAATAATTGTTGTATTTAATAATTATCACTCTTCCTTCTGCTTGGTCTTGAAGGAAGCCGGCCTCGGGTGAACGAGGGCTGTGACGATCTCTGTCTGGGACCCGTTGGTGCGGGACCGGGACGTCCACCTCCTGGGGCTCGTGCGGTCCCCCAGGCTCTGCTTCAGGAGGCTGGGGTCGTTCCTGCCCTTGCTGGGGTGGTTCTTCTCCGGCCCCGACCACGGCGGTCTCCGGGTTTGGAGTCCCTGTGCCTTCTTTCACCGACTTCGAGGTCAACTCCGGAGCTGGAGCCTCTAGGGCAGTTCGTTGTTGCCTTCAACAGCGTTCTGACAGTTCCAGCGACGGCTCTGGAATCAATCGTATTGGCGTTTGCCTTTCCATTGGAGACTTTCGGCGTCGTGGAGAAGGGGATGACTTGCTGCATGGATAACAGCTTCTCCACAGTATCAACCTACCCTGGCTTTGCGCTCTGGAGAGGCCACTCCAGAGCGCAACTCCATAGTCTCCTGAGACTGACGGATGCCTACTAATACTACTCTGACCTTCAGATTTTCTCTAAGAAAAAGCGTGATTTTTTTATATGCAACTTACAGTCAATCGTTTGTACATTTCTTCCATTGGCAATTATTGGTAGTCACCTATTTGTACTCACCTATTTGTGCTTGCGGGGGTTGAGCTTTGGCTCTTTGGTCCCGCCTCTCAACCGTCAAGCAACTGGTGTACAGATTCCTGAGCCTCATTTATATAAGTGATGGTGCTATCATTTTAATGATTTTTTTTTTAAATTATTACCTTTTTTTTGGGGGGGGGGTGGGGGGGGGGGTGGGGGGGGGGGGGAAGGGCTTGATTTTACAATCCTACAAGACTCGGTATAAAATTGCGTCCATAAATTTTCAGTCTATTTAAAAGTCTGTTTAAATCCCCCTGCGATGTTTCTGCGTCATTGTTTGAATGTATTACTTGTCGTATTGTAGTGTTCTGGCAAATTACCAAATGTTGATGTACACCCTGAACCCTTAATCATGGAGGTGTTGAGTGAATACTGAAGGTCCTGAGGCTGAGGGTTACGGAGCTCCTCTGGTGACTGTTTGCACACTCTTGTGATACCTAGCTTGGTGGGGTGGTGGGTGTGTTGCTTGGTGGGGTGGTGGGTGTGTTGCTTGGTGGGGTGAGTTGCTTGATGGGGTGGTGGGGTGTGTTGCTTGATGGGGTGGTGGGGTGTGTTGCTTGATGGGGTGGTGGGTGTGTTGCTTGATGGGGTGGTGGGGTGTGTTGCTTGATGGGGTGGTGGGTGTGTTGCTTGGTGGGGTGGTGGGGTGTGTTGCTTGATGGGGTGGTGGGTGTGTTGCTTGGTGGGGTGGTGGGGTGTGTTGCTTGATGGGGTGGTGGGTGTGTTGCTTGGTGGGGTGGTGGGTGTGTTGCTTGGTGGGGTGGTGGGTGTGTTGCTTGGTGGGGTGGTGGGTGTGTTGCTTGGTGGGGTGGTGGGTGTGTTGCTTGGTGGGGTGGTGGGTGTGTTGCTTGGTGGGGTGGTGGGTGTGTTGCTTGGTGGGGTGGTGGGTGTGTTGCTTGGTGGGGTGGTGGGTGTGTTGCTTGGTGGGGTGGTGGGTGTGTTGCTTGGTGGGGTGGTGGGTGTGTTGCTTGGTGGGGTGGTGGGTGTGTTAGTTGGTGGGGTGACTATGTAGCCTGGTGTTTCGCGCCTGTGTGTCCAGAATGGGTAAGTGTGTTGCCTTGTTATTTTGCCCACCGCAAAATCTATCTTTTTCCATCTTGCAAATTAATATCTTATACACATGCCACATCTTTTCAATTCCCCTGAAAATGCATATTTTGTCCATCTGCAAATTATTATTTCCCCGACTTGCAGGGAGCAAACTCTCACCTGTTGAACACTCCTTGTCCGAGCAACTCTCACCTGTTGAACACTCCTCGTCCGAGCAACTCTCACCTGTTGAACACTCCTCGTCCGAGCAACTCTCACCTGTTGAACACTCCTCGTCCGAGCATCGTCTTATTCCTGTACTCTAGAGGCGTAGAGGCGCAGAGGTGAGTGAAAGGGAGCCTTGTCCTCTCCAGCAGCTCTCTTACCACCTCGCTCGTCTCCTGTCGAGGGATGAAGGGTAGTATTAGAGGGGCCAGGCGCTTGGAGCTATAGCCTCACCCAAAATTTGAAAGATGAAGGGTCTGCGGTATGGGACGAACATAGGCTGGTTGGGGGGTAGGCCTGAGTTAGGTGATTTTAGAGTAGTCTGTAACCCAACAACCTCCCGTGTGATTCTCGCGAGTTCGGGAATTAGGTTATGGGTTGGCCGGAGTGTTAAGAAGTTTCTCATGCCGTTTACCTGCTAATTTTTCATGATTTACTTAATATATAAATGGAAATGTCTATCTGTTTGATGGGGGGGGGGAAGGGGTATGGAGATGGGGTAACGAGGGAGAGAGGGTAATAGGAAAAGGGGAGGGGGGAATGGTGGAAATGATAAGGAAGAGGGGGAGATTAAGGGGATAGGGGAGGGGGAGCAGAAGGGGGGGGGGGGGAGAAAGAGTGAGTGAAGATGGGGAGTACTTGGAAAGATGGGCAAAAAAAAGAGAGGTTACGTTATCTTGAGATGATTTCGGGGCTTAGCGTCCCCGCGGCCCGGTCCTCGACCAGGCCTCCATTTTGTTATACATCCCCAGGAAGCAGCCCGTAGCACCTGTCTAACTCCCAGGTACCTATTTACTGCTAGGTGAACAGTTGCATCAGGGTGAAAGAAACTCTGCCCAATTGTTTCTGCCTCCATCGGGGATCGAACCCGGAACTCTCAGGACTACGATTCACAAGCGCTGTCCACTCATCTGTCAGGCTAGTTTGCTTGTTGTAACCCTCGTCTCCTGCTTATGTGGATTCAGGGAATCAGCATAAGGTCGAGGTGGTAAGGACTTTATTGTACTTGGCGGGGATTGCGGTTTATAAATATTATATTAAGTTAATTGTTGATTGTAATGTTCCATAACTTTCACTGTCTCGGGAGTTAGGAAATCACTCTAGACAACAGACCATTTATTTGGCTTTCCATTGGAGACATTCGGCGCCGTGGAGAGGATGGGGGGGTCCCTGCTGCTTGGGTAACAGCTTCTCCACAGTATCAACCTACCCTGGCTTTGCGCCCTGGAGAGGCCACTCCAGACCGACAACCAGAGCACAACTTCATAGCCTTCTGAGACTGATGGGTGCCTGCTATCTTTTTGCTGGGAATAGTTTCCCTAGGGGCCGGGCCTTACCTAATCCCACAAGTTGGAACTCCATTGCCTTAAACATTGACTCTACAGAGCAAGCACTTCGCTTTATAACGAGTGGGGTGGAGAGATAGAGTACCCCGGGCACGGCCGGGTGCGCCTCCTAGTAATATAGATGTTGAATCAGAACCGTTAGTCGTAACAACGTTCATAAATAGATGTAGTTCTGGCTGGACTACACAACTCTCCAGAGATCCTTCCTTATCTTGAGCATCCATTGGTACGACAATAGTCTCGCACTTTTGAGGCTCAAGTTCGAATCCCTTGTGTAAGATAAGTAGGAGTGAGAGGTAATATCGAGCGAAACGAAATGTGCAATGAATCTGGGGCCAGATTCATGAAGCAAATACGCAAGCACTTACGAACCTGTTCAGCTTTTCTCAATCTTTGGCAGCTTTGTTTACAATTATTAAACAGTTAATGAGATCCGAAGCACGAGGAGGCTGTTCATAACAATAACAGCAGTTGATTGGGAAGTTTTCATGTTTGTAAACTGTTTAATAAAGGTAACCAAAGCCGTCAAAGATTGAGGGAAAGATGTACCCGTTCGTCAGTACTTGCGTAACTGCTTCGTGAATCTGGCGCCTATTTTCTTCGTCGCTTGTGCTCCGAGAACCTGTGGTGGAGGACGCTGACAAGTGCCAACCACATTAGAGGGTAAGAAGCATTGTTAACGACTCCCAGAATGGAACACTAACCAGTGCCAGCGTTAAGTACCCAGGACGCGTCCTGGGCGCCCTGCTTCCCCGCCATTCTCCCGGCTGCCCTCCACCCCAGCCCTCCACCCCAGCCCTCCACACCAGCCCTCCACCCCAGCCCTCCACACCAGCCCTCCACCCCAGCCCTCCACACCAGCCCTCCACACCAGCCCTCCACACCAGCCCTCCACACCAGCCCTCCACCCCAGCCCTCCACCCCAGCCCTCCACCCCAGCCCTCCACCCCAGCCCTCCACACCAGCCCTCCACACCAGCCCTCCACACCAGCCCTCCACACCAGCCCTCCACCCCAGCCCTCCACCCCAGCCCTCCACCCCAGCCCTCCACCCCAGCCCTCCACCCCAGCCCTCCACCCCAGCCCTCCACACCAGCCCTCCACACCAGCCCTCCACACCAGCCCTCCACACCAGCCCTCCACACCAGCCACTCCACAACAGCCCTCCACACCAGCCCTCCACACCAGCCCTCCACCCCAGCCCTCCACACCAGCCCTCCACACCAGCACGCAGGCATTCCTCCCTGGCTCCCATTACGGGCGCTGTAATGAATTTTGATCGCACTTAAGAGCGCTTTCATGTGTTGTAATTTACAAGTAGCTTTTAAACGCCTTGACTTGGACCCGAGTCTGCGGGCAGAACGTGCTCTGGTTGGTTGTTAGTATTGGGGAGGTGGCTGGTGCAGGTGAGGGGAGTAGTGAGGTGGTCGTAGTAGTGAGGTGGTCGTGAGGGAGATTGAAGGTGGTTTACATTTATTTTTACTACCTTAGTATACTCTTTACTGCCCCAGTACACTGCCTCAATACACTGCTCTAGTAACATTGCCTCGTTATGCGTCTTCTGTAAAAATAATTTACAGTCTCCGTGGTGTAGTGGTAAGACACTCGCCTGGCGTTCCGCGAGCGCTATGTCATGGGTTCGTATCCTGGCCGGGGAGGATTTACTGGGCGCAATTCCTTAACTGTAGCCTCTGTTTAACGCAACAGTAAAATGTGTACTTGGATGAAAAAACGATTCTTCGCGGCAGGGGATCGTATTCCAGGGACCATAGGATTAAGGACTTGCCCGAAACGCTACGCGTACTAGTGGCTGTACAAGAATGTAACAACTCTTGTATATATCTCAAAAAAAAATAATAATAATAATATAATAGTCTCCCATTGACGTGTGGGTGGTCCATAAGTAGGAGTTTTGTGCTGTGAAATATTGTGAAAGAAGAATACCTGGTTGATACCTGGTTGATACCTGGTTTACCTGGTTGATGGGGTTCTGGGAGTTCTTCTACTCCCCAAGCCCGGCCCGAGGCCAGGCTTGACTTGTGAGAGTTTGGTCCACCAGGCTGTTGCTTGGAGCGGCCCGCAGGCCCACATACCCACCACAGCCCGGTTGGTCCGGCACTCCTTGGAGGAATAAATCTAGTTTCCTCTTGAAAATGTCCACGGTTGTTCCGGCAATATGCTGGACTAAGAATGATGCTGCTTAATACCTCACTCTTGCAAATAAAGTGTAAGACGTGTGTCTAGTCAATGTATTCACGGTATGTCCAGTGTAGCATATGTTTCAGAGTGCCCAGTCTCCAGAGCTGCATTTGTACTGATACACAACATTAGTACACCTCAGTGTGTCAGAGGAGGCAGAGATGTTATTTCTCATAATGAGGGAAGATGTATGAGGGTTGTTACAATAAATGACAGGACGAATCCTGGCATTTTCACTGCAAGGTTTACAATTCCTGTCAGTTATGTCTCGTATCACCTTTTCACCCTTCTTGTGTGCCTATGTAAATGTATTTTTATAATACACTACCATGTCTTCACTTGCGGGCCCATTTTCCACCCCTGGAGCCTGATTATCCTCAGTCAGATGGCGGACTTGCTTCTTACGATTTCGTCGAATTCAGTTTTTCTGTAATCGTTGTTCACAACAATTTGGCGGATGTGATCAAGTTCGTGGTGCAAAAGCTGCCAAGAAGAGCATTTACGTATTGCACGATCTTCATGAGTATTGATGACGCTTCTCTTATACCTGTCAGTGCTCTTACCGTTCACACATTTTCCTGCATCAGTTGGTTTACGATACACATCTGTGATGAACCTCCCCGAGTTATCTTGAGGTTATCTTGAGATGATTTCGGGGCTTTAGTGTCCCCGCGGCCCGGTCCTCGACCAGGTCTCCACCTCCCAGGAAGCAGCCCGTGACAGCTGACTAACACCCAGGTACCTATTTTACTGCTAGGTAACAGGGGGCATAGGGTGAAAGAAACTCTGCCCATTGTTTCTCTCCGGCGCCCGGGATCGAACCCGGGACCACAGGATCAGAAGTCCAGCGTGCTGTCCGCTCGGCCGACCGGCTCCTGTAACGCTGCAACTATGTATGTACTGTTGCTAAATAAATTATTATTATTATTATTATTATTATTATTATTATTATTATTATTATTATTATTATTATTATTATTATTATTATTATTATTATTGTTATACTTTGCTAAAGCTTTTGACAAGTTACCCTATGAAAGGAAATTACAGGCACGTGAAATAAATGGTAGAATACTAGAATGAATAAAACAATGGTTAAAACAAAGAAAACAACGGGTCGTGCTAAATGGGAATGAATCTGACTGGAGAAATGTGGTGAGAGGGGTGCCACAGGGGTTCATGTGGTGAGAGGGGTGCCACAGGGGTTCATGTGGTGAGAGGGGTGCCACAGGGGTTCATGTGGTGAGAGGGGTGCCACAGGGGTTCATGTGGTGAGAGGGGTGCCACAGGGGTTCATTTTGGGGACAACCCTTTTTTTTTATATACATCAATGACAAAGACAATTTATGCAGACGACTCAAAGATTTATGCTAAAGTAGGAAGTGAAAATTATATTGAGGCCTTACAAAAAGATTTATATGAACTCCACAAATGGTCAGAACACTGGCAAGGGCTTTGTAATATCGAAAAATGCAAGATGTTGTATGTCGGGCATAACAACTCGTGTCTCAACTAGCCAATTAACATTACCTTGCAGCAGATTGACGAAGAAAAGGACCTTGGAGTCAGAATCCATCATTCACTGAAAGTTGTAAAACAAATGCAACAAAGCAGTAATCAAGGGAACCTCTGGCCATAAGGAAAAGCAGGAAGTTATTCAACTATAGATCTCTGGTGCGCCTTCACTTGGATTATTGTTTCCAAAGCATGGAGACCTCATCTTCAGAAGGACACAGCTGCTTCGAAGAAAGTCCAACAACGGGAAACACCTGAACTAGGTCGACTCTCATACCAGGAACGATTGAGGGCCACAGAACTAACAATACACACCAGGCATGACAGGGCGGATCTAATCGAATCTTTTACAATACCTAACAATTTGCAGGGTATCGATCCAGACAACGTCTTCAAAAGGTCAGATGTAACATAAACAAGGAGCAACGGTTTCAAGCTCAACAAGCCACAATGCAGGACTGAAAACACGAGATGCTTCTACACTCACAGGGTTATAAACCCTTGGAACAGCCTACTCGCCGAAGCCGTAAATGCCAAAATACTGCTGAATTTTGAAATCTAGCTTAAAAAAATCATTGGGATAAATTGACAAGCCGATCAAGCCGGCTATCTCTCTCTCTCTCTCTCTCTCTCTCTCTCTCTCTCTCTCTCTCTCTCTCTCTCTCTCTCTCTCTCTCTCTCTCTCTCTCTCTCTCTCTCTATATATATATATATATATATATATATATATATATATATATATATATATATATATATATATATATAATAATAATAATAATAATAATAATAATAATATGAGAGAGAGAGAGAGAAGGCACGGAAAATGCAGCCAGAGATGTGTAAATGTTGTAATTAAATTCGTGTATAGTATTGACGTTGTAATGACTGAGATCGTGTTTGTATTAAAGGTCTATAACTCCTATTCCCCACCCAAACAGCGCCGTGTACCCCACACAGTAAGATAATGACGACAGTTTCGTTATCGTAAGAGCTCTCCCACCCCCGCTCACCCCCAGCTTGCTTAAGATATTCACGTAGCGTAGCTTCATTACTTCTAAAACTCATCACAGGCGAGGAATGAAATGTAGCCAGAAAGCAGAGCGGAGAGCCCCGCCCGCTCTCAGGCAGCGGTGCGGGGTGTCGACACATCCGTGGTCACACTACTGATGCTGCATCGACTTCCGAAAGTTTATTTCCCCTAAGGCGAACAGTTTGCGTCCGGTCTGGAAGCACAGCCTATGATATGACCCGAGGACTAGGTTGACTGTGTGTAACTGACGAAGTCTAGCAGGCCGGATGAAGCACGAAGCGTATCAAACCACATGAAATATACAAAGGGAAAATATCCAGGAAATGAAAAATATCCAAGAACGGAAAAATATCCAAGAAATGGGAACGTTCCAAGAAAATGAAAAAAAAAGCGACTGCCGGAAACTAAGCGAACCAAGGGTTAAGACGATCTCGGGGATGATAACAGACAGCAAAGGCTGCCAGAAAATGCTTCCGGACCGAAACAAGGTCATCTAAACGTCTTCAGACCTTCCCGGAACCATCCGAGGGATGATATGTACCCCAGAGGTTATTGGGCATTCTTGTCCTGAGCCAGCAGCCTCTCTCCACTACCTGATGACTTCGTCATGCCCACGGTGTCTCCCGGGCAGGACTGGTGGGCACGGTGGGGCCCTTCTCCAGACATGCATTATTTGTTAAATTAGTCATGCATTGTTCATAGGATTTCTTAGACTGCAGAAGTAGTGGGGTGGTGGGCGTGGTTGATTCATGATGTGGCGAGCCAAGCTTGTTGTATGTGAATGGTGTAGGTGGGTGGCTGGGGTAGGTGAGTGTGGATAGGGTAGGTGGATGTGGCTGATGCAGGTGGATGTGGCTGGTGTAGGGGGATGTGGCTGGTATAGGGGGATGTGGCTGGAGCAGGTGGATGTGGCTGGTGCAGGAGGATGTGACTGGTGCAGGAGGATGTGGCTGGTGCAGGAGGATGTGACTGGTGCAGGAGGATGTGGCTGGTGCAGGAGGATGTGACTGGTGCAGGAGGATGTGGCTGGTGCAGGAGGATGTGACTGGTGCAGGAGGATGTGGCTGGTGCAGGAGGATGTGGCTGGTGCAGGAGGATGTGGCTGGTACAGGTAGATGTGGCTGGAGCAGGTGGATGTGGCTGATGCAGAAGGATGTGGCTGGTGCAGGTGGATGTGGCTGGAGCAGATGGATGTGGCTGGTGCAGGTAGATGTGGCTGGTGCAGGTGGAAGTGGCTGGTGCAGGTGGATGTGGTTGGTGCAGGTGGATGTGGCTGGTGCAGGAGGATGTGGCTGGTACAGGTAGATGTGGCTGGAGCAAGTGGATGTGGCTGGTGCAGGAGGATGTGGCTGGTGCAGGTGGATGTGGCTGGTGCAGGAGGATGTGGCTGGTGCAGGTGGATGTGGCTGGTGTAGAAGGATGTGGCTGGTACAGGTAGATGTGGCTGGAGCAGGTGGATGTGGCTGGTGCAGAAGGATGTGGCTGGTGCACGAGGATGTGGCTGGTGCAGGTGGATGTGGCTGGTGCAGGAGGATGTGGCTGGTACAGGTAGATGTGGCTGGAGCAGGTGGATGTGGCTGAAGCAGAAGGATGTGGCTGGTGCAGGTGGATGTGGCTGGAGCAGATGGATGTGGCTGGTGCAGGTAGATGTGGCTGGTGCAGGTGGAAGTGGCTGGTGCATGTGGATGTGGTTGGTGCAGGTGGATGTGGCTGGTGCAGGAGGATGTGGCTGGTGCAGAAGGATGTGGCTGGTGCACGGGGATGTGGTTGGTGCAGGTGGATGTGGCTGATGCAGGAGGATGTGGCTGGTGTAGGTGGAAGTGGCTGGTGCAGGTGGATGTGGTTGGTGCAGGTGGATGTGGTTGGTGCAGGTGGATGTGGCTGGTGCAAGTGAATGTGGATGGTGTAGGTGGATGTGGCTGGTGCAGGAGGATGTGGCTGGTGCAGGGGGATGTGGCTGGTGTAGATGGATGTGGCTGGTGCAGGTGGATGTGGCTGGTGCAGGAGGATGTGGCTGGTGCAGGGGGATGTGACTGGTGCAGGTGGATGTGGCTGGTGCAGGAGGATGTGGCTGATGCAGGAGGATGTGGCTGGTGCAGGAGGATGTGGCTGATACAGGAGGATGTGGCTGGTGCAGGGGGATGTGGCTGGTGCAGGAGGATGTGGCTGATGCAGGAGGATGTGGTTGGTGCAGGTGGATGTGGCTGGTGCAGGAGGATGTGGCTGGTGCAGGAGGATGTGGCTGATGCAGGAGGATGTGGTTGGTGCAGGTGGATGTGGCTGATGCAGGAGGATGTGGCTGGTGCAGGAGGATGTGGCTGATGCAGGAGGATGTGGTTGGTGCAGGTGGATGTGGCTGGTGCAGGAGGATGTGGCTGGTGCAGGAGGATGTGGCTGGTGCAGGAGGATGTGGCTGGTGCAGGGGGATGTGACTGGTGCAGGTGGATGTGGCTGGTGCAGGAGAATGTGGCTGGTGCAGGGGGATGTGGCTGGTGTAGATGGATGTGGCTGGTGATGGTGGATGTGGCTGGTGCAGGAGGATGTGGCTGGTGCAGGAGGATGTGGCTGGTGCAGGGGGATGTGACTGATGCAGGTGGATGTGGCTGGTGCAGGGGAATGTGGCTGATGCAGGTGGATGTGGCTGGTGCAGGTGAAGGTGTCTGGTGCAGGAGGGTGTGGCTGGTGCAGGAGGGTGTGGCTGGTGCAGGAGGATGTGGCTGGTGCAAGTGGATTTGGCTGGTGCAGGAGGATGTGGCTGGTTCAGGTGGATGTGGCTGGTTCAGGTGGATGTGGCTGGTGCAGGTGGATGTGGCTGTTGCAGGTGAAGGTGTCTGGTACAGGAGGATGTGGCTGATGCAGGTGGATGTGCCTGGTGCAGGTGGATGTGGCTGGTGCAGGTGAAGGTGTCTGGTACAGGAGGATGTGGCTGATGCAGGAGGATGTGGCTGATGCAGGTGGATGTGGCTGATGCAGGTGGATGTGCCTGGTGCAGGTGGATGTGGCTGGTGCAGGTGAAGGTGTCTGGTACAGGAGGATGTGGCTGATGCAGGAGGATGTGGCTGATGCAGGAGGATGTGGGTGATGCAGGTGGATGTGGCTGATGCAGGTGGATGTGCCTGGTGCAGGTGGATGTGGCTGGTGCGGGTGGATGCGGCTGGTATAGGTGAAGGTGGCTGGGGGCCAGATCACTCACCTCAGCGTCCTCCACCACTATCCAATGAAGGTTGGGGATGTGCATAAGTGTTTGGGCCATCCTGGTCATATCAGCCAGCTGTGTACTGCGACGGTACGTGGGAGTGATGACGTAGATCGTTGGCTCGGCTGTGGGAGGAGCACAGTGTTAATAACACCCTCGTGAGTCAGGCTGTGGGAGGAGCACAGTGTTAATAACACCCTCGTGAGTCAGGCTGTGGGAGGAGCACAGTGTTAATAACACCCTCGTGAGTCAGGCTGTGGGAGGAGCACAGTGTTAATAACACCCTCGTGAGTCAGGCTGTGGGAGGAGCACAGTGTTAATAACACCCTCGTGAGTCAGGCTGTGGGAGGAGCACAGTGTTAATAACACCCTCGTGAGTCAGGCTGTGGGAGGAGCACAGTGTTAATAACACCCTCGTGAGTCAGGCTGTGGGAGGAGCACAGTGTTAATAACACCCTCGTGAGTCAGGCTGTGGGAGGAGCACAGTGTTAATAACACCCTCGTGAGTCAGGCTGTGGGAGGAGCACAGTGTTAATAACACCCTCGTGAGTCAGGCTGTGGGAGGAGCACAGTGTTAATAACACCCTCGTGAGTCAGGCTGTGGGAGGAGCACAGTGTTAATAACACCCTCGTGAGTCAGGCTGTGGGAGGAGCACAGTGTTAATAACACCCTCGTGAGTCAGGCTGTGGGAGGAGCACAGTGTTAATAACACCCTCGTGAGTCAGGCTGTGGGAGGAGCACAGTGTTAATAACACCCTCGTGAGTCAGGCTGTGGGAGCAACAGAACAGCACTAAAACAGCTGATCAATACTCTTTCCACCAATCTGTATGTTGATCACCTTTGCTGACGCCATGAACGCAATATCAGATTCCATTAAGACTTATTCTTCTGCATTTGTTGAAGTAAAATAAAGTCATTTGCGAACATGTATGGAAGATATTTGTAGAGACGAGACAATAATACTCACGAAGTTGTGTGGCGTCCCTCCTGGCGTCAGGTCCGGTGTCGTTCCCACACTGATCCTCGAGGTAGGCCAGCCGCTGGAGCACCATCACCAGGAACACTGACTCCACCACCAGCAACATCAGGAACACACCTCCGTCACAGTTCTTACGCCTCATATTGTTCCTTTCTGGTTAAATATCAGCACAATTATCACAGTTTCTGTAATCAAGAATTGGGGTTTGCTGCTGTGGAGGAAACGTGTTTTAGTTAGTCCTATAAAATATTTTCGGTGGGAACGTTTTCTGTGATGTTTTTATTCCATTTTCTAAATTATTATTTGACGTAAACTTAAGAACATTGTGTTTTTATCAACACTATAATAGTAATTTATTTATAATACACTGTGGCGGGGGACAGGAAGCCAGACTATATTCATACACGTTAGGCTTTTATCGAAGTCTCCTCCTCCCAGTGTCGAATTACTGACCCCGCCCAGGATGAAACCACATAACAAGCTGCTACACTGGTTCGCAGGTTCGAATCCTCGTCACGGCCCTTGTGGATTTGTTCATTTACAGAACAAGCTGCTTTCAGGCAACATTAGCACCCCCTCTTTATATCCCTAAACATGCTAAACATAAACATATATATATATATATATATATATATATATATATATATATATATATATATATATATATATATATATATATATATGCATTTGGGTGAGGTGATATGTTACAACAGTTTTGGATGAGGTGAAAACAAACTTTCAACACACGACAGAACACGAAACAATGGGTATAATATTGGGTAAGTTAAAGGAAAGAATTGAAGTAACTGCAAAGGGCCTATTGCCCCATATTTCTTGATGCTTCTATATTGGAGCGGAGTCTTGAGGTGGGTAGAATATAGTTGTGCATTAATTGGCTGTTGATTGCTGGTGTTGACTTCTTAATGTGTAGTGCCTCGCAGATATCAAGCCGCCTGCTATCGCTATATCTATCGATGATTTCCGTGTTTTTTGTTAAGACTTCTCTGGTGATGGTCTGGTTATGGGAAGAGATTATATGTTCCTTAATGGAGCCCTGTTGCTTATGCATCGTTAATCGCCTGGAAAGAGATGTTGTTGTCTTGCCTATATACTGAGTTCTTTGAGGCTTACAGTCCCCAATTGGGCATTTGAAGGCATAGACGACATTGGTCTCTTTTAAAGCGTTCTGCTTTGTGTCTGGAGAGTTTCTCATGAGTAGGTTGGCCATTTTCTTGGTTTTATAGTAAATTGTCAGTTGTATCTTCTGATTTTTGTCTGTAGGGATAACGTTTCTATTAACAATATCTTTCAGGACCCTTTCCTCCGTTTTATGAGCTGTGGAAAAGAAGTTCCTGTAAAATAGTCTAATAAGGGGGTATAGGTGTTGTGTTAATTGTCAATTCAGAGGTTGCATGGCGTTTCACCTTCCTTCTTATGATGTCTTCAACGAAACCATTGGAGAAGCCGTTGTTGACTAGGACCTGCCGTACCCTACAGAGTTCTTCATCGACTTGCTTCCATCCTGAGCTGTGGCTGAGAGCACGGTCGACATAAGCGTTAACGACATTCCTCTTGTACCTGTCTGGGCAGTCACTGTTGGCATTGAGGCACATTCCTATGTTTGTTTCCTTAGTGTAGACTGCAGTGTGGAGTGGATGAAACAATCAGGATGATAGCGGACAGAGTGTATCGTGATCCGGCCTGTGCTCCTCTTGACATACCAGAAAACATTCTAAGGAAACTACTCCAAGCTGTGATTTTATTGACCACTGTGTAGTTTCTTTCTAACTAATCACATTTTACTCCTCAGTAGTGATGTAAGTGTTATCTTGGTCGACAGGAATCAGTTCACTCAGGGCAGTTATCAACTCAAGACGTGTTCCAGTGGGATCAAGTGGGCCGAGTCTGTGTAGACTGATATTTGTGACACTTAGTGAAGTATTGGTAATTGGGTCGACGTTATCTCGGGATGGCCAAGTTGAGTTACCAGATGGAAGTACTGTCCGTCTGTTAAGGCTTATTATAGGTGAAGCCTGTGTGGAAGTCTGCCAGTGTGTTGCTGGAGCCCCCTGCCAGTGTGTTGCTGGAGACCCCTGCCAGTGTGTTGCTGGAGACCCCTGCCAGTGTGTTGCTGGATACCCCTGCCAGTGTGTTGCTGGAGACCCCTGCCAGTGTGTTGCTGGAGACCCCTGCCAGTGTGTTGCTGGACACCCCTGCCAGTGTGTTGCTGGAGACCCCTGCCAGTGTGTTGCTGTAGACCCCTGCCAGTGTGTTGTTGTAGACCCCTGCCAGTGTGTTGCTGTAGACCCCTGCCAGTGTGTTGCTGGAGACCCCTGCCAGTGTGTTGCTGTAGACCCCTGCCAGTGTGTTGCTGTAGACCCCTGCCAGTGTGTTGCTGGAGACCCCTGCCAGTGTGTTGCTTTAGACCCCTGCCAGTGTGTTGCTGTAGACCCCTGCCAGTGTGTTGCTGGAGCCCCTGGCAGTGTGTTGCTGTAGACCCCTGCCAGTGTGTTGCTGGAGACCCCTGCCAGTGTGTTGCTGTAGACCCCTGCCTGTTTGTTGCTGTAGACCCCTGCCAGTGTGTTGCTGTAGACCCCTGCCAGTGTGTTGCTGGAGACCCCTGCCAGTGTGTTGCTGTAGACCCCTGCCAGTGTGTTGCTGGAGACCCCTGCCAGTGTGTTGCTGTAGACCCCTGCCAGTGTGTTGCTGGAGACCCCTGCCAATGTGTTGCAGTAGACCCCTGTCAGTGTGTTGCTGGAGACCCCTGCCAGTGTGTTGCTGGAGACCCCTGCCAGTGTGTTGCTGTAGACCCCTGCCAGTGTGTTGCTGGAGACCCCAGCCAGTGTGTTGCTGGAGACCCCTGCCAGTGTGTTGCTGGAGACCCCTGCCAGTGTGTTGCTGTAGACCCCTGCCAGTGTGTTGCTGGAGACCCCTGCCAGTGTGTTGCTGGAGACCCCTGCCAGTGTGTTGCTGTAGACCCCTGCCAGTGTGTTGCTGGAGCCCCTGCCAGTGTGTTGCTGTAGACCCCTGCCAGTGTGTTGCTGGAGCCCCTGCCAGTGTGTTGCTGTAGACCCCTGCCAGTGTGTTGCTGTAGACCCCTGCCAGTGTGTTGCTGTAGACCCCTGCCAGTGTGTTGCTGTAGACCCCTGCCAGTGTGCTGCTGGAGCCCCTGCCAGTGTGTTGCTATAGACCCCTGCCAGTGTGTTGCTGGAGACCCCTGCCAGTGTGTTGCTGTAGACCTCTGCCAGTGTGTTGCTGGAGACTCCTCCCAGTGTGTTGCTGTAGACCACTGCCAGTGTGTTGCTGTAGACCTCAGCCAGTGTGTTGCTGTAGACCCCTGCCAGTGTGTTGCTGGAGACCCCTGCCAGTGTGTTGCTGTAGACCCTGCAAGTGTGCTGCTGGAGCCCCTTCCAGTGTGTTGCTGGAGACCCCTGCCAGTGTGTTGCTGGAGACCCCTGCCAGTGTGTTGCTGGAGACCCCTGCCAATGTGTTGCTGGAGCCCCTGCCAGTGTGTTGCTGTAGACCCCTGCCAGTGTGTTGCTGTAGACCCCTGCCAGTGTGTTGCTGGAGCCCCTGCCAGTGTGTTGCTGTAGACCCCTGCCAGTGTGTTGCTGGAGACCCCTGCCAGTGTGTTGCTGGAGACCCCTGCCAGTGTGTTGCTGGAGACCCCTGCCAGTGTGTTGCTGGAGACCACTGCCAGTGTGTTCCTGGAGACTCCTGCCAGTGTGTTGCTGGAGACCCCTGCCAGTGTGTAGCTGGAGACCCCTGCCAGTGTGTTGCTGGAGACCCCTGCCAGTGTGTTGCTGGAGACCCCTGCCAGTGTGTTGCTGGAGACCCCTGCCAGTGTGTTGCTGGAGACCCCTGCCAGTGTGTTGCTGGAGACCCCTGCCAGTGTGTTGCTGGAGACCCCTGCCAGTGTGTTGCTGGAGACCCCCGCCAGTGTGTTGCTGGAGACCCCCGCCAGTGTGTTGCTGGAGACCCCCGCCAGTGTGTTGCTGGAGACCCCCGCCAGTGTGTTGCTGGATACCCCTGCCAGTGTGTTGCTGGAGACCCCTGCCAGTGTGTTGCTGGAGACCCCTGCCAGTGTGTTGCTGGAGACCCCTGCCAGTGTGTTGCTGGAGACCCCTGCCAGTGCGTTGCTGGAGACCCCTGCCAGTGTGTTGCTGGAGACCCTTGCCAGTGTGTTGCTGGAGACCCCTGCCAGTGTGTTGCTGGAGACCCCTGCCAGTGTGTTGCTGGAGACCCCTGCCAGTGTGCTGCTGGAGACCCCTGCCAGTGTGCTGCTGGAGACCCCTGCCAGTGTGCTGCTGGAGACCCCTGCCAGTGTCTTGGTGGAGACCCCTGCCAGTGTGTTGCTGGAGACCCCTGCCAGTGTGTTGCTGTAGACCACTGCCAGTGTGTTGCTGTAGACCCCTGCCAGTGTGTTGCTGGAGACCCCTGCCAGTGTGTTGCTGGAGACCCCTGCCAGTGTGTTGCTGGAGACCCCTGAAAGTGTGTTGCTGGAGACCCCTGCCAGTGTGTTGCTGGAGACTCCTCCCAGTGTGTTGCTGTAGACCTCTGCCAGTGTGTGGCTGGAGACTCCTCCCAGTGTGTTGCTGGAGAGTCCTCCCAGTGTGTTGCTGTAGACCCCTGCCAGTGTGTTGCAGTAGACCCCTGCCTGTGTGTTGCTGGAGACCCCTGCCAGTGTGTTGCTGTAGACCCCTGCCAGTGTGTTGGTGTAGACCCCTGCCAGTGTGTTGCTGGAGACTTCTGCCAGTGTGTTGCTGGAGACCCCTGCCAGTGTCTTGGTGGAGACCCCTGCCAGTGTGTTGCTGGAGACCCCTGCCTGCGTGTTGCTGGAGACCCCTGCCAGTGTGTTGCTGGAGTCACCTGCCAGTGTGTTGCTGGAATCCTGCTAATGTGTTGCTGGAGACCCCTGCCAGTGTGTTGCTGTAGACCCCAACCAGTGTGTTACTGGAGACTCCTGCCAGTGTGTTGCTGGAGACCCCTGCCAGTGTGTTGCTGGAGACCCCTGCCAGTGTGTTGCTGGAGACCACTGCCAGTGTGTTGCTGGAGACCCCGACCAATGTGTTGCTGGAGACCCCTGCCAGTGTGTTGCTGGGGACCCCTGCCAGTGTGTTGATGGGGACCCCTGCCAGTGTGTTGATGGAGACCCCTGCCAGTGTGTTGCTGGAGACCTCTGCCAGTGTGTTGCTGTAGACCTCTGCCAGTGTGTTGCTGGAGACTCCTCCCAGTGTGTTGCTGTAGACCTCTGCCAGTGTGTTGCTGGAGACCTCTGCCAGTGTGTTGCTGGAGACTCCTCACAGTGTGTTGCTGTAGACTTCTGCCAGTGTGTTGCTGGAGACTTCTCCCAGTGTGTTGCTGGAGACTCCTCCCAGTGTGTTGCTGTAGACCCCTGACAGTGTGTTGCTGGAGACTCCTGCCAGTGTGTTGCTGGAGACTCCTGCCAGTGTGTTGCTGGAGACTCCTGCCAGTGTGTTGCTGGAGACCCCTGCCAGTGTGTTGCTGTAGACCCCTGCCAGTGTGTTGCTGGAGACCCCTGCCAGTGTGTTGCTGGAGACCCCTGCAAGTGTATTGCTGGAGACTCCTGCCAGTGTGTTGCTGGAGACTCCTGCCAGTGTGTTGCTGGAGACCCCTGCCAGTGTGCTGGTGTAGACCCCTGCCAGTGTGTTGCTGGAGACCCCTGCCAGTGTGTTGCTGGAGACCCCTGCCAGTGTGTTGCTGGAGACCCCTGCCAGTGTGTTGCTGGAGACCCCTGCCAGTGTGTTGCTGGAGACCCGTGCCAGTGTGTTGCTGGAGACCCCTGCCAGTGTGTTGCTGGAGACCCCTGCCAATGTGTTGCTGGAGACCCCTGCCAGTGTGTTGCTGGAGACCCCTGCCAGTGTGTTGCTGGAGACCCCTGCCAGTGTGTTGCTGGAGACCCCTGCCAGTGTGTTGCTGGAGACCCCTGCCAGTGTGTTGCTGGAGACCCCTGCCAGTGTGTTGCTGGAGACCCCTGCCAGTGTGTTGCTGGAGACCCCTGCCAGTGTGTTGCTGGAGACCCCTGCCAGTGTGTTGCTTTAGACCCCTGCCAGTGTGTTGCTGGAGACCCCTGCCAGTAGTGTTGCTGGAGACCCCTGCCAGTGTGTTGCTGGAGACCCCTGCCAGTGTGTTGCTGGAGACCCCTGCCAGTGTCTTGCTGGAGACCCCTTCCAGTGTGTTGCTGGAGACCCCTGCCAATGTGTTGCTGGAGACCCCTGCCAGTGTGTTGCTGGAGACCCCTGCCAGTGTGTTGCTGGAGACCCCTGCCAGTGTGTTGCTGGAGACCCCTTCCAATGTGTTGCTGGAGACCCCTGCCAGTGTGTTGCTGGAGACCCCTGCCAGTGTGTTGCTGGAGACCCCTGCCAGTGTGTTGCTGGAGACCCCTGCCAGTGTGTTGTTGGAGACCCCTGCCAGTGTGTTGCTGGAGAGTACAAGTGGTGTTTGGGCACCTTGACGATACTGTGTTAGACTGGCCTATGATATACCGAGTAAGGTGAACTCGCCGGCGTGAGGTCCACGGAAGACAGACTCAGGGAGGGAACCATGAGTGGTGCACGATACACGTGGACTCGCCCGAGAAAAAAGATGACCGAAGTTTTATAGTGTCCTGTGCGAAAGATGACACCTGCAGTGTTATGTGGTGTACGCAAGTCTATATATAGTTAAGAAGTACACTTGGTGATTTTTTTTTTTTTTTTGCAGGGATTTTCCTGCGGGGACCCTAAGCCTCTGGCTGGCCCACTGCGCGGGCCCTAAGCCTCTAGCTGGCCCACTGCGCGGGCCCTAAGCCTCTGACTGGCCCACTGCGCGGGCCCTAAGCCTCTGGCTGGCCCACTGTGCGGGCCCTAAGCCTCTAGCTGGCCCACTGCGCGGGCCCTAAGCCTCTGACTGGCCCACTGCGCGGGCCCTAAGCCTCTAGCTGGCCCACTGCGCGGGCCCTAAGCCTCTAGCTGGCCCACTGCGCGGGCCCTAAGCCTCTAGCTGGCCCACTGCGCGGGCCCTAAGCCTCTAGCTGGCCCACTGCGCGGGCCCTAAGCCTCTAGCTGGCCCACTGCGCGGGCCCTAAGCCTCTAGCTGGCCCACTGCGCGGGCCCTAAGCCTCTAGCTGGCCCACTGCGCGGGCCCTAAGCCTCTAGCTGGCCCACTGCGCGGGCCCTAAGCCTCTGACTGGCCCACTGCGCGGGCCCTAAGCCTCTGCCTGGCCCACTGTGCGGGCCCTAAGCCTCTGGCTGGCCCACTGCGCGGGCCCTAAGCCTCTAGCTGGCCCACTGCGCGGGCCCTAAGCCTCTAGCTGGCCCACTGCGCGGGCCCTAAGCCTCTAGCTGGCCCACTGCGCGGGCCCTAAGCCTCTGGCTGGCCCACTGCGCGGGCCCTAAGCCTCTAGCTGGCCCACTACGCGGGCCCTAAGCCGCCTCTAGCTGGCCCACTACGCGGGCCCTAAGCCTCTAGCTGGCCCACTGCGCGGGCCCTAAGCCTCTAGCTGGCCCACTGCGCGGGCCCTAAGCCTCTAGCTGGCCCACTGCGCGGGCCCTAAGCCTCTAGCTGGCCCACTGCGCGGGCCCTAAGCCTCTGGCTGGCCCACTGCGCGGGCCCTAAGCCTCTAGCTGGCCCACTGCGCGGGCCCTAAGCCTCTAGCTGGCCCACTGCGCGGGCCCTAAGCCTCTGACTGGCCCACTAAGTGTTGCTTGTTTCTACTTTACTTGGGCGGAGTATGAGTGTTTATGACTCGTATGGTCGCTTCAGTAAGACACTTGGTGATGGATCTGTCTAGTGTTGTTCATCACCTTTCCCTTCAGATTGATTATTACTGTCAGTTCTTAATTAATAACTTACACGATCTCACCCCGAGTCACAGGTAAGAAGAGGCACTAAGGCCCTCATATACAGTTTGATAAGTAAAGAACCCGGTTACTGGCTCAAAGTGAGGCCGTAACAAACAAGTTGTTAATTCATTAGGAAATGAGTTCTATTGACCGAGTCCTTATATGTGCATGGAGTGCTGCTTGCACGGATTTAGTCTGACTCTGGGGATATCAGAGATATTGATTTCTACCAATCCTGGATGGGTATGGAATGCATAATAAATTAATCAAACTAAACTGGCAATACGTCCTCAGACTAAGTTCATTCCATCCAGCGGTCGACCCCAAAGTCAGATTCATCAATTTAAACAAGTTCTTCATTCAAAATAGGAATTTTCTCAAATATAAATTAATATTGTTATATATTAGCATTCTGTGCACATTTAGGCATTGGTTAGGTTAGGTGTTTAGGTTCTGTTGCCGATTGTATGTATCTGTAGTACGTTGGTGAAGCATTTAGCGCGTTGTGATTCGAACAAATGTCGTCAGCGAAGCACTTCTTCAAAGTGTTCGAATGAAACAGAGCCTGACAGCTGAGTGGACAGCGCTCGGGATTCTTAGTCCTAAGGTTCCGGGTTCGAGTCCCGACGGAGGCGAAAACAAATGAGCAGTGTTTCTTTCATCCTGATGCCCTTGATCATCTAGCAGTAAATAGGTACCTGGGAGCAGCTGCTATAGGCTGTTTCCTGGGGGTGTGTAACAAAAAGGAAGCCTGGTAGAGGACCGGGCCGCGGGGACGCTAAGCCCCGAAATCATCTCAAGATAACCTCAAGAAGATGTCATCAATTGTGTGTCGTGTGTAAACCGTTTTTCATTCATAAACAACGGGTTTGGCGGGTGCATGGAATGGACTTTGGCCTTTGTTTAGAGGACGGGCTAATTTCTGGTGAGGTGCTCATGGGTTCTATTACATATATCAAGGAAAAGTTTCATATCAGGATTAGCATTTAAGAAAAAGGTTTTGTACACGTAAATAGCAAAATAATAATAATAATAATAATAATAATAATAATAATAATAATAATAATAATAATAATAACTTATTTACAAGAAGGAACAATGGGTTTGTAAGATAGCATAATATTGGTATTTTTACATTCTTGCAACGTCACTAGCACGCATAGAGTTTCGGGCAGAAACGGTGAAAACATGAAAACATTGAATATAACGCAAAAAAAAACATTGAATACAAGAGTGTATGTGGAGCGATTGTATGTTTAACATGTTTAGAGATTTAATCATTCATGTTTGGAGATTCAATCAGGCATTTCTGGGTTCGAATCCTGGGCGAGATAGGAATAGTTGGGTGCGTTTCCTATCACTTGATGCCTCTCTTAATCTTGTTGCAAATTGGTACCCATAAGACAGGCAATGGATGTGTGGTTACATCCTGGAGAGGGTCAGTAGTTCGACCTTGTGGGAGGGAAAGGGAATTATCAGCGGGGAAAAGCGCCAAGCCATTACGACTATATAACATTTGGAAGGGGTCAGGATAAGGATTAAGGATGGACGGGGGAAGGGGGGGAAAGGAATGGTGCCCAACCACTTGGACAGTCGGGGATTGAACCTGTATGACTTGAGACCTTTCGCTCTACCGTCCAGCCCAAGTGGAGGGGGGGGACCTTGATACAAGTTTCTATATGCATATATACACTGGTTTCCTGTACCCCGATACAATAAATTACATATCTTAAAGACAGATGTGGATAATATATATTTACTTGATATGAACATTGACTATAGTACGCTTTTTAGTGCGCTCCGATCATAAACCTCTATGTTAAATAATTATCTTAATTCATGTTAAAATCACTAATATTTGTAATGTTAGGCTCTTCATCATTGTAACATTTTCCCTACTATGGCCGAGTGTCAGAGTAGTAGACAAATGGTATGCATTAGGAAGTGATTTGGGAGAAGCTGACTCCATTCACAGTTTCAAGTGTAGATATGATAGAGTCCAATAGGCTAAGAAACCTGAACATTAGTTGAATGCCAGTTGAGAGGCGGGTCCAAAAAGCAAGAGCTCAACCCCCGCAAGCACAACTAGGTAAGTGCAACTAGGAAAGTACACACACACACACACACGAAAGTGTAAGGTAATGAAATTAGGCGAAGGGAGCAGGAGGCTGAACACAAGGTACCATCTGGGAGGTGAAATCCTGCAAGAGTCAAATAGAGAGAAAGATCTGGGGGTTGTTATCACACCGAACCTGTCCCCAAAGATCCACATTAAAAGAATATCATCAGCGGCATATGCTAGACCGGCCAACATAAGAACTGCCTTTAGAAACTTGTGTAAGGAATCGTTCAGGACCCTGTATACCACTTACGTAAGACCAATCCTGGAGTATGCAGCTCCAGCCTGGAGTCCATACCTAGTTAAACACAAGACGAAGTTAGAGAAGATCCAGCGGAATGCCACCAGGTTCGTCCCGGAACTGAGAGGAATGAGCTACGAGGAAAGGCTAAAAGAGCTGAACCTCACATCCCTGGAAAACAGAAGAGTAAGGGGGGACATGATAACCACCTACAAAATTCTCAGGGGAATTGACAGGGTGGACAAAGACAAACTCTTCAGCACATGAGGGACGCGAACAAGGGGACACAGGTGGAAATTTAGTACTCAGATGAGCCATAGAGACGTTAGAAAGAATTATTTCTGTGTCAGAGTAGTTAATAAATGGAATGCACTAGGAAGTGATGTGGTGGAGGCTGACTCCATACACAGTTTCAAATGTAGATATGATACAGCCCAGTAGGCTCAGGAATCTGTACACCAGTTGATTGACGGTTGAGAGGCGGGACCAAAGAGCCAGAGCTCAACCCCCGCAAGCACAACTAGGTGAGTGCACACACACACACACGCACACACACACACACACACACACACACACACACACACACACACACACACACACACACACACACACACACACACACACACACACACACACAGGGGGGAAGGGCGGTGGCTGAGCGGACTGCACGCTGGACGCGTGATCCTGTGGTCCCGGGTTCGATTCCGGGCGCCGGAGAGAAACAATGGGCAGAGTTGCTTTTACCCAGATGCTCCTGTTACCTAGCAGTAAATAAGTACCTGGGAGTTAGTCAGCTGTCACAGGCGGCTGCCTGGGATGTGTGTTGTTGGGGGGGGGGGATAGAAGTAGTTAGTAACAGTTGATTGACAGTTGAGAGGGGGGACCAAAGAGCACAGTTGAGAGGCGGGACCAAAGAGCCAAAGCTCAATCCCCGCAAGCACAACGAGGTGAGTACAACTAGGTGAATACACTACTTAGGATAGTAGGAATACTACCTACTAATACCACTACACCTTGCGGCTGAGTGGATAATGCTTGGGGGGTCGTAGTCCTAATGGTCCAGGTTCGATTCCCAGCGGAGGGGAAACAAATGCTCAAAGTTTCTTTCACCCTGATGCCCTGTTCACCTATCAGTAAATTGGTACCTGGGAGACAGCTGCTATGGGCTGCTTCCTGGGGATGTGTGTGTGTGTGTGTGTGTTTGTGTGTTTGTGTGTGTGTGTGTGTGTGTGTGTGTGTGTGTGTGTGTGTGTGTGTGTGTGTGTGTGCGCGCGCGCGCGCCCCTAGTATTCACCTAGTTGTGATTGCGGGGGTTGAGCTCTGCTCTTTCGGCCCGCCAACTGTTTCTAACTACAGAACTACTAACACTATTTTTTTTCAACACACACACACACACACACACACACACACACACACACACACACACACACACACACACACACACACACACACACACACACACACACAGTGTGTGTGTGTGTGTGTAGGCACCCACAGGAGGTAGGCACACTCTGTGCCTGCCACTCTCCATGGTGTACAAGAAGTCACTGGTAACAGGTGAACTGCCAAAAATTTGGAAGACGGCCAATGTAGTCCCAATATACATGAAGTGTGATAGACAGGAGGCACTGAACTATAGGCCAGTGTCCCTAACTTGTATTCGATGCAAGATGATGGAGAAGATTGTGCGAAAAAAGCTAGTGGAACATCTTGAGCGGAAGAACTTTGTAACACAACATCAACATGGGTTCAGGGATGGAAAGTCATGCCTAACAGGATTAATTGAGTTCTATAACCAGGCAATAAAAATCAGGCAAGAGAGAGAGAGAGAGAGAGAGAGAGAGAGAGAGAGAGAGAGAGAGAGAGAGAGAGAGAGAGAGAGAGAGAGAGAGAGAGAGAGAGAGAGAGAGAGAGGGCTGGGTAGACTGCATATTTCTGGACTGCCAGAAAACTTTTGACATAGTACCACATAAGAGACTAGTGCACAAACTGGAGATGCAGGCAGGAGTGAAAGGGAAGGTACTCCACTGGATAAGAAAGTACCTAAACAACAGGACACAGCGAGTCACCGTGAGGGGTGAGGTTTCGGATTGGCGGGGAGTCACCAGTGGAGTCCCACAGG
Source organism: Procambarus clarkii (assembly GCF_040958095.1). NCBI lineage: Eukaryota > Metazoa > Arthropoda > Malacostraca > Decapoda > Cambaridae > Procambarus > Procambarus clarkii. The sequence goes on from NC_091196.1 coordinate 27,834,705, forward strand.
GATCAGTCCTTGGACCTATACTGTTTCTGATATACGTAAATGATCTCCCAGAAGGAATTGACTCGTTCCTTTCGATGTTTGCTGATGATGCAAACATTATGAGGAGGATCAGGACAGAGGAGGATATTATGAGGTTACAAGATGACCTAGACAAACTGAAGGAATGGTTCGACAAATGGCTATTAAAGTTCAACCCAAGTAAGTGTAAAGTAATGAAACTAGGAGGAGGAACTAGGCCAGTCCCTGGATACCGAATGGGAGATGAAGTCCTTCACGAAACAGAGAGAAAGATCTGGGAGTTGATATCACGCCAAACCTGTCTCACGAAGCCAACCTCAAAAGAATAACATCAGCGGCCTATGCGAGGCTGGCTAACATCAGAACTGCTTTCAGAAACCTGTGAAAGGAATCCTTCAGAACCTTGTATACCACATATGTAAGGCCAATCCTGGAGTATGCGGCCCTAACATGGAGCCCGTATCTAGTCAAGGATAAGACGAAGCTGGAAAAAGCTCAGAGGTATGCCACTAGGCTAGTCCCAGAACTAAGAGGTATGAGTTATGAAGACAGACTACGTGAACTGCACCTCACGTCGCTGAAAGACAGAAGAGCTAGGGGAGACATGATCCCCACATACAAAATTCTCAGGGTAATTGACAGGGTGGACAAGGATGGATTATTTAACACGGGTGGTACACGCACAAGGAGACACAGGTGGAAGCTGAGTACCCAAATGAACCACAGAGACATTAGAAAGAACTTTTTCAGTGTCAGATTAGTTAGTAAATGGAATGCATTAAGCTTTAACAGTTTAACAGTTTAAAATTAACAGTTTCAAATGTAGATATGATAGAGCCCAGTAGGCTCAGGAATCTGTACATCAGTTGATTGACGGTAGAGAGGGGGGGGGAGGGGACCAAAGAGCCAAAGCTCAACCCCCGCAAGCACAATTAGGTGAGTACACACACGGGGGGAGAGGGGGACCTGTGTGGCTGAGTGTGTGGGGCCTGTGGCTGAGTGGATAGCGCTTGGGACTCGTAGTCCTAAGGTCTGGGTTCGATCCCCGGTGATGGGGGAAAACAATTGGGCAGAGTTTCTTTCACCCTAGCGCCCCTGTTACCTAGCAGTAAATAGGTACATGGAAGTTAGAGAGCTGTTACATGCTGCCTGGGAGTTAGAGAGCTGTTACATGCTGCCTGGGAGTTAGAAAGCTGTTACATGCTGCCTGGGAGTTAGAGAGCTGTTACATGCTGCCTGGGAGTTAGAAAGCTGTTACGTGCTGCTTGCTGGGTGTGTGTGTGTCGGGGGGGGGAATGATTGAAAGTTGAGAGGCGGTACGAAAGAGCCAGAGCTCAACCCCCGCAAGCACAACTAGGTGAATACACCCACACACGGTCACTAATAGTGAACACCCACATTGCAAACAGTTTCACTTACATAAGAAAGTCACAACATTGTTATACATCCTTGTGAAAATATTTCACAAGGATGAACATAACATTTTTCACGTTTGACAAAGTCCCTCACGTCAACGTGATAAACATTTACATTAACGTCAAAGTATTAAAAGATGGTTAGAAGGATCTGACGCAACATTATCAAGACCTGTAACAAACATTACTAAGGAAGTTAGTGGGCATAATTTCTACCCCACAGTAACGCATGGTGTCCTCACACGGGTCTGAAGATCTCCACATTACAGGTGCCCATGTTCCGGTGAAGTCAGTAAACATACTTGAAGCAACACTTCCTCATCATCAAAGGCCAAATGCTCGTGAAGTCACCCGCTATACGCCCAGTTTACGATTGAAAGCATGGCGTACACGACTGACGTGTATTCATTCCTCGAGCAACGAGAACGAGATAGGACTTGCAAAATACCTCCTGAATGGAGTTAATAAACCCTGTAAGATTCCATAAGGACATGGAAGGTCCATGCGGAAATCAGTTCACCAGGAATCAGAAGGAGTATAAGATATACAGATGGGCATTAGTTTCAGTCACCCAGGAAATCAAATTAACAAAGAAATTTTGAAAGAAAACTTGTTCAAACATTAAGAAAGTTCTCAAGCCTTATTATGCCTATAAACGAAGTAAAACCAAGACAAAAGACAAGGCAAAAGGACCCTTAAAAGGTGAGATCAACCACGATATAATTGATGAACAAATGGTGGAAGCTTTACATCAGCTTTGATGCTTTACATCAGTGCTCACACTTGAAAGATTAGACAAAACCCCAAAACCCACACAAATGTTTGAAGCAAGAGAAATAAATGTATTAAGAGATATTCCCATAACGTACAAACAATCAGGAAGAGCACTCACAAACTAAAGGATTCACAAGCCACAGGTATGGATGGAATTCAATCCAAAGTTGGAAACGAACTTACAGATGAAATGTGTCTACTACCGAAACTCATTTTCAGAAAATCCCTGGATATTTCTGCAAGATTGGAAATATGCAAATGTCACCCTTATCTTCAATTAGGGCAAAAAGAGTTCAGCAGAAAACTACTGACCTGACCCGTCTGACCTCACATATCTGGAGGGAATGACTTCATGGAGAGAATCCTGTAGGAGGGAAAGCATTCACCATTTCATAGTGCACAATCTAAAAAAAATATCAACGCAACATGGTTTTGTCTTAAAATATATATTTACTTACTAACCTGCTCGCATTTCGGAGATGGTAACCAGCTATTCAGACAAAGAGCTTCAAGCAGACGAAGTATAATAGCAGGGAAATTACAATCACATGAAATAAATGGTAAAGTACTAGAATGTATAAAACTAGAATGTGTGGTGGTGGTAGTGACTGTGGTGGTGGCGTTGGTGACTGTGGTGGTGGTGGTGGTAGTGACTGTGGTGGCGTTGGTGACTGTGGTGGTGGTGGTAGTGACTGGTGGTGGCGTTGGTGACTGTGGTGGTGGTGGTAGTGACTGTTGTGGTGGCGTTGGTGACTGTGGTGGTGGTGGTAGTGACTGTTGTGGTGGCGTTGGTGACTGTGGTGGTGGTGGTAGTGACTGTTGTGGTGGCGTTGGTGACTGTGGTGGTGGTGGTAGTGACTGTTGTGGTGGCGTTGGTGACTGTGGTGGTGGTGGTAGTGACTGTTGTGGTGGCGTTGGTGACTGTGGTGGTGGTGGTAGTGACTGGTGGTGGCGTTGGTGACTGTGGTGGTGGTGGTAGTGACTGGTGGTGGTGGCACTGACACTGAGTGTGGTGGTGGTGGTGACTGTGGTGACTGCAGGTGGCACTGACACTGAGTGTGGTGGTGGTGGTGACTGTGGTGACTGCAGGTGACACTGACACTGAGTGTGGTGGTGGTGGTGACTGCAGGTGGCACTGACACTGAGTGTGGTGGTGGTGGTGACTGTGGTGACTGCAGGTGGCACTGACACTGAGTGTGGTGGTGGTGGTGACTGCAGGTGACACTGACACTGAGTGTGGTGGTGGTGGTGACTGCAGGTGACACTGGCACTGAGTGTGGTGGTGGTGGTGACTGCAGGTGACACTGACACTGAGTGTGGTGGTGGTGGTGACTGCAGGTGACACTGGCACTGAGTGTGGTGGTAAGGTAGTGTTGTGGGTGATGGTAAACGTGAGCACACCTGGTCTCCTCTGCTCCAGGTGTTCATTTGATTTATATGAAGCTCTGCAAATGAGATTTACTGAGAATTAAACATTTGAGTGTGGTGTGGTGTGGTGTGGGCGTGTGTGGTGTGGGCGTGTGTGGTGTGGGCGTGTGTGGTGTGGGCGTGTGTGATGTGTGCGTGTGTGGTGCGGTGTGGTGTGATGTGGGTATGTGTGGTGCGGGTGTGTGTGGTGTGGGCATGTGTGGTGTGGTGTGGTGTGATGTGGGTATGTGTGGTGTGGGCGTCTGTGGTGTGGTGCGGTATGGTGTGAGTGGTGTGATGTGGGTGTGTGTGGTGTGGGTATGTGTGGTGTGGGTGTGTGTGATGTGGGCATGTGTGGTGTGGGCGTCTGTGGTGTGGTGCGGTATGGTGTGAGTGGTGTGATGTGGGTATGTGTGGTGTGGGTGTGTGTGGTGTGGGCATTTTTGGTGTGATGTGAGGTGGGGTGGTGTGTGCATGTGTGGTGTGGGCTCAACCCGTCCTCGACTCAAGTCCATTACATCCAGCGGTCGACCCTACAGACGCATCCATAAATTTTAACATGCTGTTCATTCAAAACGGGAATTTTCTCAAGTATAAATTAATATTATAATATATTAGCATATTGTGCATATAGAGGCATAGGTTAGGTTAGGTGTTTAGGTTTTGTTGACGATTATTTGTTTATTGGCGATTTATTTAATTATAGATTATTATATATATATATATATATATATATATATATATATATATATATATATATATATAATATATATATATAATATATATATATTATATATATATATTATATATATACATATATTATATATATAAGGCACAACTCTCCTAAACACGAGAGTCAAGTATACAACTTTAGAACACTTTCCCACCAGGAGACTCGAACCCTAGCCAGCACAGAAGCCTTCCAGCAACTGGCATAACAGGTACGCCTTAACCCTCTCCACCACCTGCTCAGACCCTTAAAAGAGATGGTAATTTCGGAGTATTTAAATACCACAAAGATCACCACCTCCCAAGAGCACTAGAGCAAGTGAGGGGTCATTTAGACGTTAATTTCATCAAGTCCCTGTTAATATGGGAAGACACAGTGTCTATGCTTAAGGCACAACTCTCCTAAACACGAGAGTCAAGTATACAACTTTAGAACACTTTCCCACCAGGAGACTCGAACCCTAGCCAGCACAGAAGCCTTCCAGCAACTGGCATAACAGGTACGCCTTTGCCTTAGCGGGCAAAAATCGTGCGATTTTTGCCGTTAGCGGGCAAAAATCGTGCGAATTTTGCCGCTAGCGGGCAAAAACCGTGCGATTTTCGCAGCTGGCGGGCAAAAATCGCGCGATTTTCGCCGCTAGCGCCCAAAAACCGAGCGATTTTCGCCTCTAGCAGGCAAAAATCGCGCGATTTTCGCCCTAGCGCCCAAAAACCGAGCGATTTTCGCCGTTAGCAAGCAAAAATCGCGTGATTTTCGCAAGTAGCGGCCAAAAATCGCGCGATTTTCGCCGCTAGCGTCCAAAAATCGGGCGATATTCGCCACTACAGGGGCAAAAACCGGGCGATTTTCGCCGCTAGCGGCCAAATATCGCGCGATTTTCGCCGCTAGCGGCCAAAAATCGGGCGATTTTCGCCGCTACCAGTCAAAAATCGCGCGATTTTCGCCGCTAGCGGCTAAAAACCGCGCGATTTTCGCCACTAGCGGCCAAAAACCGCGCGATTTTTGCTGCTAGCGGCGAAAATCGCCCGATTTTTTCCCCGATTTTTGCCCTCCAGCGGCGAAATTCGCCCGATTTTTGCCCACTACCGGCGAAAACCGCGCGGTTTTTGGCCGCTAGCGGCAAAAATCGACCGATTTTCGCTGCTAGCGGCCAAAAAAGGGGCTATTTTCGCCGGTAGTGGGCAAAAATCGTGCGAATTTCGCCGATAGCGGCCAAAAATTGTGCGAATTTTGCCGCTAGTGGCCAAAAATCGCGCGATTTTCGCCGCTAGCGTCCAAAAACCGTGCAATTTTCGCAGCTGGCTGGCAAAAATCGCGCGATATTCGCCGCTACCAGCCAAAAATTGCGCGATTTTCGCCGCTAGCGTCCAAAAACCTCGCGATTTTCGCCGCTAGCGGCCAAAAATCGCGCGATTTTCGCCGCTAGCGGCCAAAAACCGCGCAATTTTCGCCGCAAGCGGCAAAAAATCTGGCGATTTTTGCTGCTAGCGGCGAAAATCGCCCGATTTTTCCCCTCCAGTGGCGAAATTCCCCCAATTTTTTTTCCCTCCAGCGGCGAAATTCGCCCGATTTTTGCCCGCTAGCAGCGAAAATCGCACGGTTTTTGGCCGCTAGCAGCGAAAATCGCGCGGTTTTTGGCCGCTAGCTGCAAAAATCGACCGACTTTCGCCGCTAGCGGCGAAAAAAAGGGGCTATTTTCGCCGCTAGCGGACAAAAATCGGGCGATTTTCGCCACTAGCGGGCAAAAACCGTGCGATTTTCGCAGCTGGCGGGCAAAAATCGCGCGATTTTAGCCGCTAGCGCCCAAAAACCGAGCGATTTTCGCCTCTAGCGGACAAAAATCGCGCGATTTTCGTCGCTAGTGCCCAAAAACCGAGCGATTTTCGCCGTTAGCGGGCAAAAATCGCGTGATTTTCGCAAGTAGCAGCCGAAAATCGCGCGATTTTCGCCGATAGCTGCCAAAAACCGTGCGATTTTCCCTGCTAGCGGCCAAAAATCGCGCGATTTTCGCCGCTAGCGGCCAAAAATCGCCCGATTTTTGCCCTCCAGTGGCGAAATTCGCCCAATCGGCATAAATCGTTCGATTTTTGGCCGCTATCGGCAAAAATCGACCGATTTTCGATGCTAGCGGCCAAAAAAGGGGCTATTTTCGCCGGTAGCGGGCAAAAATCGCGTGATTTTCGCAAGTAGCAGCCGAAAATCGCGCGATTTTCACCGATAGCGGCCAAAAACCGTGCGATTTTCGCTGCTAGCGGCCAAAAATCGCGCGATTTTCGCCGCTAGCGGCCAAAAATCGCCCGATTTTTGCCCTCCAGTGGCGAAATTCGCCCAATCGGCATAAATCGTTCGATTTTTGGCCGCTAGCGGCAAAAATCGACCGATTTTCGATGCTAGCGGCCAAAAAAGGGGCTATTTTCGCCGGTAGCGGGCAAAAATCGTGCGAATTTCGTCGTTAGCGGCCAAAAATCGTGCGAATTTCGCCGCTAGTGGCCAAAAACCGTGCGATTTTCGAAAATCGCGCGATTTTCGCTGGTAGCGGGCAAAATTCGCGTGATTTTCGCCGCTAGCGGCCAAAAATTGACAAATATTCGCAGCTAGCGGCCAAAAATCAGGCGATTTTCGCCGCTATCAGCCAAAAAATCGGGCGATTTTCGACGCTTGAGGCCAAAAACCGTGCTATTTTCGCCGCTACCAGCGAAAAATCGCCCGATTTTTGGCCGCTAGCAGCAAACTAATCTGCAAACTACTTTACAAAGTAGCGAATGTAGCCCAATTTTAGGCTACAAAGTAGCGAAAGTAGCCCAATTTTGGGCTACAAAGTAGTGAAAGTAGCCCAATTTTGGGCTAAAAAGTAGCGAAAGTAGCGAAAATTTGGGCTAAAAAGTAGCGAAAGTAGCGAAAATTTGGTCTAAAAAGTAACGAAAGTAGCCCAATTTTGAGCTAAAAAGTAGCGAAAGAAGCGAAATTGTGGGCTAAAAAGTAGCAAAAGTAGCGAAATTTTTGGGCTACAAAGTAGCGAAATTAGCCCAATTTTGGGCTACAAAGTAGCGAAAGTAGCCCAATTTTGGACTACAAAGTAGCGAAAGTAGCCCAATTTAGGGCTACAAAGTAGCGAAAGTAACCCAATTTTGGGATACAAAGTAGCGAAAGTAGCCCAATTTTGGGCTAAAAAGTAGCGAAAGAAGCGAAATTTGGGCTAAAAGTAGCGTAAGTAGCTAAATTTTGGGCTAAAAAGTAGTGAAAGTAGCCCAATTTTGGAATAAAAAGTAGTGAAAGTAGCCCAATTTAGGGCTAAAAAGTAGCGAAAGTAGCGAAATTTTGGGCTACAAAGTATCAAAACTAGCGAAATTTTGGGCTACAAAGTAGCGAAATTAGCCCAATTTTGGGCTACAAAGTAGCGAAAGTAGCCCAATTTTGGGCTACAAAGTAGCGAAAGTAGCCCAATTTAGGGCTACAAAGTAGCGAAAGTAACCCAATTTTGGGATACAAAGTAGCGAAAGTAGCCCAATTTTGGGCTAAAAAGTAGCGAAAGAAGCGAAATTTGGGCTAAAAGTAGCGTAAGTAGCTAAATTTTGGGCTAAAAAGTAGTGAAAGTAGCCCAATTTTGGAATAAAAAGTAGTGAAAGTAGCCCAATTTAGGGCTAAAAAGTAGCGAAAGTACCGAAATTTTGGGCTAAAAAGTAGCGAAAGTACCGAAATTTTGGGCTAAAAAGTAGCGAAATTTTGGGCTACAAAGTAGGGAACGTAGCCCAATTTTGGGCTACAGAGTAGCGAAAGTAGCCCAATTTTGGGTTAAAAAGTAGCGAAAGTAGCGAAATTTTGGGCTACAAAGTAGCGAAAGTACCAAAAATTTGGGCTAAAAAGTAGCGAAAGTAGTGAAACTTTGGGCTACAAAGTAGCGAAAGTAGCGAAATTTTGGGCTACAAAGTAGCGAAAGTAGCGAAATTTTTGGCTACAAAGTAGCCCAATTTTGGGCTACAAAGTAGCGAAAGTAGCCAATTTTGGGCTACAAAGTAGCGAAAGTAGCCCAAATTTGGGCTGAAAAGTAGCGAAAGTAGCGAAATTTTGGGCTAAAAAGTAGCGAAAGTAGCCCAATTTTGGGCTAAAAAGAAGAAAAGTACCGAAAATTTGGGTAAAAAAACAAAGTAACCCAATTTTGGGCTAAAAAGTAGCGAAAGTAGCAAAATTTTGGGCTACAAAGTAGCGAAAGTAGCCCAAATTTGGGCTACAAAGTAGCGAAAGTAGCGAAATTTTGGGCAACAAAGTAGCGAAAGTAGCCCAATTTTGGGCTAAAAAGTAGCGAAAGTAGCGAAATTTTGGCCTACAAAGTAGCGAAATTTTGGGCTACAAAGTAGCGAAATTTTGGGCTACAAAGTAGCGAAAGTAACCCAATTTTGGGCTACAAAGTAGCGAAAGTAGCAAAATTTTGGGCTACAAAGTAGCGAAATAGCGAAATTTTGGGCTAGAAAGTAGCAAAAGTAGCCCAATTTTGGGCTAAAAAGTAGCGAAAGTAACCCAATTTGGGCTAAAAAGTAGCGAAAGTAGCCCAATTTTGGGCTAAAAAGTAGCAAAAGTACCGAAAATTTGGGCTAAAAAAAACGAAAGTAGCCCAATTTTGGGCTAAAAAGTAGCGAAAGTACCGAAAATTTGGGCTAAAAAAAACGGAAGTAGCCCAATTTTGGGCTAAAAAGTAGCAAAAGTACCGAAAATTTGGGCTAAAAAACCGAAAGTAGCCCAATTTTGGGCTACAAAGTAGCGAAAGTAGCGAAATTTTGGGCAACAAAGTAGCGAAAGTAGCCCAATTTTAAGCTAAAAAGTAGCGAAAGTAGCGAAATTTTGGCCTACAAAGTAGCGAAATTTTGAGCTACAAAGTAGCGAAAGTAGCCCAATTTTGGGCTACAAATTAGCGAAAGTAGCAAAATTTTGGGCTAAAAAGTAGCGAAAGTAGCGAAATTTTGGCCTACAAATTAGCGAAATTTTGGGCTACAAAATGGCGAAAGTAGCCCAATTTTGGGCTACAAAGTAGCGAAAGTAGCAAAATTTTGGGCGAAAAGTAGCGAAAGTAGCAGAATTTTGGGCTACAAAGTAGTGAAAGTAGCCCAATTTTGGGCTACAAAGTAGCGAAATAGCGAACTTTTGGGCTACAAAGCAGCGAAAGTAGCCCAATTTCGGGCTACAAAGTAGCGAAAGTAGCCCAATTTTGGGCTAAAAAGTAGCGAAAGTAGCGAAATTTTGGGCTAAAAAGTAGCGAAAGTAGCCCAATTTTGGGCTAAAAAGAAGAAAAGTACCGAAAATTTGGGCTAAAAAACCAAAGTAGCCCAATTTTGGGCTAAAAAGTAGCGAAAGTAGCAAAATTTTGGCCTAAAAAGTAGCGAAAGTAGCATAATTTTGGCCTAAAAAGTAGCAAAAGTAGCTCAATTTTGGCCAAAAAAGTGGCGAAATTTTGAGCTAAAAGTAGCAAAAGTAGCCCAATTTTGGCCTAAAAAGTAGCGAAAGTAGCCCAATTTTGGCCTAAAAGTAGCGAAAGTAGCATAAATTTGGCCTAAAAAGTAGCGAAAGTAGCCCAATTTTGGCCTAAAAAGTAGCGAAATTTTGGGCTAAAAAGTAGCAAAATTTTGGGCTAAAAAGTAGCGAAAGTAGCCCAATTTTGGGCTACAAAGTAGCGAAATTAGAGAAATTTTCTGCTACAAAGTAGCTAAAGTAGCGAAATTTTGGGCTAAAATGTAGTGAAAGTAGCCCAATTCTAGGCTACAAAGTAATGAAAGTAGCCCAATTTTGGGCTACAAAGTAGTGAAAGTAGCCCAATTTTGGGCTTAAAAGTAGCGAAAATAGCGAAATTTTGGGCTAAAAAGTAGCGAAAGTAGCCAAATTTTGGGCTAAAAGTAGCAAAAGTAGCCAAATTTTGGGCTACAAAGTAGCGAAAGTAGCCCAATTTTGGGCTAAAAAGTAACGAAAGTAGCCCAATTTTGGGCTATAAAGTAGCGATATTTTGGGCTAAAAAGTAGCGAAAGTAGCCCAATTTTGGGTTAAAAAGTAGCGAAATTTTGGGTTAAAAAGTAGCGAAAGTAGCGAAATTTTGGGTTAAAAGTAGCCCAATTTTGGGCTAAAAAGTAGCAAAAGTAGCCCAATATTGGCCTGAAAAGTAGCGAAAGTAGCATAATTTTGGCCTTAAAAGTAGCAAAATTTTGGGCTTAAAAGTAGCGAAAGTAGCCCAATTTTGGGCTACAAAGTAGCGAAATTTTCTGCTACAAAGTAGCGAAAGTAGCCCAATTCTAGGCTACAAAGTAGCGAAAGTAGCCCAATTTTGGGCTACAAAGTAGCGAAAGTAGCAAAATTTTGGGCTGAAAAGTAGCGAAATTTTGGGCTAAAAAGTAGCGAAATTTTGGGCTAAAAGTAGCGAAAGTAGCCCAATTTTGGGCTTCAAAGTAGCAAAAGTAGCCCAATTTTGGGCTAAAAAGTAGCGAAAGTAGCCCAATTTTGAGCTAAAAAGTAGCGAAATTTTGGGCTAAAAGTAGCGAAAGTAGCCAATTTGGCTAAAAAGTAGCGAAAGCAGAAACTATGCGATTTTTGCAGCTGGCGGGCAAAAATAGCGCGATTTTCACCGCTACCGGCCAAAAACCGCACCATTTTCGCCGCTAGCGGCCAAAAACATGCGATTTTTGCAGCTGGCGGGCAAAAATCGCGATTTTCGCCGCTACCGGCCAAAAATAGCGCGATTTTCGCATCTAGCGGTCAAAAACCATGCGATTTTCGCAGCTGGTGTGCAAAAATCGCGATTTTTGCCGCTACCGACCAAAAATAGCGCGATTTTCGACGCTTGCGGCCAAAAACCGTGTGGTTTTCGCCGCTAACGGCCGAAAATCGACCGATTTTCGCCGCTAGCGGCCAAAAAAGGGGCTATTTTCGCCGCTAGCGGCCACAAAAGGGGCTATTTTCGCCGCTAGCGGGCAAAAATCACGCGATTTTCGCCGCTAGCGGCCAAAAATCGTGCGATTTTCGCCGCTAGCGGCCAGAAACTTTGCGATATTTGCAGCGGGCGGACAAAAATAGCGCGATTTTCACCGCTACCGGCCAAAAACCGCACCATTTTCGCCGCTAGCGGCCAAAAACATGCGATTTTTGCAGCTGGCGGGCAAAAATCGCGATTTTCGCCGCTACCGGCCAAAAATAGCGCGAATTTCGCCGCTACCTGCCAAAAATCGACCGATTTTAGCCGCTAGCGGCCAAAAAAGGGGCTATTTTCGCCGCTAACGGCCAAAAACCGCGCTATTTTCGACGCTAGCGGCAAGAAACCATGCGATTTTTGCAGCTGGCGGGCAAAAATCGCGCGATTTTCGGCGCTTACCACCAAAAATCGACCGATTTTCGCCGCTAGCGGCCAAAAAAGGGGCTATTTTCGCCGCTAGCGGCCAAAAATGGGGCGATTTTCGCAGGTAGCGGCCAAAAATCGTGCAAATTTCGACGCTAGCGGCCAAAAATCGTGCGAATTTCGCCGCTAGCGGCCAAAAATCGCGCGATTTTCGCCGCTAGCGGCCAGAAATTATGCGATTTTTGCAGCTGGCGGGCAAAAATAGCGGTTTTCGCCGCTACCGGCCAAAAATAGCGCGATTTTCGCCTCTAGCGGCCAAAAACCATGGCCGCTAGAGGCTTTTTTTTTAGATTTTTACAGCTAGTGGGCAAAAATCGCGCGAATTTTGCCGCTACCTGCCAAAAATCGACCGATTTTCGCCGCTAGCGGCCAATAAAAGGGCTATTTTCGCTGCTAGCGGCCAAAAATGGTGCGATTTTCGCCGCTTGCGGCCAAAAATCGTGCAAATTTCGCCGCTAGCGGGCAAAAATCGGTCGATTTTCGCCGCTAGCGGCCAAAAACCGCGCGATTTTCGTCGCTAGCGGCCAAAAACCGCGCTATTTTCGACGCTAGCGGCAAGAAATCATGCGATTTTTGCAGCTGGCGGGCAAAAATCGCGCGATTTTCGCAGTTACCTGCCAAAAATCGCGCGATTTTCGCCGCTAGCGGCCAGAAACTATGCGATTTTTGCAGCTGGCGGGCAAAAATAGCGCGATTTTCGCCGCTACCGGCCAAAAACCGCGCGATTTTCGCCGCTAGCGGCCAAAAACATGCGATTTTCACAGCTGGCGGGCAAAAATCGCGATTTTCGCCGCTACCGGCCAAAAATAGCGCAATTTTCGCCGCTACCGGCCAAAAATAGCGCAATTTTCGCATCTAGCGGTCAAAAACCATGCGATTTTCGCACCTGGTGTGCAAAAATCGCGATTTTTGCCGCTACCGACCAAAAATAGCGCGATTTTCGCCGCATGCGGCCAAAAACCGTGCGGTTTTCGCCGCTAACGGCCGAAAACCGCGCTATTTTCGACGCTAGCGGCCAGAAACCATGCGATTTTTGCAGCTGGCGGGCAAAAATCGCGCGCATTTTGCCGCTACCTGCCAAAAATCGACCGATTTTCGCCGCTAGCGGCCAATAAAAGGGCTATTTTCGCTGCTAGCGGCCAAAAATGGTGCGATTTTCGCCGCTTGCGGCCAAAAATCGTGCAAATTTCGCCGCTAGTGGGCAAAAATCGGTCGATTTTCGTCGCTAGCGGCCAAAAACATGCGATTTTCGCAGCTGGCGGGCAAAAATCGCGGTTTTCGCCGCTACCGGCCAAAAATTGCGCGATTTTCGCCGCTAGCGGCCAAAAATCAGGCGATTTTTGCCACTAACGGCCAAAAACCGCGCTATTTTCGACGCTAGCGGCAAGAAATCATGCGATTTTTGCAGCTGGCAGGCAAAAATCGCGCGATTTTCGCAGTTACCTGCCAAAAATCGCGCGATTTTCGCCGCTAGCGGCCAGAAACTATGCGATTTTTGCAGCTGGCGGGCAAAAATAGCGCGATTTTCGCCGCTACCGGCCAAAAACCGCGCGATTTTCGCCGCTAGCGGCCAAAAACATGCGATTTTCACAGCTGGCGGGCAAAAATCGCGATTTTCGCCGCTACCGGCCAAAAATAGCGCAATTTTCGCATCTAGCGGTCAAAAACCATGCGATTTTCGCACCTGGTGTGCAAAAATCGCGATTTTTGCCGCTACCGACCAAAAATAGCGCGATTTTCGCCGCATGCGGCCAAAAACCGTGCGGTTTTCGCCGCTAACGGCCGAAAACCGCGCTATTTTCGACGCTAGCGGCCAGAAACCATGCGATTTTTGCAGCTGGCGGGCAAAAATCGCGCGCATTTTGCCGCTACCTGCCAAAAATCGACCGATTTTCGCCGCTAGCGGCCAAAAAAGGGGCTATTTTCGCCGCTAGCGGCCAAAAAAGGGGCTATTTTTGCCGCTAGCGGCCAAAAATCGTGCGATTTTCGCCGCTAGCGGCTAGAAACTTTGCAATATTTGCAGCTGGCGGGCAAAAATAGCGCGATTTTTGCCGCTACCGGCCAAAAACCGCACCATTTTCGCCGCTAGCGGCCAAAAACATGCGATTTTCGCAGCTGGCGGGCAAAAATCGCGATTTTCGCCGCTACCGGCCAAAAATAGCGCGATTTTCGCCTCTAGCGGCCAAAAACCATGCGATTTTCGCAGCTGGCGTGCAAAAATCGCGATTTTTGCCGCTACCGGCCAAAAATAGCGCGATTTTCGCCGCTTGCGGCCAAAAACCGTGCGGTTTTCGCCGATAACGGCCGGAAACCGCGCTATTTTCGACGCTAGCGGCCAGAAACCATGCGATTTTTGCAGCTGGCGGGCAAAAATCGCGCGAATTTCGCCGCTACCTGCCAAAAATCGACCGATTTTCGCCGCTAGCGGCCAAAAAAGGGGCTATTTTCGCCGCTAGCGGCCAAAAATGGGGCGATTTTCGCCGCTAGCGGCAAAAATCGTGCGATTTTCGCCGCTAACGTCCAGAAACTTTTGATTTTTGCATCTTGCGGGCAAAAATAGCGCGATTATCGCCGCTACCGGCCAAAAACCGCACCATTTTCGTCGCTAGCGGCCAAAAACATGCGATTTTCGCAGCTGGCGGGCAAAAATTGCGATTTTCGCCGCTACCGGTCAAAAATAGCGCGAATTTCGCCGCTACCTGCCAAAAATCGACCGATTTTCGCCGCTAGCGGCCAAAAAAGGGGCTATTTTCGCCGCTAGCGGCCAAAAATCGGGCGATTTTTGCCGCTAACGGCCAAAAACCGCGCTATTTTTGACGCTAGCGGCAAGAAACCATGCGATTTTTGCAGCTGGCGGGCAAAAATCGCGCGATTTTCGCCGCTACCTGCCAAAAATCGACCGATTTTCGCCGCTAGCGGCCAAAAAAGGGGCTATTTTCGCCGCTAGCGGCCAAAAATGGGGCGATTTTCGCGGGTAGCGGCCAAAAATCGTGCAAATTTCGACGCTAGCGGCCAAAAATCGCGCGAATTTCGCCGCTAGCGGCCAAAAATCGCGCGATTTTCGCCGCTAGCGGCCAGAAACTATGCGATTTTTGCAGCTGGCGGGCAAAAATAGCGCGATTTTCGCCGCTACTGGCCAAAAACCGCGCGATTTTCGCCGCTAGCGGCAAAAAACATGCGATTTTCGCAGCTGGCGGGCAAAAATCGCGATTTTCGCCGCTACCGGCCAAAAATAGCGCGAATTTCGCAGCTACCTGCCAAAAATCGACCGATTTTAGCCGCTAGCGGCCAAAAAAGGGGCTATTTTTGCCGCTAGCGGCCAAAAATGGGGCGATTTTCGCCGCTAGCGGCCAAAAATCGTGCAAATTTCGACGCTAGCGGCCAAAAATCGTGCGATTTTCGCTGCTAGCGGCCAAAAACATGCGATTTTCGCAGCTGGGGGGCAAAAATCGCGATTTTCGCCGCTACCGGCCAAAAATAGCGCGATTTTCGCCGCTAGCGGCCAATAACCGTGCGATTTTCGCCGCTAGCGTCTAAAAATCGGGCTGTTTTTGCGGCTAACGGCCAAAAACCGCGCTATTTTCGACGCTAGCGGCCAGAAACCATGCGATTTTTGCAGCTGGCGGGCAAAAATCGCGCGATTTTCGCCGCTACCTGCCAAAAATCGACCGATTTTCGCCGCTCGCGGCCAATAAAGTGGCTATTTTCGCCGCTAGCGGTCAAAAATGGGGCGATTTTCGCCGCTAGCGGCCAAAAATCGTGCAAATTTCGCCGCTAGCGGCCAAAAATCGGTCGATTTTCGCCGCTAGCGGCCAAAAACCATGCGATTTTCGCAACTGGCGTGCAAAAATCGCGATTTTCGCCTTTAGCGGCCAAAAACTATGCGATTTTCGCAGCTGGCGAGCAAAAATCGCGATTTACGCCACTACCGGCCAAAAATAGCGCGATTTTAGCCGCTTGCGGCCAAAAACCGTGCGATTTTCGCCGCTACCTGCCAAAAATCGACCGATTTTCGCCGCTAGCGGCCAATAAAGGGGCTATTTTCGCTGCTAGCGGCCAAAAATGGGGCGATTTTCGCCGCTAGCGGCCAGAAACTATGCGATTTTTGCAGCTGGTGGCCAAAAATCGGTGGATTTTCGCCGCTAGCGGCCAAAAACCGCGCGATTTTCGCCGCTAGCGGCCAAAAATATGCAATTTTCGCAGCTGGCGGGCAAAAATCGCGCGATTTTCGCCGCTACCTGCCAAAAATAGCGCGATTTTCGCTGCTAGCGGCCAAAAATCAGGCGATTTTTGCCGCTAACGGCCAAAAACCGCGCTATTTTCGACGCTAGCGGCAAGAAACCATGCGATTTTTGCAGCTGGCGGGCAAATATCGCGATTTTCGCCGCTACCGGCCAAAAATAGCGCGATTTTCGCCTCTAGCGGCCAAAAACCATGCGATTTTTACTGCTGGCGGGCGAAAATCGCGCGAATTTTTCCGCTACCTGCCAAAAATCGACCGATTTTCGCCGCTAGCGGCCAAAAAAGGGGCTATTTTCGCCGCTAGCGGCCAAAAAAGGGGCTATTTTCGCCGCTAGCGGCCAAAAATGGGGCGATTTTCGCCGCTAGCGGCCAAAAATCGTGCGATTTTCGCCGCTAGCGGCCAGAAACGTTGCGATTTTCGCAGCTGGCGGGCAAAAATCGCGATTTTCGCCGCTACCGGCCAAAAATAGCGCGAATTTCGCCGCTACCTGCCAAAAATCGACCGATTTTAGCCGCTAGCGGTTAAAAAAGGGGCAATTTTCCCCGCTAGTGGCCAAAAATCGGGCGATTTTTGCCGCTAACGGCCAAAAACAGCGCTATTTTCGATGCTAGCGGCAAGAAACCATGCGATTTTTGCAGCTGGCGGGCAAAAATCGCGCGATTTTCGCCGCTACCTGCCAAAAATCGACCGATTTTCGCCGCTAGCGGCCAAAAAAGGGGCTATTTTCGCCGCTAGCGGCCAAAAATGGGGCGATTTTCGCGGGTAGCGGCCAAAAATCGTGCAAATTTCGACGCTAGCGGCCAAAAATCGTGCGAATTTCGCCGCCAGCGGCCAAAAATCGCGCGATTTTCGCCGCTAGCGGCCAGAAACTATGCGATTTTTGCAGCTGGCGGGCAAAAATAGCGCGATTTTCGCCGCTACCGGCCAAGAACCGCGCGATTTTCGCCGCTAGCGGCCAAAAACATGCGATTTTCGCAGCTGGCGGGCAAAAATCGCGATTTTCGCCGCTACCGGCCAAAAATAGCGCGATTTTCGCATCTAGCGGCCAAAAACTATGCGATTTTCGCAGCTGGTGTGCAAAAATCGCGATTTTTGCCGCTACCGACCAAAAATACCGCGATTTTCGCCTCTTGCGGCCAAAAACTGTGCGGTTTTCGCCGCTAACGGCCGAAAACCGCGCTATTTTCGACGCTAGCGGCCAGAAACCATGCGATTTTTGCAGCTGGCGGGCAAAAATCGCGCGATTTTCGCCGCTACCTGCCAAAAATCGACCGATTTTCGCCGCTAGCGGCCAAAAAAGGGGCTATTTTCGCCGCTAGCGGCCAAAAAAGGGGCTATTTTCGCCGCTAGCGGCCAAAAATGGGGCGATTTTCGCCGCTAGCGGCCAAAAATAGCGCGATTTTCGCCGCTAGCGGCCAAAAATCAGGCGATTTTTGCCGCTAACGGCCAAAAACCGCGCTATTTTCGACGCTAGCGGCGAAAATCGCCCCATTTTTGGCCGCTAGCGGCGAAAATAGCCCGTTATTGGCCGCTAGCGGCGAAAATCGGTCGATTTTTGGCAGGTAGCGGCGAAAATCGCGCGATTTTTGCCCGCTAGCTACAAAAATCGCATGGTTTCTGGCCGCTAGCGTGGAAAATAGCGCGGTTTTTGGCCTTTAGCGGCAAAAATCGCCCGATTTTTGGCCGCTAGCGGCGAAAATCGCACGGTTTTTGGCCGCAAGCGCCTACTATCGCGCTATTTTTGGCCGGTAGCGGCGAAAATTGCGATTTTTGCTCGCCAGCTGCAAAAATCGCATGGTTTTTGCCCGCCAGCTGCAAAAATCGCAACGTTTCTGGCCGCTAGCGGCGAAAATCGCGCGATTTTTGGCCGCTAGCCGCGAAATTCGCACGATTTTTGGCCGCTAGCCGCGAAAATCGCCCCATTTTTGGCCGCTAGCGGCGAAAATAGCCCCTTTTTTGGCCGCTAGCGGCGAAAATCGGTCGATTTTTGGCAGGTAGCGGCGAAATTCGCGCGATTTTTGCCCGCCAGCTGCAAAAATCGCATGGTTTCTGGCCGCTAGCGTCGAAAATAGCGCGGTTTTCGGCCGTTAGCCGCAAAAACCGCCCGATTTTTGGCCGCTAGCGGCGAAAATCGCACGGTTTTTGGCCGCTAGCGGCGAAAATCGCGCTATTTTTGGCCGGTAGCGGCGAAAATCGCGCTATTTTTGGCCGGTAGCGACGAAAATTGCGATTTTTGCCCGCCAGCTGCGAAAATCGCATGTTTTTGGCCGCAAGCGGCGAAAATCGCGCGGTTTTTAGCCGGTAGCGGCGAAAGTCGCGCTATTTTTGGCCGCCAGCTGCAAAAATCGCATAATTACTGGCCACTAGCGGCGAAAATAGCGCGGTTTTTGGCCGTTAGCCGCAAAAACCGCCCGATTTTTGGCCGCTAGCGGCGAAAATCGCACGGTTTTTGGCCGCAAGCGGCGAAAATCGCGCTATTTTTGGCCGGTATCGGCGAAAATCGCGATTTTTGCACGCCAGCTGCGAAAATCGCATGGTTTTTGGCCGCTAGAGGCGAAAATCTCGCTATTTTTGGCCGGTAGCGGCGAAAATCGCGAATTTTGCCCGCCAGCTGCGAAAATCGCATGTTTTTGGCCGCTAGCGGCGAAAATCGCGCGGTTTTTTGCCGGTAGCGGCGAAAATTGCGCTATTTTTGCCCGCCAGCTGCAAAAATCGCATGGTTTCTAGCCGCTAGCGTCGAAAATAGCGCGGTTTTCAGCCGTTAGCGGCAAAAATCGCCCGATTTTTGGCCGCTAGCGGCGAAAACCGCACGGTTTTTGGCCGCAAGCGGCGAAAATCGCGCTATTTTTGGCTGGTAGCGGCGAAAATTGCAATTTTTGCACGCCAGCTGCGAAAATCGCATGGTTTTTGGCCGCTAGAGGCGAAAATTGCGCTATTTTTGGCCGGTAGCGGCGAAAATCGCGATTTTTGCCCGCCAGCTGCGAAAATCGCATGTTTTTGGCCGCTAGCGGCGAAAATCGCGCTATTTTTGCCCGCCAGCTGCAAAAATCGCATAGTTTCTGGCCGCTAGCAGCGAAAATCGCGCGATTTTTGGCCGCTAGCGGCGAAATTCGCACGATTTTTGGCCGCTAGCGTCGAAATTTGCACGATTTTTGGCCGCTAGCGGCGAGAATCGCCCCATTTTTGGCCGCAAGACATGTTGCCAAAGATGGAAGCCAAAGCAACAAACTTACGAACGTCATGGGCCCGGGGATAGACCACAGGCTGGCTAGACTTAACCCTGCAGACGACCTGAGACACCCGAGACCGGAAACAGGGAAGGAGGGGAAACCGGGTCAACCTAAAGCTCATCCCTGGCCACCGAAGCCGTGGCGCGCAAATAACGGCGGAGAGCCACAACTGGACACAGCACATGATGCTCCCCCGGCCTGCATCAAGAACCTAAGGACCCTTCCAGAAAGCAGCAGTCTCATTCAACTCCAGAAAAGAAGAAGACGGCTGCAACCGAACCTACCATCAGGAGTAAAAAGAGCAGAAACCCCTGCACCGGAGGAGAGCATGAAGCTCCCCAACCCGACCCCCAGTGGCCAATGCCAAGAGGAAAAAGACCCTTAGAAAAACAATCCTGAACCGAAGGGGCCAAAGCAAACCGAGGAGGAGAGAGAAAAGAGAAGGAACCAAGGGTCGACGAAAGGCAGACATCCCCCCCCCCCCCCACCAGGCAGGAAGACAAAAACAAAAACACACAAGAGAACACCGTACTTAGGCGGAACAGAGCCAGCTGCTGTAAGTGGTAAAAACTAGCTGTGCAATACTCTGCACTGCTACCAGTGACGAAAACTACCTTCAACCTAGAGAAAAACAAGAGCAGCAAGACCCGAGCAGACTCCAACAGCGGCCAAGTATCTAGCAGTAAAAAGTACAGCGGAGGTAGACCCAAAGGTGACTTGTGGTTGCCCCAAGCCCCAAGGTAAGACAACCCTAGGAGCATGCAGCTCGAGTACTGTAGAATATTACTCCTGGCTCGCACACGCCCTGTAGAGACAGACTATGCCACAAGGCACACTAACCGAGAACAAAACTGAAACCAGAGGCCAATAACCGACCAGCCAATAACACATCAACAAAGACCTGCGGGTTGGATCGCTGGCGCGAGGGGTCTGGGGCGCCCCCATCCCCCTCCCTGGAAAAGGGGGGAGGGGATGCAGATGGCAACGCGGAGACGTGATGTCTTGCCAGTTGCTAGTTTTCATTTGGGGAGTTCTGTCCACTCGTTCGGCTTTCGGTAGCATTTTTTTTTTTTTTACAGAATAGGGGTTTGTTTTGTGACGCCTACCTTGCGGGATGACAGACCTGGTTGATGGCACAGACAGAATGCTTACAACCACACGGAGGATTTCTATTGACTATTGCGCCTCACGCTTCTCTGAGGGGGCCAGGTTCTGGCTCGTGGTCCCAGGAAGGCAAGAACTCTATGCACTTTGATGCCAGAAAGCTGATAAGTACATATCAGCCTGGATAGCTCCGGGGAGCCGACAGAGTTCCCCCCAGAAATATTAGTTCCCCCATATAAAATAATAATTGCTTTTAAACATTGTTGTCACAGTAATTCTTCAACTAAAAGGATTTGAGGGGCAAGTTTTTTTATTTATTTATTCCATGAAAAAAAATATATATACAGCATTTACACCTAAGTATATGATGCGGTTCCAGCCGCATGACATGAAAAACAAAAATATACATTCAGCACAACAAAATCGCTCGCTCGATAGACCAGCAGAGGGAGAGCCTCTGAATTAGATGCTCAATAATGTAACAACATATACAAATATTTGTAAAATAAGAATATACACACACACAGTTCTATATATACATACATATTTAGTATTTATATATATATATAGTTGTATACATACATATTTAGTATATATACATACATATTTAGTATATATACATACATGTTTAGTATATATATAGTTGTATATACATACATATTTAGTATATATATATAGTTGTATATACATACATATTTAGTATGAATATACTGTATAATCAATGGTGGAATACGTTTGTGTGGACCAAGTTCTCTTGCTAATAATTTCCATAATAAACAGCGCCTAATACACATACAATAGAAAATGCTATACAGTACAATATAGCATTTTAAAACAGGCCTTCAACAAGAGCCTAACACAAAAGCAAACTTTACAAACATGTAAAGTTGCCTCTGAATATAGCATATTTTAAATTTTGCAATAATGTACAATGTGTGCTTGATCCCTTTTCTGTTATAATAGAATGCTTTGATTCAGAGCTATTGATTCTTGAAACTAAGAACTTAAATCTATTTACCAATAATTAACAAAGCCACTTTGCTTTCATAGTTCTTTGGTAAGCTTTCATTAAAGAAATAATCAACATTTATATAGTCAATAACATGGAAATTGTCATCAAACTTAATATATCTTCCCCTGAGAAGTCCTACAGCTTGCCACAGCAGCAATGGCACAAGAACACTATCTTATTACTATGTACAACAACTGATGGTAACGGTTGAACCTAGGCAATACTGTGCTTGCAGGAAAGCTATTTTTTTCTAAATGTCACAAAAATTAAACAAATATTGTTGCTAACAAAACATTAATGTTCATTTTATGTAGAACCATTGTAAACTGGAAACTGTATTATAGTATACCTTAATATTTACATTCCTTGACTGTTTTTTTTTAATAATAGTAATGAGCATTTTGTTAACTAATAACCCACAATGTATTTAAAATCTTACATTATGAATACATATAGTCTTGTGCAAATATATATACGTATAGGCACATCTATGGACCTAGCTCAATATGAGGTGGTATCACAGGGTGAATGAAGAGAAGCTTCAATGTAGCGTTCCTACAATGAAGTTCCTTAAATAGGTTTTAGGTCAGCTACAACAGTCTTATCCTAAAACATCCCCAGTCGATAGATTATCTAATTTGGACTCTCGTTAAATATGAAAAGCTTGAGTATTGTAGATAAATTTAAATAGATTTATCTACAAGTTTTATCCTTTTTTGCTTCTTGTGGTTTTGAGAATAAATAAAATTGATGAAGTCATAATTTCCTGACTGCAGGCGATGAGTCACAATAACGTGGCTGACGTATGTTGACCAGACCACACACTAGAAATTGAAGGAACGACGACGTTTCGGTCCGTCCTGGACCATTCTCAAGTCGATGACTTTCCTGACTGCGTCCTTAGGAAACCATCATTGCTGATTTGTATCTTCTAGTCTAGGTACTGGCCGCCCATGAGATCCAGTCAGACGTGTATGACACTTTGTGGTATATACCTGCCGAGAAACAATTTATTAGCACGTATTTATTGTTTTTGTCAAGACATTTTTATTTATAAAATATTGTACAGTATATACTTTATTTTTTTAGTTGCATTTCAGTAATGCAGTACTGAATATTCCCACTCCAAATAGGCAAATACCTGTTTTAATCATGTATATCCTGAATATAAAAGCACTACAGAATATACTGTATTCTTATGTGTACTTTTATCTTCACTTATTTTGTAACACCAATCCTGACCTTGAACATTTTTGAAGAGCTACAACAGATCACTCTGGCACCACTTTAGAAGTAAGTATATCTTTGATGGTTCCAAAGTCTGACTTGACTAAAGCAGACTGATAGGGTAGGAAAGTTATTCTGCCAATTTCGACCCTATTGCATGATGTAGTTCTGGGAATCAGTGACCCCACAGGCAACAAATACGATAGTTCATACAGCTACTATGGTTGGAATGTATGAAATATGGAGTTTTTGTGCCAAAATACTATTGTGTACACAATAGTACACAATAGTACACTATTGTGTACTATTGGGGCACAAACAAACTGAGTAGCCATAAATCTAATCTACCTTCAGCCTATTGAAAGGGATATGTATATGATTCGTTTTGTCGGGGGACAAGCACCCTGTGTATATATATATATATATATATATATATATATATATATATATATATATATATATATATATATATATATATATATATATATATATATAATATGCATGCTGTACCTAGTAGCCAGAGTGCAGTGGCCCACTATGCAAGGCCTGATTTGTCTAATAAACCAAGTTTTAAGAAATTTTAACATTTTTCTAATTTTTTTCTTATAAAATTATAAAGCTATTCATTAAATTTTGTATAAGCTTTTTTTTTAATTTGAGCTAAAACTAACGTAGATATATGACAACCTAACCAACCCTTGCCGGTCGGGAGCCGGTCGGCCGAGCGGACAGCACGCTGGACTTGTGATCCTGTGGTCCCGGGTTCGATCCCGGGCGCCGGCGAGAAACAATGGGCAGAGTTTCTTTCACCCTATGCCAGTAGAATAGGTACCTGGGTGTTAGTCAGCTGTCAGGGGCTGCTTCCTGGGGGTGGAGGCCTGGTCGAGGACCGGGCCGCGGGGACACTAAAGCCCCGAAAGCATCTCAAGATAACCTCATGATAACCCTACCTAACCTAACCTATCTTAATCCAACCTAAACTATAACTAAATCAATAATTAATGTTCTTAATATAATAATAATACTTAAAATAAACCAATAGAAAACAATTTATTGAATATAAAGAAAATCACTCGGCATATTAGGCAAATCGGGCCTTGCATAGTAGGCCGAGAAGTGCGTTTCTGGCTACTAGGTACGACATTTTATATTATATATATATATATAATGTCGTACCTAATAGCCAGAACGCACTTCTCAGCCTACTATTCAAGGCCCGATTTGCCTAATAAGCCAAGTTTTCATGAATTAATGTTTTTTCGTCTACCTAACCTACCTAACCTAACCTAACCTAGCTTTTTTTGGCTACCTAACCTAACCTTACCTATAAATATAGGTTAGGTTAGGTTAAGTAGGGTTGGTTAGGTTCGGTCATATATCTACGTTAATTTTAACTCCAGTAAAAAAAAATGACCTCATACATAGAGAAAAGGGTTGCTTTATCATTTCATAAGAAAAAAATTATAGTAAATATATTAATTCAGGAAAACTTGGCTTATTAGGCAAATCGGGCCTTGAATAGTAGGCTGAGAAGTGAGTTCTGGCTACTAGGTACGACATATATATATATATATATATATATATATATATATATATATATATATATATATATATATATATATATATATATATATATATATATATATGTCGTACCTAGTAGCCAGAACGCACTTCTCAGCCTACTATACAAGGCCCGATTTGCCTAATAAGCCAAGTTTTCATGAATTATTTGTTTTTCGACTACCTAACCTACCTAACCTTACCTAACCTAACTTTTTCGGCTACCTAACTTAACCTAACCTATAAAGATAGGTTTGGTTAGGTTAGGTAGGGTTGGTTAGGTTCGGTCATATATCTACGTTAATTTTAACTCCAATAAAAAAAAATTGACCTCATATAGAATGAAATGGGTAGTTTAATCATTTCATAAGAAAAAAATTAGAGAAAATATATTACTTCAGGAAAACTTGGCTTATTAGGCAAATCGGGCCATGCATAGTAGGCTGAGAAGTGCGTTCTGGCTACTAGGTACGACATATATATATATATATATATATATATATATATATATATATATATATATATATATATATATATATATATATATATATATATATATATATATATAAATATATATATATATATAAATAAATATATATATATATAAATTAATATATATATATATATATATATATATATATATATATATATATATATATATATATATATATATATATATATATATATATATATAATATAATATATTATTGTGTGTGTGTGTAAATGTTCGTTTGTTCAAAATCGCTAATTTCCGAAAGTTCTTCACCGAGTGCTTTGAAATTTTGACAACGTTCCATTCGCATACGAGCTTGTTTTTAGATACTTGCTATATAGATGTAACGTCAGTGACAGGTAAAAACATGCTTTTTTGAAAAAACTGTGTTTTTCATGTTTGTTTTCATGCGAGGGAAATCTCCGAAACCTCTTTACCGATTGCTCTGAAATTTTGACACAACATTGCATTCAAATACGCGCGTGTTTTTATATACCTACTACATACATGCCACACCTGTGACAGGCAAAAACATGCTTTATTTGAAAAACGGCCCCATCTGTTGGACGTAAGGTCAACACACGTTGTAATCTCCGAAAGTTCTTCACCGATTGCTTTGAGATTTTGACACAACGTTCCATTCGAATACACGCGTTTTTAAATACTTACCTTACTGTAGCGAGTAAACATTATACCCGCTGCAATCTTTATTTACTTTAATGACAAACTCATTAGCACTAATTATGACTACTCAAATTCTTTCCCTAATTACAGGTAAAATTCTTTCCATCCTTTTGGAGGAAGTTGAGGAGCAGTCCAATAATATAAGCAGTCAAGAAGCGAGTAAGCATCTGTACAATTTCCACAATGATTCAATTAACATCAGTACAGACGCCTCGGATTTACCACACATCTTCATCCTCAAAAATGTAGCACTCAGCGTGTACAGTTCCAACCGACCCCCAAGACACTACAGCATCGACACAGCAGACAGCAGAATACGACCTCGTCGAGCTACAACCCTCTCGTTCCCTATCAAGTTTAGACACTCACGATTTCCCATCGAGCCGCCATGCGCTCTCCTGCGTAGAGCTCCGCGACTACGTAGGACGTGGGAACAAGGGTGGATTGCTGTGGCTCAGCAACACGCATGCATTGCTCATGATCAAGTTTTCATTGGGTTATACAGTATATGATTGCAATTTTATGTTATTCCAGTCAAAACTAAAACTTGATCAAACCTAACTTAGCCTACCTATTCTAACCTATCATAAGTCAGTAATTCATGTTCCTAATATTATAGATTATTATTGTTAGAAAAGAACCAATCTAGAGAGAAATATTTGAAAATAACAAAAATCATTCTGCCTGTTAGGCACATCGGACCTTGCATACTAGGCCAATAAATGCGGTTCTGGCTATTAGGCACGACTATATAAATTATAGTCATAACAAATAACCACATAGGTACGACTAATATATAGTTGTACCTGATGTGTACCCAGGTGTGGCCCTCAGTCGCTCTGGCTTCAGTTGCCTTCCTCAAATAAGCGGTTGCTAAGGGCCTTTGAGACAGCGACGCCTGGTTGACCTTAGTAGCTCGCTTGGGTTTTATGAAGCCCAAATGTGTTCCAGCTGTTTACGCTCGCTACTTTCAGCTATTTGAAGCCTGTTTTGGCTACAAGGAGCCTAATCGTGCTGCCAGCTGTTTACGTTCGTGGCTTCAGCTCTTTCGGTTCCGACATCTCTGCTAGTACGTACTAGTGTCAGTACGACTATGCAGGGACGTTAAAAAAATCTCAGTACTGCTGGTACCTCGAATGGTACCTGCCTGGTACCTGCTGGTACCTGCCTGACTGCATGATTTGTTTTCACAGGAATCTTTCCTTAGGGTTGAGCTAGGAAATTATTCTTTTCTTAGATACAAAAATGTTCAGGAAACGACTAGAGGAGAGAACAACTAAATTTTGCTTACCCGGTTGTTTGCCCTGAGCACATGAGTACCCAGCAGATACAATGCCAGCCAGGTACCAGCGTCCCCCATCCTGTATCATGAGTGGACCTCCTGAGTCTCCTTGACAGGAATCTTTACCTCCTTCACCATACCTGTACCAAAAAGCAATATTGGAAGTTATAATTGTAATTACAAAACTATTCCCATAGCTGCTGAGGTTTTTATTTTCATTAAAATACATGGGTGACCATCTTTAAAATGCAAAATACTACATAATGTACTATACATCCTAAACTTGCAATATATTGATATAATACAATTCAGTACCGAATATTTAATTTTTTTATTTTAAATCCTTCTAGAATATATACAATATTCCTCTCAATTTTCATGCAGATTTTTTTTATATAATCAGTTTATCATACTTTAATGTGGGGAGTCCCGTGGGTTCCCTGAAGCTATCCGAAATGGTATATCTGGGGTCATCAGTCACACGAGTTCTTATGCCTACTGGGGGACCACGAGCCAGTTCCTGGCCTCCTCAGACAGGCTCAGGGAGCAATGGCCTATGAGCACTTTACATTTAAAGTATGTCATAATTGTCATAGACCGAGGAAGGCACCCAAAAAGATAGACGAAATAAAACGGTCCACAGTCTTGTAAAAATTCGGACCTATGTCTGAAAAAAGCAAAAGAACTCCCCCGGAAGAAAACAAATAAGCAACACTTCATCTAACTAGCACTCTCCTCATTAGCATTCTTCCCCGCCACCCCCAAAAGGCGGGACGGGGAGCCAGCAGCTCACCACCCCAGTTCTTGAACTGATGTGCTGGTGGTCAGTTCGGTCACCTCTGACCTCAATTTCCTGTTCTGGATTTTGCTCTGTGTGGCTGTACCAGCAGTGTGTGGTGTGGTGGCCAGGTGTCAGTGTACAGAGCAGCATGGGCCTAGGGTTATCTTCCCTAGGTGCTCCGTACATACTACCATTTTGTTTCTGGTTTATCTTCCCTGGGACATTTGGGAATCACTTCCATTTGAGGACTTAGTCATTTGGCACTGAATTTTCCTCTGGGGTACGTTGGGGGGGGGGGGGGGGTCTTGGGCTTTCCATGTTGCCCCCTAGGTGGGGAGTTTTATTGGTTTTATTCCTCTCGGCTTACCCCTGCGGAGGTTCGGGAGGCCCCTTGTGTATACCTCCTGCACAACCTGGTTTATGCCTCTGTGTTGGATCCGGTTTTGTTTGATTCCACTGTTTGGGTGTGTTCCGAGGTTCCGGCGTCTTCCTGGCTGGCAGCCTGCCTCATCAATTTGTTGATGTGAGCTCCCTGCCGGTCTGCTTGTCTGCTAGCCGGGGTTCTGGTTCTTTCCGAGCTTGCCGGGTTTGGTTTCCTGGTAACTTGGCAGAGGTCCCAGTTGGTGTTGTTCCGAGTTCGGACTTGGCTGGGCCTAGTAGAGGGTTCTCGGACTTCGTACGTTTTACTCCCTCCTGCAGCTTTGCTCCGGATTCAGTACCGCCTTCTGCTGTTTTTGAGGGGGTTCCCGGTTCACTTTGTGGTTGCTCAAGCAGCTGTGCGAGAGCCTGGATTTTGCTCTGCTGGTGTATCTGATTGGCAGGACTGGGTTTGGGAGGCTGTTCTGGTATCTTCGGAGCAGCCTCTTTCACCGCTCTTGCTGGGTTCGTTGCCGTGTGTGTATCAGCCAGTTACTGAGTCACTGGGTTCCTTTCGTTTTTTGTTTTTTTTCGGGGTTCGGTGCCATGGCACCTTCCTCTTCCCTCGCTCGATGTTTTCACGGACATAGGTCCCTTGATTGGTGCTTTGTGACCAGTGCTCACCAGTCAGGCCAGGGGCGTTTGGAGCTGTTCTTACGTCGGACTTACAGCACGTTGCAGGAGTTTGCCGCTGTTTGGCAGGTTCTGCGACGGATTCTGCTTCCTTGGGGTTCGGTGATCAGGCTCCATTCGTACTGCTTCTCCGTGATTCACCGTCTCATCCGGTTGGGGGGAAGGTCCCTTTGGTCTATGGCCCTTTGGGGGCTTGACGCTTCGGGTAACTCTTCTGCCGAATTCTCGGGACTTAGCTCTCCACGCTGTTCACATTCTGGTAGTGTCATCATCTTGGCAGATGGGCTGTCGCGCTTCATTCCTCTTTCCACGAAGTGGACGGTTGACTCTACCTCCTTCCTTTGGATTTGTTGGGCGTACGGGCACCCGGAGATGGAACCTCTCCACGTCGGTACTGTTTCGGCGTCTCCCATTGTATGTGGCGCCGTTCCCCGATTGTGAGGCCTTCGCGTTCGGGGTTCCTGTACCTCTTTCCTCCGGTCTGGCTGTTGCTCCATGTTCTGGATTGGCTGGAATTCTCTTAGGGGAGGATGATTCTCCAGGCCCTATGGTGGCCGGCTCAGTCTTTGTTTCAGGCGCTGCTTGCTCGGTGTCCAAACCCGGGTGTTCTTCTGTGTCTCCACCTCTTTTAGCAGGTCAGGCTGGTGAGGTACCTCGCTGGTTCTACTTTCTCTTTAGCTCTTTGCGGGTTCTTTTTTTCTTTCTTCTTCTAGAATTGTCGTGGCCCTTTCAGTCCGTGTTTGCTTTTGGAAAGCCTTGTTTTTGTTGGCTTTGGCCTCCTGGGGTCGGATTGGGGAGCTTCATGCTCTTCTCCGGCGCCGTGGTTTTTGTTCGTTTGCAGTCTTCTCCTTTTCTGGCAAAGAATGAGATGGCGGGCTTCTGGAGGGGTCCGTTGGTTGTAGAGGCTTGGTTTATTAGGCTGGTTGGGAAGGGGGGGGGGGGGCGAGGGCGGTGCATCATGTGCTGTGTCTGGTGGGGGCTTTATGTTACTACCTGCGGGCCACTGGTTTGGCCATGGTGGACGCGCTCTGGGTGGATCCAGTTTCCTTGGTTCCAGGGCTTGTGTGTCTCAGGTTGTCCGTGGCGTAATTAAGTCTAGCCTCATGGTCTACCCTCGTTTTTTTTTTGGGGGGGGGGGGGAGGGGGAGACCCGATTTGAAGGAGGGGGGGATGCTAACGAGCTGGAGTGCTAGTTGGATGAAGTGTTGCTCGTTTGCTTTCTTCCTGTGGGAATTCTTTTCTTCTTTTCGAACGGAGGTTGTAATTTTTACCAGATTGTGGTTCCTTTTGTTTCGTCTATCTTTCTGGGTGCCTTTCCTGGTCGATGGATATTATGACATACTTTACATTTAAAGTGCTCATAGGCTCATAGGATCCCTGCGCCTCTCTGAGGAAAGTCAGGGACGAGTTCCTGGAACGTTCCTCAGGAACGGCCAAGAACTCGTTCCTGGCTTATGCTTACTGGGGACCATTGTCTCGTGGTCCCCAGTATACATAAGAATTGTGACTGATGACCCCCCAGATATAGCACATACCAGTTTGGATAGCTTCAGGGATCCAAGAAAATGGTGTTTCATTACATTCAACGCTGGTTTTACTGGGTAACAAAATATATTAGCCTGAAGCCCACAATCTCTAGTAGTCTGGGCAGAAATAGGAACTTTGTGGACTTCCCATTCTTAATGATAAACTATCAGTTACCTTTTTACCCATTGAGTAATACCCAAAAAATTGCCAACCTGCTGAAGCCATAAATGACAAGATTCCAGTTTATAATTAAGCAGGAAAAATCCTCTAAGACAATGGAGGACTTTTGACATGCATCTGGATTCCTGTCTATTAAGGCCCCTAGAGAAATAAATAAAAACTTACCCAGCACACATCATTTCATCATATATAATGACATTGATGCCTTTTTGCCTATGCCAGTCCTCACAAAGGCGAGAATCCAGGATAGGCACATCTACAACCTGCAAAGTTTTGGGTCGTAGGCGTGATCCTGTGAGGAAACAAAATGAAAATACAATGTCTTGATTCGTGTCTAAACACTCGGTAGACTAATTTTTTTTTTTTGAGATATATACAAGAGTTGTTACAATCTTGTACAGCCACTAGTACGCGTAGCGTTTCGGGCAGGAAAATGAACTGGAATTCAGTCTAACAGATCATTTTGTAAACTGATACAATCAGTAATTATAATTTCAGGCATAAATAGTACCAATTTTGTTAAAATGATACATTCAATAAAGTTCATATTTAGAAAATCAATACACCTAATAATTTATGCATCATATACTAAATAAGGTTGATGTAGGTTCCACGTCCATATGAATTTGTAAATGTTTGTAAACTTTACCCTATCATGTTCACTTTTGCATTACATATGACATACCAGATTGTAATGCTCCCCATCCGGCAGCCCAGGCATAGCTTCCTAGCCAATCTGCTCCTTTCTCTGGCAGACATATAGGCTGTACATGAGGCTGGTAGTGCACAGGCGCATCCAGTGTGATTACTGCCACGTCAAACCTATCGGCTTGTGGTGTGAACTTGAACTTTGGATGAACCTGAAATAAACATTTCATTATATATATCTACAGTATATACATTATAATGTTTTAAAGTTTTCCATTAATTAATGGGCTTATAGCCAAATTACTGGCTATCAACTAAGACTTTTAAATAGTGTGATATAAATGAGTGCATACACACACACAAACACACGTACGCTATACTACGTTTGCAGGCTTCTGAATTGCTATTAAATGGATGGAGAGATACAAAATAAATTTTTAATGACAGTTATGAGACCAAAATTGGAGTATGGCTTAGCTGTATGGTGCTCATATCTGATGAAGCACATCAATAAATTTTAAACGGAGCAAACACATGCTACAGTAGGAAAAAGTATGCCTTTACACCTCAGGTCCTTGGAATGTGCAAAATGACAACGCCGCATGTGTTGTTAGAGCTGTAGTGGGTTTGATTATGAGTGAATAAGCGCTTTGTAACGACAAGTCTTATCGGTCAAAATACCACACACTGTTTACGTAATTCTCTTGGCCATCAAAAGGAAAATAGAATGGCGAAGTGACTGAATATATGTAGATTATTAAAAGAGGGAGATGGCTCTACTTTTGTGCTTAAGAGTTTACTGACCTTTTATGTAAGTAATTAATTATCAAAAGAAGGCACCAGACCGGGAAGGCTATGTAGCACCATCAAATGTGCGGAATAATCAGAGGGCGCTAAATATCACCAAGGTTGCCAATACAAGAACAAAAACGCACAAGGCGAACGATATCAAAAGTATCCGAGTCACCAAGAATTCTATCGAGGGACAGGCGACCGCGAGGGGCGGTCGGAAAGCAAGACACGCTCGTCCTGGAAGTCAGGACATTCAAGACGGACATGCACGACCGTAAGAGGGACAATGCAATTAGGACAATAAGGAGCAGGGCGGCGCTCCATCAAGTGACCATGGGTTAAGTGAGTATGGCCAATACACAACCTCGCCAGAGCTGTTTCCTATCGCCGGTTACGGTGGAAGGAGGACGGCCACGAGGAAACACAATATTTAAGAGTACGTAGTTTGTTACCAGTAACAGACGACCAAGAAGCCTGCCAACGGGTAAGGACGGAGGAATGGATAACCGGGTAAAAGTCGGAATATGGAATTCCTTTACGAGAGATGGGACAAGAGCGGACAGCTTCCTTGGCGGCAGCATCCGCACGCTCATTTAAAGACACACCAATATGGCTGGGAACCCAACAAAACTCAACCGACTTAAATTTACTGTGAACAAGAAACAGCCAATGTTGGATCTCGACAACCACTGGATGAACCGGATTAAAGGACCCGAGAGCCATGAGGGCGCTACGCGAGTCAACAACAACTACAAAGGAAGACTGACAACGAGAAAGCAGGAGACGAAGAGCATAGAGAATAGCATAAAGCTCCGCTGTAAAGATACTGGTCTCCTGAGGTAAGCGACACACATAAGTGCGATCAGGAAAAACAACAGAGTAGCCAACACCGTCCGCTGACTTAGACCCATCGGTGAAGACAAACGGAGCGGGAGTGAGAAGAAAAGTGCTCAAGGAAAAGGCGTTTTAGAACCGTAGGAGGGGTAAAAGCTTTAATGATACGGGTCAAGGATGTACAAAACTGCGGAAGAGGGACTCTCCACGGGGGCAAGGAAGGAACAACACGAGGAGAAACATTAGGAACACGAACGGAAAGAGAATCCTGTAAGCGAGATAACCGGACAGGAAGAGGGAGGTGGTGAAGAGGAACAGGAACCGCAGGAGGGGTAAAAGTTAAAGCACGACAGTGGCGAGAGGAAGGATGTTGTAAGGACCGCGCAAGATAGCGAAGACAGTAGCGATCACGGCGGTCCTGGAGAGACAGGAAGCCAGTGTCAACATACAAGCTAAGGACGGGAGTCGAACGAAAGGCACCAGAACTGAGGCGCAACCCAGTATGGTGCAAAGCATCAAGACGGCGAAGAGTAGAAGGAGAAGCAGATGAGTAGAGTGCTGGGAAGACGGGACACTACGTGGGTAGCTCTCATCTCATAACTACACATAGTAATTACGTATACAGTACAATACTTATATTTTTTTAATTTTTACTCTAAAGAAATATAATTACGGTACATTTTACTTCACATACAGCACTTATTTTCGTTAATGGCTTCCCACTGTTGAAGACAAAGCCAGTGGGCTCATTCAGGTCCCCCCCCCCCCTTCCCAGGACATAACCGACCTTCCCCAGGCAAGCCACAGTTGCCAAACATACAGGTGCCTATTTACAACTAGGTGAACAGAGGAATCGGGGGTAAAGAAATTACCCGAGTTTACCTGAGGGCCACTATCTTTATAGTGACCTTGATGAGGACAGAAAGCTGGCAGCTTGTCAAAGGACCCCAACTTTTGAACAATTTATGTATCGTTTGCCACGTACGAAACGCCACAGCATATATTACCTAATAACTGATATAATCAGATATTGAGGCTCGAGATAATCTCAAGATACGAGTGTTACATAGTCTCCACGGTTTGGTGCCTTCTTTTGATAATTACTTGTCACGTATGATGAGGCCTTTAATGGATGCTGGTCAATACTGAAAAGATAGATACTAGAAAACAATGAAATTTTTAAGTAATGGACATTTGAAAATAACTGTTAAGTGTGAGTTACCTTTATCTCTGTAGCTCCAAACGTAAGTGGGCCAAGTGGCTCCCGGTCTGAGTTAAGAACATAGTCACCAAGGGTTACCCGAATTTGGTGAGGTCGTGCCCTGCAAATTAAAGTATGACATGAATTATTCCAATGCTTGGAAGCAATGAGAATTCTATTTTAATTCTCTGCTTAATCATAACATGTCTTGACAAGGTTGGCATATATATCAATTTAGAATTAAAATGTATCGATTTTAAAAATTTATAACACAAGATGGGTCACATTGGTTATGCAGAAAATACAAAGTGAGTCACAAGCTGCTTAGTTTCTCAAGCTCCTGTGATAACTGGCAAGAGTCATGACTCCAATTTGCATTTCCCCTTCATAATGCTATTCTGGTGTCTTAGGACAAAGTAAAAAAAAAATGCTGAAGGAGTTAAGTAGGAACACTTAAGCAGTTGGCCGAGATATAGTTTCAACTTGAACCCTAAGAGAATGCACATCTGAGCTGAGCATTACACTTCAGTTGATTTTTCTGGCATCTTTAAGTACAGGAAACTTGCCAGATATATGGAAAAAGGCTAATATTGTTCCTATATACAAAAGTGGCAGCAGGGATGACCACTTTAATTACAGACCCGTATCATTGACAAGTGTAATATTCAAAATATTGGGAAAAATATTTAAACTAATGTGTAGTACACCTGGCGAAAAATGATATAAAGTAACAAAGAAATTAATGGTTTTCAATCTGGAAGATCCTGTGTAATGAATTTGTTTAATTTCTATGATAGAGCCACAAAGTTTTAGAGGAGAGATGGTTGGGTTGACTGCATTTATCTAAAAAGGCTTTTAACAGAGTTCCACATAAGATGCTGTTCTGGAAACTGGAACATACTGGAGGAGTGACAGGGAAGCTTCTAAGATGGATGAGCAATTTTCTGACAGAAAAATGAGGGCAGAATTCAGAGGCAATGTATCGGACTGGAGAAATGTCATGAGTGGAGTACCACAGAGTTCAGTTCTTGCACCAGTAATGTTCGCTGTCTATATAAGCGACCTACCGGAAGGAATACAAAATTATATAAACGACCTACCGGAAGGAATACAAAATTATATAAGCGACCTACCGGAAGGAATACAGAATTATATGAACGTATTTGTTGATGCTGAGATACTAGTGAAATAAGAAACAAAGGATTGTCATGCCCGTTAAGAAGACCTGGACAAAATAAGTGTATGGAGCACCATTTGGCAAATTAAATTTTATGTGAATAAATGCCATGTTATGGAATGAGGAATAGAAGAAAATAGGCTACTCACAACCTACAAATTATGTATAACATCTTTACAAAATTCTGATAAAGAAGGAGCTCTAGGAGTGGTTCTAGATAGAAAACCATCATCTGAGGACCACATAAATAACATTGTGTGAGGAGCCTATGCTACGCTTTTCAATTTCAGAATTGCTTTTAAATACATGGATAGTGATATACTAAAGAAATTGTTCACGACCTTTGCGAGACCAAAGCTGGAATATACAACGGTTGTATGGTACCAATATCTCAAGCACATAAAAAACTGGAAAATGTGCAAAGACATGCAACTAAGTGGCTCCCGGAACTGAAAGACAAAAGCTACAAGAAGAGGTTAGAGGCATGAAATATGACAAAACTAGAAGACAGAATAAAAAAAGAGGCAATATGATCACTATGTACAAAATAGTAACGGGAATTTACAAAATTGATAGGGAAGAATTCCCGACACCTTGAACCTCGGGAACAGACTTAAACTAATAAAACAAAGCTGCCGAAGAAATCTAAGAAAATGTACTTTCGCAAACAGAGTGGTAGACTGCTGGAACAAGTGAAAATAGTTTAGTGGAGGCCAAAACTGTCAGTAGTTTCAAAGCGTTATATGACAAAGAGTACTGGGAAAATGGGGTACCATGAGCGAAGCTCTCATCCTGTAACTCCACTTAGGTAATTACGCACACATGCACAATATATGAAGATAAACGAAGAGACATCATGCAGGACAAAGGGTGATCTTACTGTATATTCAATGTTCTTAAAACTGCCAAAATGCATTGGATACTGGGCCCAGAGAAAACTCTCATAAGAACATGCAAGACTTGAATCTAGACCTCAAAAGTATTGTACTGTAATATCTTTAGGGACTTGATCCTGTGGTATGGGTTGGGATTCAAATAATTTATTTCATGCAATGTGAACAGCAGTTTGATAGAAAGAGTATCAAAAGACAATTAACTGTGCAGTTAGGTTATTTCGAGAGCAATTGTGCTTTGTAAACTGTTAAATTCAGCCATTCATAATCACTGAAATTTAAGTTGCAAAATATCTCTTCTTGTGGTAGATAAACATGGAAGATGCAGTGACTCACCTGGCAACACAATGGCCAGCAGTCACCACATGATACTGATTGATGAGTGATCCTCCACATCGACTGGAGCCAATCCGGATGTATGCCTAAGGGTCAGGTGAGGTCAGGGTAGGGGAGGATTGGATGCAAAATAAATCATGAAAATTACCTGACAATTAGTCTATATTTTTTCTAATTCGTACCACATTTATTTCATCCAAGAGTCAAGCTGTTTAAAAAATATGATATTAGAAGCTAAGCCCAGAAAAGTTTCAAATATTTTCTTCTACTACAGTACATTTTATGCTTAGGTGTGCAGGAGTTCCCTATGCATTCTTGTGTATTCAACAATATAATTTTCAACAAAATCTTTAGCATCCACTATATGGTGTATGAATGTAAACAAAAATATTGCAGAGAAATATTGCCATTAGATATTGAGTCTACAGGACTAGGTTACTCCTATTAGTAATTATAATGAGATTCACCACAAATATTACCTAGAAAATTCTCATCAACATCTTATATATTTTCCATCTTGTTGCAACTATATGAAGGTTTGAAACAAAATTTAGGAAATGATTGTAGAGTCAAATATTAAAAATTAGCTTAAATTTTGCGTTTAATATAGTTAGGTAGTCAGTTGTTATGGAAGCTGTGAGCATAGGAGATCCTGATCTTGTTTATTTTCTTTAAAATTTTCCACTAAGAGTGTTGCATGGTATATCTTGACAGCAATACCGAGTCCTGTAACTAATATGATTGCCCCTTTTTATAGTATTCTGTGATGTC
Source organism: Procambarus clarkii (assembly GCF_040958095.1). Lineage (NCBI taxonomy): Eukaryota > Metazoa > Arthropoda > Malacostraca > Decapoda > Cambaridae > Procambarus > Procambarus clarkii. The sequence goes on from NC_091196.1 coordinate 27,871,443, forward strand.
ATGTGGAATAACTTTACAAATGAATGTTCTTATGAATTATCTCTGAAATTTCCTTACAAGATAAGGATTCCATGATCCTCTCTTTAACCTCTTGGCTTGAGAAAAAAAAATAGCAATTTACATTTATCAATTTACAATTTTGTCAGCAAACAAAAGAAAACTATATTCAATATAATAAAAAAAAACATCCGAAGCCAGCTTGTCACCCTGCTTTATCCCCTGTTCAGATAGTCAGGTCCTGTGTGGCTTCTACACCATCTGTCAGAAGATTCCCTATCCTGCTTCAGTATCTCTGAAGGAGGAGACTATGTCATGACCATTATCATCACACTGGCAATACCTTCCTGTACCAGGTTTGCCAGTGAATAGGGAACTTTGTATTATCAGTCAGATGTCTCATTCTAGTTACTGTACCAACTGTCAGGAGGTGTCATGTCTTGCTGCATCCACTGTGTTCCGTGTCTTGTCTTGAGACCTTCAAACTGTCTGAGGTTGCTCTGTCCACTGCTCTGCAAGATTTTCTTAGGAGTGACACTTTATGATTTTCAAAGATATACATCTGATTTATGTAGCCCTATTTACGAGAATTAAAAGTTACCAGTAACAATGTACACAGCACTAAAGAAACTATCGAAACTGTTGAGCAATTAAAAAAAAATAGTATAAGAAGAAATTTTATGCATCTAAAAATATAGTATTTTTTCCACTGCCAGCTATTTTTACCAAGAGATAAAACTGAAGTACAAATTATAACATTTAGAAGATAATGTTACTTAATTCAGGTGTGGACCAAATGGTTTAATGCTCGTTCTCTGTGTGATTACAATTCAGAGACATTTGATTTTGGTACTGTATATACAAGACAAGATTAAATGCAAAATTATATATCCATTACCTTCTAAAATTAAAAAAATTGTATTCCACATCATGTAATGAACCTCAATATAACAAAAATAATCAACAATGACAGCTTGTCTGTTATGTAGAAATACAAAATGAGGTGAAGAGGTGTTGACTAGGTTCAGTAGTCATCCTGTATTTTTAGATACGAGGCACCACTGGGTTTTGTCAGTTTATTTCTTTGTCATTCTACTTGGTTGCTCTCTACGGTAAGATCCATTGTCTTTTGAACAATGAAACAGTCAGCCAGGACAACATTCTGCTACTAGTGCCACATGAAACCATTTCAACTAGTTACTTCAGGGCAATAGGCTACAAGGAATTATTAAAAAAAATCCTCAAAACAGTTTAGAAGGACCTCCAGGAGATAAAAGCACAAACTTTCATACTCTTTCTTGGCATCACAAGTAACAGTCGATAGAGCGTTCTTGCTGTCAACTGTTGGTATCACACTGTGTTTTCAGAGTCACTGAAGGTAGCTGGGTGGGTCAACTGTCACTTAGCTTTAAGGCAGAGCTATGTACAGTATTTTGAATTTCCCGCCTTAAACATCTGTCACATTACTGTATTTTTATTTTTTCGCAATTTGTTCCTTCCCAAGGTCGAATTTGCTGTTCAGGTATAGATAACATCCCAGGTACAGATGACATCCCAATACCCACACAAATGTTTGAAAGAGGTGAAGAGAACAAATTAAAGGATACAGTATCCCCATTACGAGAAACAAACAGGAAGAGCATTGACAAGCTAAAAGACTCAAAAGCTCCAGGTGTGGATGGAAATCCAAAGCCATAAAGGAACTGCAGATGTATTATGCCTACCACTGAAACTTCTTTTAACAAAATCTCTAGACTAAGGGATAGTTCCCCTAGCGAGTCAAATACACATATACCGCCTAAGTAAAACAGAAACAAGTAACACTTAGTGGGCCAGCCAGAGCCTTAGGTCCCACGTAAAAATATCCCTGAAAAAAAGTTCCCCTAAACTGAAAATATGCAAATGTCAGGGCCAACAACAAAGAAAACCAGACATGATATGGCTGACTGAAACTTAAAATACTGAATAATTTGGATGATGTTGATCCAGACAACGTCTTCAAAAGGTCAGATGTAACACAAACAAGAATCGATGGTTTCAAGCTCAAGCCACTATGTAAGACTGGAAGCATGAGATGCTTTTTCACTCACAGTGTAATTAACCCGTGGAACCGCCTCCCTGCAGAAGCCGTAAAGGCCAAAATTCTGTAGAATTTTAAGGCCGTGGACTTCCTGTCCTCATCGAGACCACTAACGTGCTAGTGGCTCTCAGGTAAATTCAGGAAAATATTTGCTTCTCTGTACTCATTTAAATGCGATAATACAACTGTAATAGTAGTATAGCTTGAAGTTAAGTTTCCTCTAGTGCTTAATGTAGGGTTGGTCAGTTACTTTTTGGCACATCATATATTGTGTTTCCCTATTCAACTATTATTTTTTAATCCAACAGACATAATTGGCTCAAGATCTCAAGTTACGAATAAAATAAGAGAAATGTCATGAGTGGAGTACCACAGGGTTCAGTTCTTGCACTGGTAATGTTCATTGTCTACATGAACGACCTATCAGAAGAAATACATAATTATAGGAATATGTTTGCTAATGATATTAAGATACTAGGGAAGATAAAACATATTAGATTATTGCCATGCTCTTCAAGAAGATCTGGACAAAATATAAATATGAAGCACCACTTGGCAAATGGAATTTAATGGATAAATGCCATTATGGAATCTGTAAATAGAAAATAAAATAAGAAAAATAAAATAATAGAGAAAAGTAAAACCGACACAACCAACAAATAACGCTAAAAAGTAATTATGAAAAGAACGCGCCAAGCCGGGAAGACTATGTAGACTATTACGTAAAAAATCCGTATAAAATTCTGATAAAGAAAAAAAAGAGCTAGTGTTGGTTCTAGGCAGAAAACTATCACCCGAGGCCCACAAAGAACATTGGCCGAGTAGCATATGTTATGTAGTATAAGTAGCCTATTAGCCTATGCTACTCAGCCTTTCCAATTTCAGAATTGCTTTTAAATACATAGATGGTGAAATAATAAACTGTTTACGACCTTGATAAGACCAAAGTAGGAATATGCAGCGTTTGTATGGTGCCCATATTTTAACAGGCACATCAACAAACTGGAAATAGTGCAGACATGCAACTAAATGACTTTTGGAACTGAAAGGCAAAACAAGTTAGAAGATAGAAGAAAGAGAGGATATGATCACTACGTACAAAATTTTAATGGAAATTCACAAAATTGATAAGGTAGAATTATTGAGACCTGGAACTTTATGAACAAGAGGCCATATTTAGGCAAAGCTGCCATAGAAATAAGAAAATTCACTTTCACAGAGTAATAGATGGTTAGAACAAGTGAGTAGGTGGTGGAGGCCACCTTCCTCCACCTTCACCAAAACCATCAGTTGTTTCAAATTGTTATATGACGAAGATGGAATACCACAAGCATAGCTCTTATCTTGTACTGTATCTACACTTAGGTATTTACTGTACTTCACTCGGTTATCGAGCTCGAGTCTAATAAATACTTCCAAGAAAGAAGCCATCAACTACATAGCGAGTGCTCCATTGACAGCCATTTATGGTGCCAAGAAAAGTTTGGAAGGGCTTTGAGTTCACGAGAAATTCTAGAGGTAATTCTTTAATTATTCTTTAGGTCATTATTCTAAGCTGGAATGAGAATTTTCTAGTGCTCCCTAGTATCAATATGATCCTGTAGGTATAAGTTGAGATATTGTCTATGGTACTGGTGCTAGAATATCAACCTGCTTGTCATAATCTTTTCCAAATAACACAGTGCACATTAATTTAGGAAATAATCGAGTAACCTGATAAAAAAAAGTTTATATCCACTTGAAGCATTATTTGTGACATCTTTTTAATATAAATTATAATGGAGAAAATATTCAACTGCATTAACTTCAAATTACCTGACGTAAAAACAGGATGTACAGTAACATGTATGTGCATCCATATGGGCTGTTGCTATGCTTATACTTTATGTACATTCAGTATTGTAAAATGTAATTTACAACAAGCATTTTATTCATGTATTATGTATCTGATTATTTTAATTATAAATTAATGTATATTTACAATTGTTCAATAACAAAATCAACAGTCAACATAGTAGCAATTGTATAATAGTTTCCAAAACAGGTAGAGACTATCAAAACATGTTGCTAAGGTACAGCATACTAAAACCAACAATCAATGCAAGTTCTGATGGAAAACTTAAAATTTACATCTCTCATAGCATTGAAAACTGAATTGAAGCAAAAGTGTAATTCCATAATACAGTAGTATTTTGTATTTTATTATTGAATATTTCTGTATTATATATAACTGCTTACTTCCACCATTCAAACGAAATATTTCACATCTAACAAATTCTGTACCCAAAACAGGAGAGCAAGATGGAAGTACCATCTAAGCTCGCTAATTCCAATCATGTAGGCATGATTAGTCTTGCACAGAGATTCAAATTAGCTGAATTTCTTACAACACATGTTAAAACCTAACTATTTATTTTCTTTGTACCACAACCAGTATAATTCGTATTTCTCTATACAGTACAATAAACACAAATTTACATTGTTAGAAGATAGGCTTTATAGAAATTAATAAAAAAAACAGCGTTGAATGTAATGAAACGCCATTTTTGGGTGAGACCCGGAGGCTTCCCGGAGCTATACCGGGCTGATGGGTATATATTAGACCGTGGCAACAGTCAATCAATGGAGTTCTTAGCCTACCAGGAACCACCCTGGAAACACAAACCGAAACTGTCTCTATTTTCCGCTTGTTACAACTTGTAATAAAGTTGTTACATCTTGGCTTAACGTGTTTATGACGTATTAGAACGTTGTTACAACTTGCTATATTGGTTGTTATAACTGGTTAGGAAGTGTTAAAACTTGTTCGAACGTTGTACCAACGTCGTAGTTTCGGTGTGTGTTTGGCGGGCACTAGCCAGAAACTGGCCCCCTCAGAGAGGCACGAGGACCATTGGCCTATAGATACCTCCCATGTAGCTGGAGCAGTCTATGTCTACCATCTACTAGGTCAGGCACCAGAATGGTAGGAATCCCAAAACAAAGGACAGTGGTTAAAAATTGCAAATCAAAAGCTGAACGAGCAAGGAGAACTCCCCAATCAGAAAGCAAAGCATGATGTGAGGGAACCGGTGGCTGAGCGGACAGAACACTGGACGCGTGATCCTGCGGTCCCGGGTTCGATCCCGGGCCCCGGCGAGAAACACTGGGCAGAATTTCTTTCACCCTGATGCTCCTGTTATCTACCAGTAAATAAGTACCTGAGAGTTGGTCAGCTGTCACGGGCTGCTTCCTGGGGATGGAGGCCTGGTCGATGACCGGGCCAACAGGACTACTCCCCTGATAAGTCTCCAAGCGAGCCATGACCTGGAGCAACAACCAAACCATGTGGGAATAGGTATAGGTAACCGCATCTCAACCAGTCCAGTCAAAAGACATCGACCCCGGCGGCCTCGCAGTCGGAGAAGGTCGCATATACTGAAAGATGCCTCAAGCAAGCCGACGTGAAGAGGTTCACCTCCAGGCACCCAGACGTCTGGCAAAGTTAATGGAACGAGTCTGCGTCTATCGTCCATTCCGTGGACAGGGGAATGAACCAGGATAGGCTGTCCACCAGAACGTTTGAACACTCCTTGGATATGAACTGCCAGGAGAGCCAAACCCCGAGAACTCAGCAGTCCCAAAGAGCCAAGGACCGCATCAATCCGCCCCCCTCGGTTCAGGCAATGAACCACCGTGGAACAGTTCGAATGGAGCTGAATCGTCATTCCACGAGCGACGATTCGGAGCTTGGTATGATACGACTCTTATCTGTACCTCTCGCCAGCTGACATACATTTGATTTACTAGTGATCGCCAGAGCAGCAGAAGAGATTTCCCCGAAGGAACCAGAATAGCCGCCAAATCCAGAGCCGACTCGACGGGTAGACCAGCACAGCGAAGTTCAAACTCCTGCACAGCTGCTCAAACAACCGACGAGTGACCTGGTTGCCCTCCAAAAGCAGCCAAAGGCCTATCTTGAGGTTATCTTGAGATGATTTCGGGGCTTTTTAGTGTCCCCGCGGCCCGGTCCTCGACCAGGCCTCCACCCCCAGGAAGCAGCCCGTGACAGCTGACTAACACCCAGGTACCTTTTTACTGCTAGGTAACAAGGGCATAGGGTGAAAGAAACTCTGCCCATTGTTTCTCGCCGGCGCCTGGGATAGAACCCAGGACCACAGGATCACAAGTCCAGCGTGCTGTCCGCTCGGCCGACCGGCTCCCCTACATGGCCTGACTGCAGCTGTAGCAACATTGCTGCAGGGCGAGACAAGGAAGCAGTCCGAGAGTCCCACATAACAGCCAAGTCCAAACCTGAAAGGGAACCAAATGGAACTTCCTCCAGTTCACTAAGAACTCAAGCCCAGCGAGCTGGGAAAGAACCAAATCCCTGGTGAGCAGAGACAGACCAGCTGGAAGCCCAGACCAGCCAGTCGAGATAAGCCAGAACCCGAACCCCCTAACAGACGCTAACAGGTCACCACGACCCGGGTAAGGCGTTTAAAAATGTGAGGCGCCAGATTCAAGCCAAATGAAAGAACGAAAGTGGTAAGCTCGACGCGCCACAAATCCGATCCACACCCTGAACCCCGGCTGAATCGGGACGTGCCAATACACATCCCGGAGGTCCAGAGACACCATCCAAGCATCCAGCTCCAAAAGCAGCCAGACCTGGGACAGAGTGGTTATTCGAAAGGAGGGACAAAAGTCCCAGGGTTTCAGATGGGACAAGTCCAGAATGTACCTCAGATCCGCACAGTCCCGTTTCGGAACTGGAGACAGGTGGGGAACCCACCTAAGGGAAGTTGTTGTTTCGACCATGCCCAAGTGTAACCACTTCAGGATGACCTCACAGAGCGCAGGGAAAGATGCCTGTCCAGCCAGCCACAAACCCCGAAGGAGGAGGAGCAATCCAACGCAACCGCAGGCCATAGAAAACGACCTGAAACGCCCACAAATCGTGGGACCAGGCGAGCGCAAACAGCGTGAGCAACTCCCCAATCGCCATTTCAACAGGGCAAACCGCAAAAGGGCCGGCGACCCTTACAAGAGCCCGACCTATGCTCAGAGCGAGCACTGCGCTGATCAGACGTTGACGGCTCCACAGAAGGGGCCGGCCCCGAATCTGGCACTACTGGCTTACAACGACCGAAAGAACCCCCGAGCCCTGGCACGATCCTTCCGGGCAGTACCCTCACGCCCTCGGAGTACCCTCCCCTCGGAGAACCAACAAATCCGACATAAGCCAGCAACTAGACGAAGTTGCCTGCAGAAAATGCACCACTGTAGATTCTGCAAACAGCAACATACACAAAGGGGACGAAAATCTAAGAGCCAGAGCCCAAGCAAATTCCAAATAGTGGACGAGCTCCGCCTGTTGGTATGCAAGGTGAGAAGCTAAGAAGAGAGAGACGCCGTTTCCTTCAGAATGGCGTAAACAATTTCAATAAGGCAGCCGACGTTTAAGCTGCCGAGGCAAGCGCACAGGACGCTGGCCTGTAACTCGGTTCCTCCTCATCCCCCTCGAGCCAGTCCGAAGACAGCTCTAGCAGGGAAAAGCGCAAGACCAAGCCAAATGCCTACGGGTGTGCAAATCCTCAGCAACCAGGGACACCGAAAGGGAGGGAACCTGCACATGAAGCTGCACCTGGCTGACATCGTGAGGATGTGCAGGGGCGAAAAAGCATGCATTGAGGTGCTCCAACTCGCCCCCAAGGTAAACCTGAACAACCATAGTCAACTCTCGCCATTCAAGCGTGTGGGTCTGACAGAACGTATGCCATGCCCCCAGTGAGAAAAAAACTCAGTCTGCCAGCCAGGATGACTCCGGCACCTTGTAAGCACTCGGTAAGGAAAAGAGGAGCCAAATTCAAAAGAAGAAGGATCCATTATTGAGGCATAATCCGGATCTCGCAGGAGGTAAGCCGCAAGGGCCTCCCGCACCTCCCTAGGTGGGATGCGGGAAGCCGAAAACCTCCGGAAAGAGGAAACCAAGGGAAAAAAGAACCGAACCCGGGGAGGAGCTGAACTCATATCAAACTCGTACTGGGCGGAAGGATATGAAAACCCCTCTCCCTGTAACAACAAGCCCTGCGCCGAGGGTACCAACACCCAAGTGGGGTCAAACGGGGTCCAAGTCCCTGAAGTCAACTCCTCCTCAGCCCCGGGATCCTTCACGTCATGACCCGGGGCAGAGCCGTCCTCCAAACCCTCTTCCTCTGGAGAAAAGGCAGAGTCCACCAGAGAAGCAGGGAAGAAGGGGGGTCTGCTGGCATGACCCGAAAGCCCCAGCAGGAGGAACCGGCTCGAATACCTCCGCCGCCGATCCGGAAGGGGCAGTCCCAAAAGCCGCCAGTCTCTCACCACCAAGAAAGTCCTGCTCCTCGACTCCAAAACTCTCAGATGTTAGGGAGCCGGGAGCAGGGGGATGGGAGGTTTGAGCAGGATGAACCACAGAAGGGAAGGACAAGGGGGCACGGATGAAACCAAAGTCGAGGCGACTAACGCCCCCTAGTCCGGGTCCCTATTACCAAAGTGGGGCTTCCGGAAAGGCAATCAACTTAGCACGTTGCAGCAAACCTAAATCTAAACCTCGCATGCAACGCCGAAGCTGCCTGCACCCGAATATCAATAGCAGTGGACTGGGTGAACTGAAATACAAGCAAGAAACACTACTCGCAACACTCCAGGTCAAAGGTGTCATTGACCCAACAGGCAGCACGACAGAGGCAAAAACGGCGTGTGTCACCCTGAGACAAAGGGACGGAGCAACCTTCAAACTCGCACGAAGCGAGAGGGGACTCGGAGGACGCATCCATCGGAGCAATGAGCCCCAATAGGGGTTTCCAGGACCCTTTGGCTGACTGCTAAGGGAAACCCAGGTAAGGTAATGCTAACTGCTTATACCAGAACTACCAAATAAACAAAAAATCTGAACCTCTGCGATGTGTGCCTTCACGGGGGACCTAGCGGAGGGCCACCAAAATAACACAAGTGGTCCCACGGCCACACCAGGCAGACCTCCCACCAGGCAAAACAAAAAAAAAAAAAGGAAAAAAAGAAACACCCTACAAAAGCACAACGCCTCCAGGAGGAACAGAACTGGCCGCTATGTGTAACAAGACAGCTGCACAGTACCTTGCGCCCCAGCTAGCGACGTTACTACCTGCTACCCAAGACCAAACAGGGGTAGGAAAAAGGCCCAGCTGACCCCAAGGGCAAACAATCCACAAGCAGCAAAAGAACCCTGCGAAGGTAGTCCCCAAACAGTTTGTGGAAGGTAACCCCAAACTGCAAGGGCAGTACTTACAGGGCATCTTGGGAAGGTGACCCTAGGCACATGCAGCCCCAGTACTTCTGAAATAACACCTGGCTCACACACCACCACACTAGCACAACACCACAAGGAACATCACCGCTCAAGGATTGGAACCAGAGTCGATCGACTGCCACCCAAAACAACAGCCTCAGAACTGAGGTTGGGTAGCCGGTGAGAGGTCTAGCTGTCTAGTAATATGTGTCAAGCTGAGGAAGACAGAGCTGCGTTGTATGTGGGGCGGCCATGGCCTCCCCCTTCCCCCTCCCAGGGACGGGGTGAGCTGCACAGACAGCGGCGTGGCGGCTGTGACATCATGCTTGCTTGCTTGTTCGTTTTCTGATTGGGGAGTTCTGCTTGCTCGTTCGGCTTTCGGTTTGCAATTTTTAACCAGCTGTCGTTTGTTTTGGGATTCCTACCTTTCTGGATGCCTGACCTGGTAGATGGCAGAATAGACTGCTTCAACTATACGGGTGTTTCTATAGGCCCTTGCTCCTCGTGCCACTCTGAGGTGGCTAGGTTCTGGCTCGTGGTCCCCGGTAGGCTAAGAACTCCATCGATTGACTGTTGCCACAGTCTAATATATACACATCAGCCTGATATAGCTCCAGGGAGCCGGAGGGGCTCTCCACAGAAAACAATGACATTATCAGCTATAAGAATTTTCCTTGGTGAAGTTGTCTGCAAGATCAATAAAGAACTCCAATTCTATACATTTACCTTAACTAACTTTAAAATTGTGTGCGTTCAACTTTGACAGCCATCTGCTGAGGCTTTGCTGATTGTAGGTCTTTGGCTTTCTAATCTTACCAAATATGAATCTATTTTGGCTTGCCTCCTCTTTTCATTGGCATCTTTTAGGATCAGCTTTTTGTTTTGTCTCAAGTACTGATATTAACTTTATTTCTTAACTATCATTCTCACTAGTGATTTATGTATTTCATGAATTGCCCATTTATTTTCCTGATATCAAACAGTACTCATAGATACCCCCTATACTCCTTTGCAACACTCTCGGTAGAACTACATTTTTATAAAGTTCAATGACTTTATGCTTATCTTTAATTGATAAGGTAACTTGCTAATAGACATGTTCTAAAGAAAAAAATGTGTTTTAGTTAAAAAAAAATAACAAATAAATTACCTTAGTAACGATGTGGCACTATTTAAAATCATGGGGGGGGGGGGGGGGGGGAATGAACACATGGGTGAACATGTTCATAGCATTGAGACAAGTTGGCTCAGGGCACAATATGTAGGCCAATAGGTGAAAAAAACTAATTCCCTGTTTTAGCAGTGAAATACACTATCTAGCCTGTACAAGCAGTTTTCACAATCTATACATAATATTAGATATTTTCTTTATTTCGTTAGTAATGCCTTTTTTAATGCAATTCATGTTATAAACAAAGGCTGCCACGTGTTGTTCAGCAACTCAACAGCAAAACCCAGTAATTCAGATATATATCCAAATTAAGTGAACAAGAGCTCTTAACTGGTTTTGGCTGATATTCCCCAGAGATTCAAATTATTGACATCTGAATTAGCGAGCTATAACAGTATCTAATATATGAAAACTCAGACTACTAGACAGATCTCAGATCTCAAGGATACTCTTGCATGACCACAATGACACACTGGCTCAGTGACTCTTCCTGAGTTTATCAGCTTTTCAAGAAAATGGGAACTACAAAACACCTATGAAAAGACGAAGTCCACATTTACTATAAATCAATAATTGACTTGCAATATGATGCAATCAAAAGTCGGGAAGAACAGGACGTAAATTTTTTGTATTTAAACAAATTTGTTATTTTTTGTTTTTTGCTTGAAACACTGAAGAATGAGAGGTGGTGTTAAGACAGTAATAATTTCGTGCAATTATTGTATGTATTATAGCACGTGGGTGCAGAAAAGAACTAATGAAGAGAATGTAATGAAATGCCTCTTTCTGGTAGGTCCCTTGGTGGGTCCCTGGTGCTTGCCGCCTGGTAAGCTCCACAAGTCATGTCTCATCAGGCCTTGTGAGTCAGAACAATGTCCTATAGCAGACCAGTGGTGCAGGGAGCATGGGATACTTGATCATCCAACTGTAGGCAAGCGATTCAGAAACTCACTAACAGATTGAGGAATAGGGTCACATAGGACAAACTGATAGGTCCAGGGTGATGTGAAAAGGCTCACCCAATGGCATCTAAACACCTCACAAAGTCAATGGAAGGAAGCATCATCAACCATCCATGCTGGGACAATGGGATGTTGGAAACACCCCATACACAAACCACAGAGCTGAAACCCAGAGAAGAGAAACTACACATAGTTAAGTCCCACAGAGAAAGGAACCAAAGTGACCCTCCCCCCCCCCCCTCATGATTCAGACAATGAACCAGCAGGAAAAGCAGAACAGAGCAGGTGTACAGAACAGTGAAAGAAGAGGGAACAACAGTGGATGCCACAAAGAGATGAACTCTCCAAGTATCCAATGAAGAGGAACCGACTACCACCCAAAAAAGCTCTAGGAGTGAAGAGCACAAAATCTCAACCCAGTACTCAAACAATCAGAACAGGATGCGTGCATGGGGCGAAAGTTGTCATGGGACCATTACCCCATAAAGCTCGAAGAGGAAATGGTAATTTGCATCTACATTTGTAAAATTGCTTACTCAAGTCCTATATGATCTTGTTTGTGACTTAAACCATTACATTTTAGCACTTTGCTCTCTCATATGTTCTAGTAGCTTTACTAAATTACACCTCTATATTTTATTTGTTATTAATGCTAAAACTATTACACTGCTGCTAGAACTACAGATTCGAAATATAATAGTCTATGACCATCATCACTTTCACCTTTATATTGTATATTATGTTATATTTCTTTAACAGTTTTAACTTACATCTCTTTTTAAAATTAAGTGTCTAGCCCTTTATTACTTTAAATATTTTTTTTTCTAAATTATTCTACGTTTTGCCCAAAACTATTTACATATTAATGACTTCATTTATATGCGTAACTCATATCCGTAGTTTTCCCTTCCCCTTATGCTCTTTGTATACACATTCTTATGAATAAAATTATGAATTATGAGAACTAGAGGCTTCTGAAGCGCCAATGGAGCCCATACCTGACAGACCCTGCAGAGGCAAAAAACCAGCGTTGAATATAATCAAACGCCATTTTCTGGGTTGAGCCCCGTCGGCTCCCTGGAGCTATTGGACTGATAGTAGCTAATATTAGTACGGCGCTTCAGTCATATGAAGTTGTCATGCCTACCAGGGACCACTAGCCAGAACATGGTCCGCTCAGAGAGGCGAAGGGAGCAATGACCTATGAAACTCACATGAAGCCGAGGTGTGCAGATAATGGAGTAAAGCCACAACCGGACACAAACATGATGCACCCCCAGCCTGACCAACCTAGCATTAATAACCCACGGACCCCTCCAGAAACCCGTCGTCTCATTCTTCGCCAGAAAGAAATTCGACAGCTGCAAACGAACAAAACGTCAACCCGGACCAAAAGAGCAAAATTCCCTGCGCCGGAGGAGAGCATGAAGCTCCCGAACCCGATCTCCAGAAGTAAAATCCAACAAGAACAAAGCTTTCTGGAAACAATCTTGGACTGAAGAGGCCACCACAAACCGAGGAGAAGAAAGAAAGGAGATCACCCGGTCCAAAGACCAGGACGGCTCAGATAGTGCATGAGCAGGCCGGAGGTGGAAAAAGGCACGAGAAAGCTTGCGAAACGGCAGCTGAAATTGGCGGCCACCCTGCCCGGGGAACCTGTGACATAATCAGATGGGGCCCTGCAAGTCCTGCCCTTGCAGTTTGGTCAACAAAGTCGCGACGGGGTTTTCCAGTGCCCGCAGGGGGGCGTGTCCCTATGGGAAGCCCGGGTGCTGGACCGCCAAAGCTGGTTGTATCCCAGTAATTGATCGGGCAAACTGGCCGATCAATCTGAGTTGAGCAACCGCAGAGACCCATCTACTGAATCTACTGAACCTAGATAGCACCTAATATGGACTGTAGCAGCCTCCCAGAAGGCAAGAAAAACTAAATTCTGAAAGAGAACTCCGAGGAAGCACCACAACCCAAGGGACCAGAAAGAGTCATGGCAACTGCAATTAAAAAATTGCAAACTAGGCAGCCTAGAACGCCCCGATCATCAACTTACCACTCCCTACCAAGGCCCAAACAAAAGTATCAGAACCTATGCTGACCCCAAGGACGAGGCAGCGAACCAAGCAGTCACTATCCCTATGGGAATGGGGACCAGAAGGATCCAGAGAAGAGAACTCTGAACCCCAAGGTGTGTACTCACAGGACGCTACGGGAAGAGAGCCCTAGGCACAAGCAGCACTTGGTACACGGGAGACATCTCCCGTCACGCAGGGTGCAGTCGCACCTCCACAGATTTCCAGCATCAGCTCTTGATACTGGTAATGGCTCAAAAGGGCCACCACTTACGGGCTATTCACGCCCGTGCCACCTTTTGGGTGGCTTAATCTTTATCAATCATCAGCACTTGGAACAAACTCCTGGCCACCACCAACACACAAAAGGAACACCAGCAGGGTGAAGCCAATCAGGTAATCTAGGCCAGAGCAGGAATCCACCCTATATAGCTTCAGTCGAAAAAACTGACAGTCCGGCGGCTGGCTCGGTGGGCTGGGACCCTTCCTCTTTCGCCTCTCTGGGGGGAAGGGGGGTGGGAGGGGGAGTTAAATCGTCGCGAACGAGGGCACGCTGTGTGATGACGTGTTGCATTTTTTTCTTTGGGGGAAGTTTCTCGCTTCTGTTCGGTGTCAGGTTGCAATATTTCTACCAAGTGTTTTGAAACGCCTACCATTCTGGGTACTCAACCCCGGTCGATGGCAGACATGAATACTTTCATACATGTGAGTTTCATAGGCCATTGCTCCCTTCGCCTCGCTGAGGGGACCATGTTCTGGATAGTGGTCCCCGTAGGCATGACAACTCAATATGACTGAAGCCCCGTACTAATGTTAGCTAATATCAGTCCAATAGCTCCAGGGAGCCGATGGGGCTTCCCACCAAAAAGGACAAATTGGAAAAGTTAGTACAGAGTACGGAGCCGAAATCCTGCCCAAGAAACAAAACACTAACACAAAACCCAGTCTCTTGCACAACCACTTAAGTACCCACCAAGAAAACCAGGCATGCGCCAATGCCAGACAGAACAGCTAATACAAGTACAGCAATGCAGCCCTCTACAAGGAGAGGAAACCAACCAAAAGTCCCAAGTAGGACCCAGCTAGACCCGAACAGATTGGATCCAATTGAGACTCGCACCAGATGACCAGAAACCTGAGCCTGGAAAGCTGGAAAAGAACCAGACTTGCCAGTCTGTAAGACTAGGCTTGCAGACTAGCCAGAAGCCCAAACCAGTCAGTTGTTGAGGTAGGCCAATACCAGACCCACAAAAATCAAAGATGAGAATCATGACCTGGAAAAAGGGAAGAGAGAGGAAGAACCCAAAAATGGTAACAGTGATGCCCTGACAAAACTAAACCAGATCTATGAAGAAATGGGAGAGGCCAAGAGGCATCTTGTACAGCCAGAACAAACCAAAATGCCACCTGCCAGGCTAAGGGGACAAAACCCAATGAGGCTATGTTATAAGTTGGACAAAACACAAAAAGAGTAATTGTGAGAAGCCAAGAATTGGCCAAAAGACCTTAGAAACCTACTGGAGACTGGAAACAGACCAATATACCCACTGGGAACAGTAGCCAACCTGACCACCCCAACGCCCAACCAATGACTGATTGGAGCTGCAGAAATGACTGACCCAGTCCTGGGTCAGTCATCATTTTGGCATCAGCTGATGCCAAAAAGGTGGGGGCTGAAGACTACCACCGCAGATCCTGGGACACTACCCAGAAGACCCAAGCATCGTGAGTTCAAGAACCAAAGAGAGAGACCAGACGGAACCTCAGTGTCATCAAAAAGGGTGAATCGCAAAAAACTGGCATCACAGGAAGCCTATGCCAAGCAGGAACAGGCGAGACCAAACACCAGAAGACCACTCCTGCGCTGCGGGAACAGAACCAATCCAGAACAAGCCACAGTAAAGATGTTGTAAGGACAAAACAGCCTTTGATAAAACACAGAAGAAGCCACTATATGAAGCAGGAGTGGGGAGGCATAAACCAGGGAGAGAACTAGGTTGAATTAAAATGTGGGCGAGGACAGCTCAATCACAAGCCAACATTAGGAACAACCAGTACCACCTGCAGGACAGAGCCCAGAACCAGGGATCAACCATCACTGTCCCAAATTCTGAACAGGATGCAAAAATCTGGCCGAGCCTAAGGAACCAGGGTGTTGGAGACCATAAGCAGCAAGCCAATTCCCCAAAGAAGAGGGGACATCTACAAGGCAGGGTAAGGTCAGGACACCAATACTGAACTACACTACAAATCCCAGAAGGAAATTGTGGCAAGACTGCCTGCACAAAACACTGGGGATAAACGAGTTGCTGTTAACCCCTGCATAAAGGACAATTCCAGGGAACCAGTGAGTACATGGAAATGCACATGGGAATGAGCAACCAAAGAAACAAACTCAACTGCAATGGAGGAGAAAGATACCCCCTCTTTTATAGAGGAACTATGCCTCAAAAAGGATCAAGATCATGAAAGGTCGAAGAGCACCCACAAACCCACCTCGGGCCCTTCCCCGACTCTTGGGCTCCTACTCAGTGCCCCATCAGAAACACAACTTTGGAATAAAAACAGCTGAGAAAGACAGTCTGTGCACTGTAGGACAACCACTCAAATCTGTGTGCACTCCCAAGCAAGAACAATCTGCCCTTACCCTAGAGCCTCACAGAGAAGTTAGACTCCTGCACTACTCAGAGGGAACAAACATAAATGGAACAATTGCAAACATAGGCTATGTATGGGATGGCTAACACTTATTTGAAGAAAAAATGAGACCTGAAGGAAGGAGGCGAGACGAAGATCACTTGTGGAAGGGGCAACACCAGATTTATCACTAATGTGTTGGCAATAGGCAGTCCTTGGGCTCCTAAAGCCAACACTTAGTGCTAGTGGTGCGTAACTATTGGGAGATACCAGTCTAGCTGTCAGGTTCCCTGTTGTCACGATTGCTAATATTTCCTTACAGTTTTGTTTTGCCTTGGTCTACCTTTCTGGTGGTCTATTTTCTCGGTTTTGGTGACCAAGTATTCCCTGATACCTGCACCTCTGAGTGGACCGGTTTTTGGCTTCTAATTTGCGTAGGGGATATTCTGACTCACAAGAGCCTGATGTGATGTACATGTAGAGCGAGTACCAGGGTACCACTGAAGGAGCCCTTTCAGACAAGTGTTAAAATGGGACAAAAACAAATTTAGACAAAATAAGCAATAAAAGTTAATAAATGATACACAAGCCACTTTAGTGAAATCTGGTCTCTAAAGGATGTGTTGAAGTTTGGAATACTGTACTGTATTTTCATAAAAAGAGTTGATAATGATAAACTATGAAAAATCTAAATACATGATATTATGATTTATTATAAAACAATAAATACTTCATATGTCTTTGGAAAACAGAAACACAAGCAGGACTTATTTGAAAGTTAGATGCATAATACTAATAATAAAGTAGTATTTACTAATGACCTGGCCCAGGATTCATCAAGCATTTATTCATACTCTTGAAACATCTGTACATCTTTCCTAAATCATGGCAACTTTGCTTACACACAGTATTAAACTGTAAGAGCTCAGAATCACGGAGATATTGATTATATTACTAACATCCTTAGGCTATGAAGGTCTGAAACTCGTACACTGTTTCTTAAATATAAATAAAGCCACCATGGTTATGGAAATGATGTCATAGGCTTCGTGAGTTGGTGTGTAAATGCTCGATGAATCCTGACCATGATATCTAATCTAATCCCATTATACAAAAAACAATGAGTGTGATTAATATAACAACAATATTCAAAAGAAGATTTGTCTGACCTGCCACGGGAAGGAACCGAAACCAGCCTCGGTACCACCAACAATCCTACGCTGGGCAGACAGGCGGCTACTTGTACTAAGACCACAGCCTGTAATACCAATTATAATAATTCATTTTGTGCGAGAGAAGCACCCTTTGTATATATATTAATATATAATGCTAGGCTTATATTGAGGTCCTCCACAAGTCCAAACTACTGAACTTACCTATGATGCATCCCCACAAGAAGCTAACTCCCTGGAACCTATTTACTGCTGGGTGAACAGAAGCATTAGGTGATATGAAATGCGCCAAGTCAGTTGTTTCATCTGAGATTCAATCCCGGGATTCCCGATTGCACGTTGAGAATGAACCCAGTTGACCCTTAATGACTTGAATGAAAAAAATTTATCATTTCATTCCATTAATGAAATGGAAACACCGAGTCAGCATTAAAAAATATAAATCTTTATTAGTAAAAATTTATTATCTATTAGTCTTATTTTATTTATATATACAAGAATTCTTACATTCTTCTAAAGCCTAAAGCATGCATAGCGTTTCGGGCAAGTTCTTAATCCTAATTTTCCTTGCCAAATCGTTTAACAACCAGGTATCCATTCACTGCTGGGTGAACAGATGCTACAGTTAAGGATTGGCACCCGGTCAATCCTCCCCGGCCAGGATAAGAACCCAGGTCAAAGCGCTTGCGAAGCGCAGGGTAAGTGCTTTACCACTACGCCACGGGGACTGCTAATTATATATACAGCATAATAATACTGTAATAATAATAAATTATTATTATTATTAATTAATGTTCTGACTTAACTGATACGTGTCCCTTCCACTATGGTGTTGGATTAATAAGGCAATTTCGAATGGATTGATGGCTGCATCTCTTGAGAGAGGAAAGTGTTCAGGTGCAAACCAAACGACTGCCCACTAGCCAAGAGGAATCATGCTACCTCAGACAAAGCCCTGACTGCCTACAGTTGTTGGTTCTAGGTATCAGCATCCCAGCAGTTTGGTCTCAGACCAGGTCTCCCAAGACACAAAGAAAACAAAAATTCAGCCTCCACATGCCCGCCAACCAGCACTTAAGCAATTGAGGACTGTGTTTCTTAGGTCCCAACAGCAAGGGATGGAGGGTTGGAAGATAAGTGCACTACAACTGAAGAATCAGCAGCCAATGTCCTCCAAAGCAGGGTTCAAGTAAAGCTCCCTTGATTCTGACTATACAAATATATCTTTCAACTATCAGGAATAATGGTTATAAACCCATGGAACTACCTACCCCGCTGAAGCTGTAAATGGCAAAACTTTGTTCAATTTTAAAATCCAATTGGAAAAAACCATCAGGACAAATGGGGGGGGGGGGACCTTTGGCAAGCCGCCAGCTTCCTGTCTATGTCAATGCCACTAGAGTATTAGTGGCCCTCAGGTAAATTCAGGAAAATCTTTCGCGAAGAAGAAATAATCATACAGAGCTACCGAAAGGCTGGGAATGTAATTAACCAGGTGAATAATCCAATGACTGTAATATGATGTGCAGTTCAAGATGGTGAGGAATCCAATATAAGGAATCAAAGTTATATGGTAAAGAATTTGGTAATGTTATACCATGTATCAAGAAAAGATAATATAACCACTGAACATTTTTCTTTATAAACATTATTATTAATAAAAGTTATGTTAAAAAGAATCCTTTACCAGTTACAAAATAATTTAAAAGTTATCACCTTAAAAAAATGATAAAAAAAACAACTTACTACAAAACAAGAACTTAAAAAGTTCAAAATGCACATGCAATACAACCTGATAATAAGAAGTACATGAACATATTAGTGCACAAAGAACATCTAATTCCTCCATCCGGCTACCTCTTACCATGATCATTACGGATAGGGCCATAATCTACTGGAATAAGACCCACACTGTCATCTCTGAATGACTCCGGACCACGTTGTCCTCTCTGGTTGGGTCGGTTGCAGCATGCAAAGAGGAATCCACCACAGCCTCCGTCAATCAAGCCTCCACCCATCCAGCAGAGGAGGAAAAATTCACAGGATCCTGCATAGCACAGAGATGGGTCGCCCAAGAAGAGTCGCTTGGTGGCATGTGTGATGCCTGAAGAAGGTGAGAGTTAAATCAGTAATTATTATGTTTTTAGTTTTCTGCTTTAAAAGTTAAGAGTAATTCTAACCATAGGCCCCTAGATCTCAAGCTCTTGTCTTTAGCATTATAGTTCCAAACACAGTATTGGAATATGTTCTTCAAATGTCATTTAAAAAAAAAACACATTATATATCTTATAAATTAAAAAAGTAAATAAGTGTGCAATTTTATATAAACAACATACTTGATCCGAGACTTCTTTGAGGTGTAGTGCGTATATTCCGGTCTAGTGGCAGCGCTAAGGGTCTATCATTAGGCCCTCCAGGGCCTTGCAGATCTCCTCCAAGCATCAGCTCCTGCTCTAGCTCTGCCACCCCAGCTCCTGCCAAGCCCAAACGCTCTGCTATTTGAGTTGCTTGAAGAGCATCCAAGCTGAACCTGGAATTTGGTATTTAAATTTGAGTTACATTTCTATATCTACTTATTATGCAATGCATAAAACTGGCTTTACAAAGTAAATCCACGCTGGTCTATCTGGAGAGCATCCTGGTGGACATGTGCAGACTGGATTTTAAACAAGTGAATGTTTTATTAAGCCTTAATTCTGATTATTTTTATGTTGATTATGTGTTGTAATTGTCAAATATGATTTGTAATTAATGGTTACTTAAACAAAATGAATATAAAGATTTCATTATGAATTTAACCTTTGGGTTAAATTATTGATAATTATTTACAATTATTGATAACCATAATTTTATTGGGAGATTATTCAGTGCTCTTCAAATTAACAATTATTTTGGAAATTAAAAAAAACAGCGTTGAATGTAATGAAACGCCATTTTCTGGGTGAGCCCCTGAGGCTTCCTAGAGCTATCAGGCTGATGTGTGCAATATTAGTCTGGGGTATCAGTCAATTGGAGTTCAGCCTACCGGGGACCACGAGCCAGAACCTGCTCCCCCCCCCCCTCAGAGAAGCAAAGGGAACAATGGCCTATAGAAACCCCCATGTGGTTGGGGGCATTCTATGTCTGCCATCGACCGGGGTTGGCTCCTACAAAGGTAGCGTAACAAAACAAACCCCACTTGGTAAGAAATTGCGACTGAAAAAACAAACAGGGAGGCAACACTCACCCTACAATTTAAGGAAACAAGCAAACTTCACACCTCACTGTTGCGGCGCCTGTATGCACAGCTCCCCCCTCCCCCTCCTAGGGGGATTGGGGGAGCCCCCGGCACCGGGTTCCCATGCCATCCAGTTCGGAGGCTGAACATCAAAAGTAACGGAACGGCCGATCGGAGTGAGGAAGGGTTTTCCATGGCGCCTCCGGGGTTCACCCAGAAAATGGCATTTCATTACATTCAACTATACCACTTGCTCCTTAACTCAAAGTCGAGACAACTGGCTGCAACCTGCGACCCAAAGTCATACACGGATGACTAGGACCAGGAATGTTGATGAGATAACGTACGATCAGGACTCTGTTCGACCTCCAAAATCCCCGCGCCAGAATATCAGCCCAGGACATATTGTCGAAGACGGCAGCCAAAGCAGCAAACTTCCAAACGTTGTGGGCCGCAGGCTGGCTAGACTTAATAACGCTGCGAGTCCAGAGACTGGAGTCCTGGAACAGGGAACATGGGAAACCAG
This sequence comes from Procambarus clarkii, assembly GCF_040958095.1. Lineage (NCBI taxonomy): Eukaryota > Metazoa > Arthropoda > Malacostraca > Decapoda > Cambaridae > Procambarus > Procambarus clarkii. The sequence goes on from NC_091196.1 coordinate 27,892,559, forward strand.
ATCAACCCAAAGTGCATCCCCGGCCACAGAAGCCAAGGTGCGCAGGTAACAGCGAAGAGCCGCAGCCAGACAACACACGATGCACCCCCTGCCTGACAAACCACGCATCAATGACCCAAGTGCCCCTCTGGAAAGCAGCCATCTCGTTCTTTGCTAGAAAAGGAGGAGACTGCTGCAACCAAACAGACCGACTACTAGGACTGAAAGAGCAGAAACCCCCCTGCGCCAGAGGAGAGCATGAAGCTTTCCCATCCTACCCCTAGAGGCCAATGCCAACAGAAAAAGAGCCTTGGTGAAACAGTCTTGAACAGAAAGGGCCACCACGAACCGAGGAGAAGAGAGTTAAGAAAGCACCCTGTCCGAGGAGAAGAGAGATAGGAAAGCACCCTGTCCAAGAACTAGGACGGCTCAGACGGCACATGAGCAGGCTGGAGGTGAAACAAAGCACGAGATAGCTTACGGAATGGGGCAGAAGACACATCCACCCCGAACGCAAGCTGAAGCGACTACCATTGCTGCACAAAACAAGGCGACAGTATCAGGCATTATATGACAGTCCTGAAACAGCCAAGATAGAAAGGACAAAACAACCCAATCAGAAATAGAGGTCAACCTACAAAGAGAAAGAAAAACTGGAGAGAACACCAGGAAACCTTATACTTTCGCCGAGAAGAAGCCCGCAGGTGGGACACCATCAACGAAGCCAACTTATCACCATACAAATGGTAATAGACCTGCATCAAAAAGACCAGACGCGAAAAGTGGAAGAGAACACTGAACCAGCCTAGTACCTGACCAGACCGATCTGCTCAAAGACACAGAACCGCGGAAAATATCTGTTTCGGACACTAAGCAAGCAGCGCCTAAATCCAAGGCTGTGCCAGCCACCAAGGGGCCAACAGGACTACTCTCCCCTGGTAAGTCTCCAAACAAGCCAGGACCCGAAGTAACAGCTGAACCGAGGGGAAGAGGTAATGGTAACCCCTCCTTGATCAGTCCTGTTGAAAAGCATCCACCATGATGACTTTGCAGTCAGGGAAGGGTGCCACATATATCGGGAGACGCCGAGACCACGCTGACGAGAATCAGTCCACCTCCGGGCTCCTGAACGTCTGGCAGAGCCAACTGAAGGAGTTGACATTGATCGTCCATTCCGTGGACAGGGGAATAAACTGAGACAGGTTGTCTGTCAGGACACTGAACACTTCCTGGATATGAACCGTACAGAGAGCCAATCCCCGAGAATCCAGCAGACAAGTCACTCCAAACAACCAGCCCCAAAGAGCCAAGGACCGAACAGAACCCCAGCAGTTCAGGCAATGAACCACCAAAGAGCTGTCTGAATGGAACCAGATCGTGAAACCCTAAGCAACCCAAACCCTTTGAAGTGACAGCCAAACCGCCGCAAACTCCTGCACTGTGCTGTGAGCCTAACTGAAGGACAGACCTCATCACCCCTGACAGCTTGGTGAGCACTGGTCAAAAAAGTCCCGGCCAAGAGACGTGGCATTGGTGAACACATCGAGCAAGGGCTTGGGTAGGCACCACGGGACTGAAACCCGAAAAACAGAACAGGAAGTTGCGATGCAGTAACCGACGCAAGGCTTCCTCGAGGTCAAACCCAATGATCACGAGAGAGGCAGAAAGGAGGACCCCAAAAGAACCAGAATAAACGCCGAAGCCAGGCCCGACCCAGCGAGTAAACCAGCACGGAGATGTTCAGGCTCCCACACAACTGCTCGAGCAATTGTCAAGTGACCCGGAAACCCCACCAAAACAGCTGAAGGCAGGACTTCAGCATGACTCTGGAGGGAGAGACAAGAAAGTGGTCCAAGAGTTCCACACGAGACCCAGCCAGGTTCGAACCTGGGCCAGAACCAGATGGGACTTTCTCCAATTCACTTGAAACCAGAACCCTACGAGCTGGGAAAGAACCACACTCCTGGCGAACAGACAAGCAGACCGTCTAGGAGCCCACACCAACCAGTCATCGAGATCAGGTAAGATTCATGAATACGCAAGTTGCCAGATTCAAGCCAAAAGGAAGGCAACAAAAGTGGTAAGCCTGACGCCCCACCACAAAACCTGGTGGGGCATCAGGAACGTGCCAATACACATTCCTGAGGTCCAGGGACACCATCCAGGCTCCCGGCCTCAAGAGAAGCCATACTTGAGGAAAGTGATCATCCGAAAGGAGGGGCAAGTCCAGAATGAACCGCAAATCCACACAGTTCCGTTTCGGTATTGGAAACAGGTGGGAAACCCACCTGAGGGATGGGGTCATTTCGACCACGCCCAAGTGCATCCACTCCGAGATGACCCAACATGCAGGGGAAGAAGCCTACCCCACGAGCCCTGAACCTCCCGAAGGAGGAACCACCGCCTAACGCCACCACCGGCCAGTGGAGATGACCCAAAACACCCACAAATCATGGGACCAAGCATGAGCAAACAGAGCCAGCCTCCCTGTCAAAGAGGCGAACCGCGAAAGGGCCCCTTACGAGAAGCCGACCGACGAACAGAGCAATCACCATGCTGACCAGACGACGTCGGCTTAGAAACTGGCAACAATGGCCCACCTCGACCAGCGGAACCCTGAGCCCTGGCAAGACCCTTCCTAGAAGACCAAGAACGGCCGCCCTGGAAAACCAACAAGTCCTACATGGGACGACAACTAGACAAAACTACGTGACCACAAACAGCAACAAACAAAACGGCGATGAAAACCGAAGAGCCAGGGCCCAAGCCGATATCAAAGAAAGAGCAAGCACAGCCTGACGTTATGCGAGGTGAGAAGTAAACCACAGATCGACTGCCTCCTTGAGAATCAACGTAAAGAGTTTCAACAGCGTGGCCGACAAGGTCATCCCACCAGACGATGGCCCAGTACCCAACGCCTCCACATCCTCCTCCTCAAGCCAGGTCGAAGACAGCTCGAGAATGAAAAAGAAACGCAAGACCAAAGACAAATGCCCATGGGCACATAAATTCTCAGTGAACAAGGACGCAAAAAGGGAAGGAACCTGCATGTGCAGCTGCATAAGGCCAACGTCCGGAAGAAGCACAGAGGCTAACAAGCATGGATTAAGATGCTCAAACTCGCTCCCCAGGTAAACCTACAGAACGGTGGAAGTTTCTCGCTAATCAAGCATGCAGCTCTGACAGAGAACCCATGCCATGCCCACAACGAAAAGCAAGGGCAGTCTGCCAGCCAGGAAGACTCCGGAACCTCTAAACGCACCCAGTATGGAGGAAGAAGAACTGAACTCAAACGAGGACGAATCCATCACGGAGGCAGAATCCGGGTCTCGCAGGAGTTAAGTTTCAAGTACCTCCCGAACCTCCTTAGGTTAGATATGAGAGACGAATACCTATGGAAAGAAGGGGCTGAGGAACCTGGAACCAAACCCAGGGAGGAACAGACCCTAAATCATACTCATACAGGGATGGGGGTAAGAAAAAACCCCTTCCCCAGCAATAACAAGCCCCGCGATGAGAGCACCACCACTCAAGCGAGGTCAAAGGCAGCCCAAGCCCCTCCCCAGAGCCAACTCCTCACAAGCCCTGGAAACCTCCAAATTAGGACCCGGGGCAGGGCAGTCCACCATACCTTCTACCCGTGAAAAAACGCAGAGTCCAGGGAAAAGGCAGAAAAGCCTGCTGGTGGGACCCAGAAGCCTCAGTAGGAGGAACCGGCTCGAATGCCTCCGTCCCCAACCCGAACAGGGCAGCCCCCAAAGCTGCTCGAGACTCGTTACCAACTAAGCCCTCTCTCGACTCCGAAACAATCAGACGTTTAGGAGCCAGAAGCAGGGGAGGAAGAGGTGTGAACAAAAGGGAAAGGACCAGGGAGCGCGGACTGAACCAAAATCGAAGCAACTATCTCCCACAGGTCTGGGTCCCTATAACCAAAGCAGGGCAGCCTCAGGGCATCTGGGTGGGCAACGAACCTAGTGTGTTGCAGCAACCGAAACCTAGCATGCAACGCGGATGCTGCCTATACCCGAATAGCAATATCATCAGAATGAGAATATTGGTGAACTAGCAGAGAGCCCGACTCGCAAGACTCCGGCGACCCAACAGACAGCATGACGGAAGCAAAAACAGTGACTGTCACCCTGAGACAAGGGCGCACAGCAACTTTCAAATTTGCACGTGGCGAGGTGGAACCCAGAAGAGGCATCCCTAGTTCTAATGAGTTCCAATGGGTTTTTTCCAGGTCCACAGGATGACTGCTACGGGAAGCCCAGGCAAGGTACAGCAAAACTGGCTTGGCCCAAACTAACAAAGAAATCTGCTAAAAGTTGAACCCCTGCGACGGGTACAATCACAGGTGACTAGAGGAGAGCAACCCAAACAACAGAAATGAGCTAATAGCCAAACCAGGCAGACCCCCCTCCAGGCAAGGGGAAAAAAAAAACGGAAAAGTATAACGTCCTCAGAGGAACAGAAACCGGCTTCTACATTGGTAGGCGAGCTGCATTGTACCTCTCGCCCCTACCAGCAAACGATACCGCTTCCTACCCAATTCCAAACAAAGACCATGAAAACCCCAGCTGGCCCCAAGGGCGGGGTAAGAGCCAAGCGGCAAAGACCCCCAAGGAAACAGTTCCCGAAAGTTTTGTGGAAGGGAACCCCTACAACCCAACAGTAGTTTAGGGCGCTCAAGGAAGTGAACCCTGAGCTCATGCAGCCCCAGTAATATGTAAAGTACACCTGGCCACCGCGCTTCACACTCAGCAGAAACACACCACTAAGGCACACATTTGCACTGAAATCTGAAACCAGAGTCCACGTCGGTCCCGACCACATCAGCCAACAAAATGAATGGCTTGGGTAGCCGGCGTGGGGGGTCTAGGGCTCCCCCCTCCCCCTCATCACAGCTCCTGTGGATTTCCTCATTGATATATCTCGAAAATGTGATTTCTCTGTGTAAGGAAGATTTTGCTCCTGTACACAAAAAGAAAAGCCGTTCAGTGATTGGTAACTACAAACCAGCGTCACTGCATTTCATTACTGCAAATTATATAATCTGTTGTGCCATCATCGGCTACTATGTGATCGACAGTATGGTTTTAGAAAAAGCCGATCTGCTGCTGATATCTTGCTAATCTCTCCACTATGTGGCATCAGTCACTGGATGAGTTCAAGATCAGCTGTGTTGTTTTTCTAGAAATAGCAGGAGCCTTTGATTGGGTCTGGCACTCTGGATTAGTAGTGAAGCTTCAAGCACTTGGGATCCCAGGCTCTATCTTAGAGTTAATGAAAGACAATTTTCAAGAACGGACTCCTAAGAGTAGTCCTCAATGGAGCATAATCCAAAAGCCACTCAATTGGTGCCAGCATTCCACTGGGGAATGTGTTTGGCCCTCTGCTGTGGAATGTCTCTTTCAACGATCTACTTCATCTCATTCCTGAAAGCTCAAGCCTATGCTGATGACTGCACTCAAACCTTTACATACAGAAAGGAAGAAATGCCAACTGTTGCAAGACTCATCAATCACAAACTTTCAGCGATTTCTACCTGGGGATGGCAGGTCACAATTGCGGTTGAGAAAACACTGGCGATGCTGATAACTAGACTGCACATTACAAACCTGACAGACTTGCAAGTGGGTGGCAAAAGACTAGAGTTCACAGATGAAGCTGACATTTGAAAATGAAGTTAGACTCTTCAATGACAATGAAGAGCCACGTGCTTAACTTAGCCCCAAAGGCAGCCAGGAACTTTACAGCCCTACGGCGCATATCACCTTCTTGACGGCAGGGGCTGCGAAACCTTATATGATGCACAAGTTTGCTCATCTAGAGTATGCACCCCTTTCATGGATTGCTTGCCCTCCCAACATTCATCAGACTTTTGGACAAAGTGGAGAGCTGTGCAAGATGGCTCATCTCTAGTCTTGACTAAGTCTGGTGAGAATGGTCTGAACATCAGAGCCTGCAACACCGTCGTGACGTTGGTAGTCTTACTGTTATATGCATGGCCAACATTCTCAAAGTTCCCCACCTGGCCCAACTTCGTAGACAACCAGTAGTTGGCACCTGTAATTCTTGACTCTCAACCTTTAACAGTCTCATGTTGGAATTGCCTGTTCACTCAGCAGGTTGATACATGGGAGATCATGTCAACTGGTCACCTAAAGACTGGCACACAGTTGGCTACAGGCTCATTCTGTACCTTATAAGAGTGTTACCTAATTTTTAATTAAAAAGTTTATTCCTAATGCATATAATACTCATTAAATAAATGTGTTTCTAGGAGTAGGTTTCAACAGAGCTGAGGTAGGATAACAGCTCTTGCTTGCAGTTTCACTATGTACGCCTTTTGACAGCTCTTATGAATTCTAATTTTAGATAAAGAGGAAGACAGAGAAAGAGAGACCTTGCCATCCCCGTGTGCCCATCAAGTATATTGTGTGTTGGGCATGTGGTTGATGGTGTAGTGATAGGGTGTGTGCGCGCGCGCGCGCGACGTGGTAGTGTTGACTGTGGTATAATGACTATGTGCTGGCAGTCACCGTGGGCCCTGGGGGAAGTGTACTTGTATTCCTCGAGGGGCACCATATCCATGTCTGGAATTAACGCTCAAATAAAAGTTTGCACGCATAATTAATTTTTTAACACGATAATTAACTTCAATGGTCTGTTACATTGAAGTGTCATCAACTGCATTGTGATTGTTACGTAGTCTACTAATTACAGTAATAGCTCGCTCAAGCAGAAGGTAACTGAAGAATCATACACGTTAATACTTACCTAGTTAAGATACTGTTGAACTCTTCTTGTGTGAGAGTGGCCGATTCTTTGTCAACGGATCTCTTGAGCATTGGGGAGGCACCATCGCCAGCCGTCGAGTTGGGGTGAGGCACTTGAGTTGCAGTTGTGGTGATGGTGACTGCGTTAGTTGGGGTTGCAGAGACCTTCCCCTCCCCGTCGAGTATGGGGAGGGAAGGTTCGACTTGGGAGGTAGCAAGTGGAGGTACAGACGAACGGATGACATAATCAGAAGAAGAAGGACTCAAGACCTGACTCTCTCTAGTTACGAGGCGATCAGTCTTTGATAGGACTAGTACTTGGCTTGTTATGGAATGATTAATACTGTTTGTGATAGGGTTTAGATCCGGTGATGACGATAGACTAGGAATATGACGGAGGTGCGTGATTGATGCAGACTGCAAGTCCTGTGTAGGGTTAAGATCCAATTCCGCAGCTTGGTGTGAATCATAATGGGTCAGGATCACCGGAGTTGTGCTTGGTGACTGATCAATAACTTTAGTTGGCTTCGCCTGACTACCCCTATAGGGCGTTTTGCTCATCTCGTCCAGCGAGAGGTGCGTAGGAACGGGACTCGAGTCAGAATAGCGAGTCGCATCATGACTGGACAGAAGGATTAGATCTTCACTAAGAGATGGAAGCAAATGGTGGGTGGAAGAGTGACTTAGTGAGGTATGGTGAAGATCCTGCCCCAGCACTGAAGACGTCCACACAAGTATGGCGACCACCACGCTCTCCAACATGGCCACAACCCGGCCCGTCTGTAAAGAATAATTGCGTTTACCACAGGTTGTTCTTTGCCTTAAAAAATGGGACGAGTTTAAACAAGGAGAACAAAAACAAAAGAAAATATATGAGATTGGTTACACTCATTAATGAATGATTTGCTGGTCATAAAACTGAATTTCGCAAATGGATGTTTTATAAAGAATTTATTTTGTGCAAAATAATTTGCATGAAATTAACCTTTTCAGTCACAAAGCTTCCGTGAACATAAGAACATAAGATTAAAGGTAACTGCAAAAGGCCTGTTGGTCCATACGAGGCAGCTCCTATTCATAACCACCCAATCCCACTCATATACATGTCCAACCCGCGCTTGAAACAATCAAGGGACCCCACCTCCACCACGTTACGTGGCAATTGGTTCCACAAATCAACAACCCTGTTGTTGATTTGTTGCTTAGTGACCAGTGAACGTCTGAGGTAGTAACGACTCGGTGTGTGCGAACCCACAAGGAGTAGCCGTTGAAGAGGCTATAGAGGACACGACCGAGGTCACAATAAGCAAGTGGTGCTTATGATTTTCACCTGTAAAGAGGCAAGCAGAACGTCGACTGTTACCCCTAGAAAGGGAGCGTTTTATTGAACTGTGCCAACGAATAGGCTGGGGGCACTCCTGTGTTGACGCTGAACAAATTTATAGTAACCAGTGAGGTGAGCAAGTGTAGCAGAAATTAATATCTCTGGCTATCCTATAAAGACAGCGAAAATAGTGAACAGGCTGTGACGGCGCCCTTTATAGAAACTGACCCAACCAGTGAAGTCGACCATTGTAATATCTTCCATGGCAGTGAATCAGTGCACTGGGCACTGACACAAGGCTGCTGGGAATCAAGTGATAGGAAATTACAAATCATGTTGGATTTATACTAGTATGGGGTCAGGTGAAAACAAGTAGACCAATACAAATGGGTCAAGAATGAGGCATAATGAGAGGAAAAAGTAAGACAAAGTTTAAAGGCCTTTAAAGAAAAAGGCCATAAATGTCCGATCCACATACAAAAATTAATCAGGTGTATTGGGCGTAGCATGTTGAGCAGTGTCTTCTATGTTGGCATTTTCGCGTTCCGGTCTTGTTCTTACTCTCCTGGTGGGTAGAGTGAATATTTCCGTAATTTGGGTATTTATGGTAGGTTGTTCTATATTTATGTAGATTGCTTCAAGAATTTGTAATCTTCGTACATCTTTGGTTTTGTCCATTATACAAGTGTTTTTATTCAACATTTCTCTTGTAAGGGTGATGTCATGGGCTTGTCTCATGTGATTTTTAGGAGCGCCTGAGTGAAGATGACAGGTCAAACGCCTCGTTAGCTTGGTCGACGTCATACCTATGTACTTAGATTGAAGGCTACATCCTTCGTGAGGGCAAGTGTACATATTTACCACGTCTGACTGCTGTACAGGGTTTTCCGTCGGTTTTGGGCCGTTTTTAATAAGAAGATCGGTAGTCTTCTTTGTTTTATAGTACATGATTAAATTAAGTCTATGTTTTGGTTAGGGATTCTACTTTTTACTCCTTCATGGATTATGTCTTTCATTATTCATTCTTCTTTTTTATGTTCACTGTGCATGGTTGATTTGTAATATAATTTTATTGGAGGCGTTGTGGTTTCTGTTCTTGGTTCAGGATTGTACCATCGGTCTAGGTGTGGTCTTATAGTAGTGTTTTTTCTGTGTTGCTATATCCATTGTTCACCAACACATGAGTTATTCTTTCAAACTCTCTACTCACATTGCTCCATTCGGAGCAGTATGTAAGCGCTCGACGAATATAAGCGTTGAGAACACTGGCTTTGTATCTTTGGGGGCACTCACTCCTACCGTTTAGGGATAATCCTATGTTTGTAGGTTTAGTATATACACTGGTTCTTAAAGAGGTTCCTGTTTTTGTTATAAGTACATCCAGGAATGGCAGACTTATTTTCACTATTTTCATGAGTAAACAGAAGTAATGAGTCTCTCTCTAGATGGCTTTTTAGGTCGGTTAGTTCATCTGGGTCTTTTACTATGACAAATATGTCATCTACATAACAGCAGAATATTATTGGTTTTTGTCTACTACTGAAGACTCTCTCCTCAATGGTGCCCATGTAAAAATTAATGAATAATACACCTAAGGGGGAACCCATTGTTACTCCGTCTATTTGTAGATGCATGTTACCTTGCGGACTGATGAAAGAGGCTTCTGATGAAATATAAGGGGGACTGATGATATATATTATATAATATTATTATTATTATTATTATAAAATATATATATATATATGTCGTACCTAGTAGCCAGAACTCGCTTCTCAGCCTACTATGCAAGGCCCGATTTGCCTAATAGGCCAAGTTTTCTTGAATTAATGTTTTTTCGACTACCTAACCTACCTAACCTAACCTAACTTTTTCTGCTACCTAACCTAACCTATAAAGATAGGTTAGGTTAGCTTAGGTAGGGTTGGTTAGGTTCGGTCATATATCTACGTTAATTTTAACTCCAATACAAAAAAAATGACCTCATACATAATGAAATGGGTAGCTTTATCATTTCATAAGAAAAAAATTTGAGAAAATATATTAATTCATGAAAACTTGGCTTATTAGGCAAATCAGGCCTTGCATAGTAGGCTGAAAAGTGCGTTCTGGCTACTAGGTACGACATTATATATATATAATATATATATATTATATATATATATATATATATATATATATATATATATATATATATATATATATATATATATATATATATATATATATAAATGCGAACAAGCCTGAATAGTCACCAGGACTATATGCGACTGAAAACTCACACCCCAGAAGTGACTCGAACCCATACTCCCAGGAGCAATGCAACTGGTATCTACAGGACGCCTTAATCCGCTTGACCATCACGACCGGACAAAAGGAAGTGATAGCCGAAGCTATTTGAACCACTTCCCCACTGGCACTCGGATGGTAATCTTGGGCATAACATTTTATCAAATCACCTCATTCTTTGGGGCACACGTGAGGAACACAAATGCGAACAAGCCTGAATGATCCCCAGGACTATATGCGACTGAAAACTCACACCCCAGAAGTGACTCGAACCCATACTCCCAGGAGCAATGCAACTGGTATCTACAGGACGCCTTAATCCGCTTGACCATCACGACCGGACAAAAAGAAGTGATAGCCGAAGCTATTTGAACCACTTCCCCGCCAAGTGGTTCAAGCCTAACTCGAAAGGAACGACGATAGAGGAAGCTTTGAAGGAAGAGAGGGAGATTACCACGAAGGCCAAAACAACGAAGTTGGGACAGAATATGGTATCTCCAAGTTGTGTCATAAGCCTTTTCCAGGTCAAAAAGGACAGCAACAACGGAGGTCTTCGCAGCAAAAGCAGTACGAATATAGACCTCCAAGTTCACCAGGACATCTGTCGTGCTGCGGCACTTGCGGAAACCAAATTGAGAAGGAGAGAGGTGGTGATGGTGTTCCAAGAACCGCATCAGACGAAAATTATCATACGCTCAAAGATTTTGCAGACAACTCATGAGGGCAATAGGGCGGAAGTTCTTACAGGATGTCCCGAGAGACCCAGGTTTTCGAAGAGAAAGTACACGGCATCGAGCCAGTCCTCAGGTCTGGGAGTCTGACGATGACTCCCAGACCTGGTTATACAGACTCGGTAAATATCGAGACGTGCTAGGAGGGAGATGGCGAAGCATCTCATAATGAATGTCATCTGAGCCCGCTGCCGTAGAACCGCAGAGGGCCAGAGCAGACTGAAGTTCAAAGAGAGAGAAGGGATCGTTATAGGGAAGGCGGAGATGAGTGCGGAAATCTAAGAGATGAGATTCAAGAACGGTCTTACAAAGAAGGAAGAATTGAAGATGATGAGAACCAGAGCTAACAGAAGAAAAGTGGGAACCCAGTTAGGTCGCGACCTGCAGCGGGTCCGCCACAAGAGTACCACGGTGGTGAAGAACCGGAGACATATCTGGAACGAACTTACCCGCAATCTTGCGGATCATCTTCCAGATCTGTGATAGAGGAGTATCAGACGTAATGGTAGAAACGTAAGATTTCCAACTCTGACGCTTAGCTGTACAGATGGTCCTATTGGCCACTGCACTTGCTTTCCAAAACAAAATAAAAGAATCAGCCGTCTGTCGGCATCGGTGTTTCTTCCAGGTTGCACGCTTACAGTGGACAGCCCGAGCACAGTCCGCATTCCACCAGGGAACGCACTTCCGCATGCCCCGAGAGGTAGTGTGAGGAATAGAGCGGAGGACAGTATCGAAGATGGTGTCATGAAAAAAGAGGCGAGCGTGAGGTAGAGGCAGAGAGGAGAGATCAGTGAGAGTAGCATGGAGGGTGAATAGGTTCCAGTCAGCTTTGGCAAACTGTGACCTAGGGAAGGAGAGGGGAGGGTAAAAAGAGAAAAAGGAAATAAGGATGGAGAAATGGTCACTTATGGATGTCATCAAGAACCCGCCACTTAAGATCTAAGTAAACGGACGACGAGCAGAGAGAGAGATCAACACAAGAAAGGGTGCGAGTTCGAGATTCTAAATGGGGTGGGCTCACCACAATTCAGAAGAGACAGGGAAGAAGAGAGGATGAACGGTTCGAGAAGGTGGCCTCGGGTGTTTGTCAGAACATCACTCCAGAGGGAATGTCGACAGTTGAAATTACCCAACAGGAGCACTGGCTCTGGCAAGGAGTCCAGGAGGTGCTTAAGATCAGGAAGGGAAATCGAGACATTTGGGAGGGAGATATATGGAACAGACTGTATACCATTTACTCACAAAAACACGGGCAGCAGAACAATGGATAGGCGATAGAAACAGTAGGGGGACGAAGGGAATATCAGTATAAATCAAGAGAGCAGTAGACTTCTGGGCCCCAGCAAGAGCTGGGGGGGGGGGGAGAGAATGAAAAGAATAACCAGGAAAGTGACCAGGACGAGCACCAAGCATCGGTTCCTGGAGACAAACACAAAGTGGCGAAAACTGTGTAATGAGAAGTCGGAGTTCATGGAAGTTGGCATAAAATCCACGAATATTCCATTGAAGAAGACATTATCAAAAATAGAAAGGACAGCAACAGAGAACAATGAAGAGACAAAGGTAAAGAAGAACACAGTGTATTGAATAAGCTCAGGATCAGGATCAGGGGTCAGTAATATCAGGGTTAGGGGGCATGGGTAAACTTAGTAAGGATTGAGTGAAGGGAAGGGGAGGACAGAGCATAGGCAGACAGGTAGGGTCCGGAGGAGGAGGAAACCGAGAAGGGAGGTCAAGGACGGAGGAGGGAGGAGGGAGGAGGGGGGGGGGCAGAAACCAGGGAGTGCACCTTAGCAAGGGCAGCAACTGAGAGGCAATCAGGGGCTAAAGAAACCTCCATAGCTGGGACAGGGGGCCCGACCACCGAAATGGAAGGGGACGGAGCGAGAGTGTCAGAGGGGGGGGGGGTGTGAGGAAGAAAGCGATGCCTTCTTACCTGCTAGGGAGGACGAAGGAGAGGAGCCAGGCTTACGTTTCTGACTCAAAGAGACAGGTGTTCCAGCAACAACGTACTGGGCGACAGACTCAATTGTCTCAACAGGAGAAGATGAACGGGAGGGAACAACTTGAAGATTGCTGGGAGGGTGATGGACATCAGCCTGGACAGACAGGCGGCATGGAGGGCCAAGAGACTGGGGAAATGGATGGGAAGAAGGATTGGGAAAAGAAGGGAAAGACACAGGAGACATGGCAGACTGGGAAGGAAGGGGGGAAACTTCAGATGGAGAACCAGGAGGGGGCCCCTTCGGGACAGAACGTAAAGGAACAGGGGAGGAGGTGGTGGGCGTGTCCGGGTCTAAGATCTGGAAACGGTTGTAAGACTGAGTAAGGTGGGAAGGACGAGGAGAGGTAGAACACAACACACGAGCGTAGGATATGCCAGCGAAAGGGGGAGAGATGGCGATCTTGGCATCTCGCTTCAGGAAAAGGCAGACGATTCCGTTGTTTCAAGTTGAGGACGGCATCATCAAGTTTGTAGTGTATACACGAGCGGGAGAAGGTAGGGTGGGCCTCACTTCAATTGAGGCAGCGAGCCTGGGGAGAAGTGCACTTGGACTTAAAGTGATCATCGGCCCCACACATGGGGCATAGATACACAGTACTTGAGCATTGTAGGACACCATGCCCGAACTTCCAGCACTTATTGCAAAGTCTAGGAGAGGGAATGTACTCCTGTACGGAGGGTCTGGCACCAGCAAGAATTATAGAGGGCAGAAGGGTCTTACTATCAAAGGTGATTTTCACAACTCGAAGGGGCTAACGGCGACGACCACGAGGGGGTCGAGTGAACGTGTCTGCCTGGAGGACAGGATGGCCTTGGGCTTCGAGGATATGTTTAATATCCTCATGGCAGTCTTTTAGGTCCCTAACACCGGTCGCAACATGGTGCAGGAGGAGACCAGTGCCAACACTGGCATTTAACCGAGCGTTTTTGGAGACCCGAACAGGGGTCTCCCCAATGCAGGACAATGCGGCTAAGTGGGTAGCTGCATCCGGTGAAGGAGCAGTGACGACATGTGTACCTAAACGGGTGGGGTTAAAAGTAACAGAGGCATCCACCGAATCAACAAGGTGTTTATGGAGTGAGAAATCGTCAGGAGGCATAGAATCAAGAGGGAGGAGATCAAAGTATTTATTCCACAAAGCACAACCAAACAAGGCTTGGTACGTATTAGTATGGGAAGGGATCGTGCAAGTGTGGTCTTGGCGGGGACGGCGTTCAGAACCCCCAGAGAGAAAGAGAGTTAAAGGGATTAAAAGGTGCAGTAGTCACAATGAGAAACCGAGCCGTGCCAGGGGACGAGGAGGTCACTGCTGGAGGCGTGTGGCTCGACCCAACCACAGAGGAGGAAGGGGAGCTGGGGTGAGTAGTCAGGAGGGTCAAAGGAGGAGCTAGGTCTGGGCCCAATGTAGCAGGGGCAAGAGAGCCCAGTCTCCTCCATGCCACGAGGCTGAGAAGTCATAAGAGGAACGGTATTTATCGACATGAAAATGAGAGGTAAGACTTTCATTCACGAATGTACCCCCACACCCACCATGGAGCCACAATTAGAGGCAGGACACCCAACGAGAGATTTATTGCCGATATTGCCTGGGCCCCCTAGGGGTGCGTCGTGAGCATACGCCCCACAAACGCCACCTTAAGATCCGTCAGTCCATCGAGATCGGGTTCAGTGACGAAAGGAGGATTGACAATAAAAGGGTCCCCCTCGCTCGAGACGTTGGGTACTACATTCTATGGGTGCAAGAGTGTACCTCCTCAAACACCCGGGCGTCAAAACAAAAGATGGCCGAAAGAACAATCAAAACAGGCAAGAAGGTCGGCGGGAAAGGACAATTTGAAAGAGAAGACTGGGGAGAAAAATGAAACACGAGGAAAAGGAAAAGATGTCTGGCACAACTGGTAAAGACAGAAGCAGGAGTATAAGGCTGCAAAAGGACAGAGGACTGACCCATGGAGCATCACACTCCGGCAGCCACCCACCAAGCCCCCTCACGGCGACAAGGGCCAGACAGGGATGGGGGATCGCCGTCACAGCCTGTTCACTATTTTCACTGTCTTTATATGATAATCAGCGATATTAATTTCTGCTACACTTGCTCACCTCACTGGTTACTATAAATTTGTTCAGCGTCAACACAGGAGTGCCCCCAGCCTATTCGTTGGCACAGTTCAATAAAACGCTCCCTTTCTAGGGGTAACAGTCGACGTTCTGCTTGCCTCTTTACAGGTGAAAATCATAAGCACCACTTGCTTATTGTGACCTCGGTCGTGTCCTCTATAGCCTCTTCAACGGCTACTCCTTGTGGGTTCGCACACACCCAGTCGTTACTACTTCAGACGTTTACTGGTCAGGGCTGTCACTAGGCTTCGGCGGTCAGTCCATTCGAGTTGACCCACCAAGGTCCAAATGAAGGTACAGTACTCGCAGCTTCCTTCACAGAGTCTGGAATGCTATATAGTCTTCCACACTCATCGGGTCCCTTTGTCTTTCAGCAAACCTTATTGCAGAAAGGTTTCCTTGACGCCTCAATATGGTCGGAGTCTCGTTGCCTCTCTTCGGGGCTCAACTCATCACTTAAGATCCAAATCTGCCGATTTTCGAGAAATTGATCAAGGTCACAACCTCCCCGTCTGAAGTCTATGTGAAAAGTGAGCCAGGCTCTGCTCCCTGGGGCGGACTCATTGTCCGCCTGTGATGTCACAAAGCTCTTTGCTGATTGGCTGAGCACCTGAGCCACTGCCAGTCATCTCTCACGTTGTATAAGCTTCAGGCCTGTGTTGCTGCACTCCAGCGATCCCCGGATGTGTCATCGGCCGCCATTTTGTTTCTCAATCTGCCATAATTTATACGATGATACACAGTTTAAAATGTAGATATGATAGAGTCTAGTAGGCTCAGGAACCTTTACATCAGTTGATTGACTGTTGTGAGGCGGGACCAGAGAGCCAAAGTTCAACCCCCGCAAGCACAACGAGGGGAGTACAAGTAGGTGAGTACAAACACACACACACGCCACTGGCCGCGTCAGAAAATAATTGGGCAGTGTGTTCTTTCACCTGATGCCTCTGTTCATATAGCAGTAAATAGGTACCTGGTAATTAGACATTTGTTGTGGACTGACAGCTGATGTGGGCTGCAGATATATATCCTGGGTATTCATGCGAGAGATTAATGTATATATTAGATACAATAGACACAATCGGTCGGGAGAGTGTACATAAGACATCGCTCTTAGAAAAGCAGGATGCAAAAGCTAACAGCACAAATATGTTACACAAATACATGAATACACGGATAAAGGCACGCACGTATGCCCTCGGGTGCTTTCACCTTCTCCCTGATAAAACATATAAAGAATGTGTTGGCAGAAGTGAGCTTCGGGGAGTTCACACCACCTGCTGAAGCAGATCTTGCCAAATGTAAACCTCTGTCAGCAGAACTATTCACCTATCTTGCGTCACCATGTAAATGAATGTAAAAGAAGCTTAGAATTTGCAAATAGTTGCATTTCAAACTGATGTGCTACCAGAAATCTTTACCAATAATGCAAATTTTTGCTTACTGTAGGTACTACTCACCTAGTTGTGCTTTGCGGGGATTGAGCTTCGGCTTTTTGGTCCCGCCTCTCAACTGTCAATCAACTAATGTAAAGGCACAGCCCATGCATGTGACCGTAAATTTTCCACCCCGGGCCACTGCATGGGTGCATGACGACTAGATCAAATTAACTTAAGTATAACTTGCTCACTGCAAATGTAAATTGCTTAGCTTAGAAACTGTGGAGTTACAGTTCTTGAAGCCATTGTTGGTGTATATTGTACATCATATTATGTAACTAGTTTATCAAGAGTGTAACTTGCTTAGCTAAATTAATGTTGGGGGTTGCTCAGTTTCTAAGCCCATCAGTGCCTCTATAAACTTTTCCACTAGCCCCCACAGGATGGGTATGGGGTCCACTACCGCCCCCGCAGGATGGGTATGGGGTCCACTACCCCCCCCACAGGATGGATATGGGGTCCACTATCCCCCCCCACAGGATGGGTATGGTTTCCACTACCCCCCCACAGGATGGGTAAGGGGTCCACTACCCCCCCCCCCGCACAGGATGGGTATGGGGTCCACTACCCCCCCCCCACAGGATGGGTATGGGGTCCACTACCCCCCCCACAGGATGGGTATGGGGTCCACTACCCCCCCCCACAGGATGGGTATGGGGTCCACTACCCCCCGCCCCCCACTCAGAGGATGGGTGAAAAATTAAATGGGTGTCTACCAACATGTCCTCTTATAAATTACAGCTGAATTGGCCGTTTGCCCGTATGGCCGAAAATGGACGTAATTTGAAAATGAAAAAAAATAGAATAAATTTTGGATTTTTTTTCCAAAACAGGAAGTTAAGGATCCTTTAGTAGGTTAGGAGGGCAGGAAATTCTCCTAAAGTTTCAAAACGTCATGAAAAATGTTAATTGAAAGTTTCCTCTCCTAACCTTTCCGAGTAAGCCGGAGGACTCAAACAGAAAACGGGACAGTACATCACTTCCGTGAGCCGATTTCATTCAAAATTACGTCCATTTTTGGCCATAGCGCGCATACGAGCGAAAAGCGACGTTATTTTTAAGAGGGCGATCACACCCTGGGGGCTTTTCTAATATATGCCAGAAGGTAGCACAATCCTGTAGACATACAGGTATGTGAGATGACTGGCTGTCATCCTCCCCGCCAAGGCGAGCTCATCCTGTATCTACACAGCTCAGAGTGACGCAAGGTGAGGCCTGAAGGGTGGCCGGAGAGACTGGGAGACTCTGGGGGTGTTCTGAGTTTAGCCAAAGTGTGTGAGGGAGGAAAGGTTATTGCTGACGAGTTCCACTGAACCAGAGGGAGTAAGGTAGAGCTCCACATACTCACCTCTGATGCTGCTTCAAAAGGTTTTCGTAGGCTAATCGAGTTCTGATTAGAGGGGGGGGGGGGGAACAGGGCACGAGAGCTAGAGAAGATGGATTTTAAATTCGTCTGAGTTGGTCCTTAACTGGGACGGATTTGTGGGGTTTTTTGAGAGGGCGCTGCAGAGAGACTAGGCGTCACATGGAGTGACACCCAAGCCCGTGGATTTTATCAAATCTGTATATTGCGTGAGTACCTGTTCCCATGTTCCCATGTTCCCACGAGCATCGATCGTGGGAACCTATTTGCCTTGTTAGGGAAAAGTTAGCATAGGATTTCAGCGCTAAATAGAATGAGCTTAAATGTAGACCAAACAACACTTTAAAGTTAAGGGACGACGACGTTTCGGTCCGTCCTGGACCATTCTCAAGTCGATTGTGAATGGTCCACAATCGACTTGAGAATGGTCCAGGACGGACCAAAACGTCGTCGTCCCTTCACTTTCTAGTGTGTGATTTGGTCAACATATTTCAGCCACGTTATTGTGACTCCTCGTCTGCAGCTTAATTGTAAGTCATTATCTAGTGTGTATCACTTCACTCCTGTCTACCATAACACAAGGCAGCCAGGTTCAAGCACACTCTTGGCGGCACCTCTCTTGGTTCGTTGCCGATCTCAGGTAAATGTTAAACTACCTCCCTCCAAGACAATAAGGAGTAATTAGGGAAAAGAGGAGCGTATTATTTGAATATCAGTAAACAGTAAGAGTTCTCGGTACTCTATTTCCTATACCTGTATAGGTGCTGAGAGGAGGGGTAAGTTGCATTAGACTTTAGTTCAATTAAAGTTCCCTGGCACCTAGGGTAATTAATATCTCCAAGCCAGCAGGGAACTGGTACCCTACACTGCTAGTCAAAGGTAAATTAATTCAATACAAAATTACCTGTATTGAAGGTAATTAATTTTCAGTGAGAGTAAAGGTGGTGGCAGCTAAGAATTAAAGTGTTTTAAGTGAAAATATTTTACAATTAGTTAATATGTAAAAACTGGTGGCGTTCTGTTAAAAATATAGGGCGTGGGGTGCACTACCACCCACAGGATGGTTATGGGGTGCACTACCACCCACAGGATGGTTATGGGGTGCACTACCACCCACAGGATGGTTATGGGGGGAGGGGGGGTACACTACCACCCACAGGATGGTTATGGGGGGGGGGGGTGCACTACCACCCACAGGATGGTTATGGGGGGGTGCACTATCACCCACAGGATGGTTATGGGGGGGGGGGTGCACTATCACCCTCAGGATGGTTATGGGGGGGGGGTACACTACCACCCTCAGGATGGTTATGGGGGGGTACACTACCACCCACAGGATGGTTATGGGGGTACACTACCACCCACAGGATAGTTATGGGGGGGTACACTACCTCCCACAGGATGGTTATGTACTACATACACACATCTGGAGCAGGTATTGTCGAGGATTTGGGGTGGACGAATGGCAAGGTGAGGAGTGTAACCTCCACCTAACCACGACTTCACCTCCAAACCCCCTCCAATTAACCCCGAACCTCACCGCCCAGTCCCCACCTTACAAGAGGATCCCTGCGAGCTGGTCTTCAAGACTTACCATGCTACGAAGTTGGTGCCGGTAGCCGCATTGACCTGTGGAAGAGGAACAAGAAGTCAGTGACACAGTGAAGAACGGCCCTGTATAGAATGACCCTGTATAGAATGACCCTGTACAGAATGACCCTGTACAGAATGACCCTGTACAGAATGACCCTGTACAGAATGACCCTGTACAGAATGACCCTGTATAGCAGGTCACTACACGGTGCCATTCTATTAACGACCTTTATCAATTTCTGGCTTAACCATATGCTGTTATTCATCACTATTGTTAAATAAGAACAAAATGAACAATTTACCCCAAACGAGTCGGGATTCAGTTGACACAAATATGTGGACTCTCGTAACTTGTCATACCTACAATATTTCCCAAAGAATGAGGTGTTTAAGAGACAATTTGACTAGTTCCTGGAAGCAGTGCCGAGCCACCTGGGTTGTAGTTGGTGTACCCTGAGTACTACGGGCCACAAGTAGATGTTATCACAAGCTACGGGCTCACCATACCCCGTGCTGCTTGGAACTTTTTTTCCAAGTAGCGAATCTTAAACAACAACAAGTTATCACAAGACAAACTTGGCCCACGGTTAAGCTTGGACCACCGTGGGCCTTGCCTGGAACTTATTATTATTATTATTAACATCTTTATTGACAAAACTTAATTACAATTTTGCCTAATCTGAGAATTTCAATTAATTCTAAATAAGTGAGGATAATGCTGGTATTCACTGTCACGCAGGGCAGGGGGTCATATACAAGACAATAGGTCTAATCTGTAGGCTGAAGCACATATATATATCATGGTTACAATCAATGTTTCGATGTATGAATATGTGAAATCAACTTTCTATTGTACACTGCCACACAAGGGCAGGGATGGGTTCATAAGTGATGCAGCTTAAATATAAAATTGTTCTTCATTCTTTAAAATGGACAAGCAAATTTTGGATAAATTGTTAGGATGTCGTCCAATACACCAGATTCAATGAAATAGTTACACAGTTGGTGGTACAAGAGGCCAGGAGGTATAACATCTTTTACGGTTTCTCATTCAACAATATAGTGTTCTAGTGAATGCATTAAAGGTTTATGACAGAGTTTACAATCTGAGTATTCTGGTAGTGGCTCAGCCTCACTAACCTGCCAGATGTGTGTATAGCCAAGGCGAATTCGCGCAATGACTACATCACATTGCCTGGTCCGGTTACTGTGCTGACCATACAACCATAAAATTCCTATTATTACAAAAGTTGTCATAGCTTTTAATATTGCAGCTTTCAGGTCTCTGGGCATTTGTTAGTTCCTGGGGTACAGAGCTTTTCACTGCACTTCGGCTTGATCTTATTTGATTGACCGTAACTCTCTAAGTCGTGTTTGACAAAGTTGAAAATCCAACGCCCCACTTTACCCGTTATTCCTATTGATCTCATTTTGTGGGCTATCACTCCATGGTCACATTTGTCGAATGCATTTGCAAAGTCTGTGTATACAACATCTGCATCTTGCTTTTCTTCTAAGACTTCTGTTATTTTGTCATAGTGGTTGAGTAACTGTGACTGACAGGATTTGGGTGTACTTATGTCGGAAGACCTTACCTGTAAAGACCACAATAAAGTAGTCGTCACAACTGCAAGGAAAATGACAGGTTGGATAACAAGAACCTTTCACACTAGAGATGCTATACCGATGATGATACTTTTCAAGACGCAAGTGCTCTCTTAGAGTGGAATACTGCTGCACAATGACAGCCCCTTTCAAAGCTGGAAAAATTGCTGACCTGGAGAACGTGCAGAGATCCTTTACTGATAGAATCCACTCGGTAAAACATCTAAACTATTGGGACCAACTAAAATGCCTAAATCTGTATTCTCTTGAGCGCAGGCGGGAGAGATGCATCATAATTTACACGTGGAAAATAGTAGAGGGGCTGGTCCCAAACCTGCACACAGAAATAACACCACACGAGACTAGGAGGCATGGCAGGATGTGCAGAATACCCCCATTGAAAGTCAGAGGTGCATTAGGTACTCAGAGAGAGAACTATGACATACAAATGAGAGACATACAAAGGATCAACATCAGAGGCCCAAGACTGTTCAACACGCTTCCACTACACACAAGGGGCATAACTGGCCGACCCTTCACAGTGTTCAAGAGATAACTTGATAAACACCTCCCAAGGACACCTGATCAACAAGGCTGTTCAACACGCTTCCACTACACACAAGGGGCATAACTGGCCGACCCTTCACAGTGTTCAAGAGATAACTTGATAAACACCTCCCAAGGACACCTGATCAACAAGGCTGTGATTCATACGTCAGGTTGCGAGCAGCCGCATCCAACAGCCTGGTTGACCAGTCCAGCAACCAGGAGGCCTGGTCGACAACCGGGCCGCGGGAACGCTAAGCCCTTAAACCACCTCAAAGTAACCTCACGGTGGGACAGGATCTTCCCGCTCTCAATCCATATTGTCCTGGGTTGTGCAGTTCATTATTTTCCATAAAACTAAATTTGATTCCTAATCACTCTTTTATAAACTACCTGAGTACTACGGGTACTTCTATTATGTGTGATGTTAGTGCAACTGGTCTATAATTTTTTGTCCAAGCTTTACTACCTCCCTACCTACTTTGGGAGCCGGTCGGCCGAGCGGACAGCACGCTGGACTTGTGATCCTGTGGTCCTGGGTTCGATCCCGGGCGCCGGCGAGAAACAATGGGCAGAGTTTCTTTCACCCTATGCTCCTGTTACCTAACAGTAAAATAGGTACCTGGGTGTTAGTCAGCTGTCATAGGCTGCTTCCTGGGGGTGGAGGCCTGGTCGAGGACCGGGCCGCGGGGACACTAAAAAGCCCCGAAATCATCTCAAGATAACCAAGATGACCTCCCATGTACAAAAGAGCTATATTTGAAGACTTAAGTGCTGCTGGTGTCTCCCCCTGTATCCAGGCTCTTTCTCCATATCACACTGAGCACTCATGCTACTGGTACTTTACATTTCTTTATGAATATTGAATTCCATGAGTCAGGACCAGGGGCCGAGTGCATGGGCATGTTGTCAAGTTCTCTTTCAAAGTCTTACGAGTTCGTGTTAATATCCGTTATATTATCTGCAGCTTGGATGTCATTCATAAAGAAGCTGTCTGGATCTTCAACTTTCATGTTGTTTATTGGTGTGCTAAACATAACCTCATACTGGCTTCTTAGAATTTCACTAATTTCTTTGTTGTCCTCTGTATATGTACCTTCATTTGTAATTAAAGGTCCAATACTGGTTGAGGATTTTGATTTTGCATTTGTGAAAAAAAATTAGGATTTTACTATCTCTTGTATAGCTCTCTGTTCCAATTCCATTTCCTCAGACTCGCATGATCACTTCAACGTTTGCTCTATTTCTTTGATCTCCCTGTTTGTATTTATTTTCCTTTCTTGTGATGAACGTGTCTGTTTAAGCATTTCCGTTGTTTTCTCTTCTCTTGTACAGTCGTCTGCGTTCTCTTTCTGGAGTGGTCATCTTTCTAGCCCTCCTCAGGGGCACATGCTTTAAACAGATCTTGTATGCTTCAGCTGTCAGTTGAAGTAAGTAATTATCAATAGAATGCATCAAGCCTGGGAGGCTATGTAGCACCGTCAAATGTGCGGGATATTCAAAAGGTGCTAAGTATCATGAATGATGCCAATACAAGAACAAAAGCGCATAAGGCGATCATCCTCAAAGGTATCCGATTCACCAATGATTCTGTTGAAGGACAGGTGACCGTAAGTGACCGTCAGGAAGCAAGACACACGCACATCCTGAAGTTAGGACATTCAACAAGGATATGCATGACCGTAAGAGTGACAATGCAGTTTGGACAAAAGGAGCAGGGCGGCGCTCCATTAAGTACCTGTGAGTTAAACGTGTATGGCTAATATGTAACCTTGCCAGAGCCATTTCCCACCGCTGGTTATGCTGGTAGGAGAAAGACCACGGGGACCAGCTGTCAGTTGAGCTATTCCCTATGTGGGAGTTTTGTTGCTTAAGACTGTATCCCATTAAATGTTTGCAAGGTCTATATTTATTTTTTCCCAGCCGATCCTCTTATTACTGAAATTGAATTGATTGAATAACCCTTTTCACTTCTTGGTTCTCTTGGATCTACTACCGTTATTAATGTTAATTTGCACTTCAGTGAACTTATGGTCTGAGTATAGTATTATCTAAGATTGTAATGTGTCTGATTAGTTCATCATTGTTGGTAAATATCAGGTCTAGTATGTTTTCGTTCCTAGTTGGTTCTGTAATCTGTCGATTGAGCGAGAATTTGTCACAATCTCAAAAGTTCTCTTACATGTGGTTGATTATTTCTAGGTTGGTTCCCTGCTATGATATTATTTGTCGTTCTTCATCTTAGACTTGGTAGATTGAAGTCTCCAAGGAAGATCATATCTAGATCTGGGTTTGCTAGGTTATCAAGGATGTTCTCTCTTTTGTGCTTCTGCTCTGTGAATTCCTCAACCGTTGTATCTGGCAGTTTATATATTAGAATAATAATTAGGTTCATTTTTTCTACCTTGATTCCAAGTACCTCTACCGCCTCATTGGTTCAGTTCAGTAGCTTTGTGCATACCAGATCCTTTTTAATATACAGACCTACTCTTCCATTTGACGTAGTTTCTCTATCACATCTATAAAAAATATAATTTGAAATCCAGATTTCACTATTCATATAATCTTTCATTTGAGTTTCCGAAAACGCCCCAAGTATTGAGTTTGACTCTACTAGAAGGCCATTTATGAACTTAACTTTATTTCTTTATTTTCACCTTAGGCCTTGTATGTTTGCGAATATGAATGATTTTCCATATTGCGTGTCACTTCTGAAGGGTTTTGGTAGTTCTCCCTCCTCTTCACCCTGACCCAGGGTCTCCTGGTCTGGCAATGGTTCGTCCAGTTTTGATAGTGGTACTGGGGAGTGTGGTAGTTTCTGTGGAGTTGGGAGTGTAGTATGTGTGTGTAGGGGAGTGTAGTATGTGTATGTCTGTGTAGGGGAGTGTAGTATGTGTATGTCTGTGTAGGGGAGTGTAGTATGTGTATGTCTGTGTAGGGGAGTGTAGTATGTGTATGTCTGTGTAGGGGAGTGTAGTATGTGTATGTCTGTGTAGGGGAGTGTAGTATGTGTAGGGGAGTGTAGTATGTGTATGTGTGTGTAGGGGAGTGTAGTATGTGTATGTGTTGGGGAGTGTAGTATGTGTATGTGTGTGTTGGGGAGTGTAGTATGTGTATGTGTGTGTTGGGGAGTGTAGTATGTGTATGTGTTGGGGAGTGTAGTATGTGTATGTGTTGGGGAGTGTAGTATGTGTATGTGTTGGGAAGTGTAGTATGTGTATGTGTTGGGGAGTGTAGTATGTGTATGTGTTGGGGAGTGTAGTATGTGTATGTGTTGGGGAGTGTAGTATGTGTATGTGTTGGGGAGTGTAGTATGTGTATGTGTGTTATACTCAAAATTCTGTCAGTTGAAATGTAACCAATCACAGGCAAGTAGGCCTCTGACGTCATGCCAGACAGAGGAGCATCAAGCATGCTCCCAGCAGCCTCAGTTATCCTCACAGACCCAGAGTAGGTGGACCTCGGCTGGCCAGTTATACACCTGTTTGCCTCACTCAATAAATATATACAGAAGCGACTACTGTGTCTACATTCAACCCGAACAAGGCAAACGAATACTGGTAGCAGCAGTGGGATCCAGAAATTTTTTTCTGGAAAGAAAAGTTCAAGTACCCAGCATCGCCTCGTGTTCCAGCCAAAACCGCCGCCACCGCCACCGCCATAAGCCGCCATCCTGCCACCCACGCATCAAATATTGTGCCAGACCGGGGTCCTGCCATCAACCACTACTCCAGGCTAACGTTTTAGAAGTAAGGGTCAATATTTTCCTGTGAGAACGCTCACTCATCAGTGAGGAGGAAGGAAGCTTCCCGCGCCAGCCATTTTTGAACCTCGCGCCACCACGTGGGAACCACCTAGTGCACCCACCACCACCACCACCGCCACCCAAGCTGACAGTATCAAGCTTCGTGAGGGTGCAAGCTACTGCAATCGTCGTCAGCCATCGTCGCAAGTATCAACTGGTTATTCCATCGTCGCAATATTGTCGTCGTCAGAATTTATCTTCGTGCTTCTAGCGTGAACAGTGTGGGGTCCCTGAGTCTCGCGCCACCGCCGCCAGGAGCGCTGCCGTCGCATCCAGTTTGTAAACACGCCTCACATGGGCCTCTTCCGATCTTCACGACGCTTCTCCTACTTTGGCTACTGGTGATCCTCATAAATTACAACCCTGAGATAAGTAATTGCTAGTTGAGAACAACGTGCCAAGTGTTAAAAAGTGACTTATGTAATAATTCCCATAATATCCTGTGAATTAACCATTCAGTGACTTGTTAAATATTGGAGCCGGTTTAGTACTCCAGAGGCCCACAGTTTCTCTGAGACATTTCAATATTCCCTGCATATGATTCCATTATTCATTAATTGTTACTAGTGTCATTACTGAATTCAAAGGTGAGAGAAGTAAGAAATAATTGTTCTAGCAGTTTATTTTGCATAAAAGAAATTTGTTTTTGAGATTTCCATAGACAATAGAACATAGAAATTTTTTTTATATTTCTCCAGACCTAACTTGAAATTTATCCTTTAAGCATTTTAATTTAAACTTTTACCATAGGAGTTATATACATTCCTGTGTCCAGTTTATGTGCTACATCCATATTTCTTGCATTGCCACTTGTTGTGTTGAATCTTTTTAATGAAATTTTGCAATTGCATTTCCCAGTTTTTATTCTAAATTGCTGTGCTTAGTCTGGTTTAATTAATTTACATACATCTAATTCCAGTCATTTTTTTTAATGAAAGATTGCTAAATTTAGTTTACAATTGCTTGTTCTTGATTATTTTCTTGCCTAGCCCAATTTAATAATTTTATTTCTGCCATTTTTACTTTAGCCAAGTTGATATTTTTTGTGTTTATTTTTGTGTATACTATTTCTGATGCCAGGTGCACTTAATTATAATCTGCGTTCAAATATTACTTCCACGGCTGTGACAATGCCTACCACTGTTGAAACCCCTTCAGAATCAATGGGAACAGTTGCTTGTCCCAATGGCCAGAGATCAGCTCAGGAAATGGCTATTCCTCTTTTTGCTGGGGAATCGCGTTTATTAGAATCATGGTTTAGTAAGGTTGAAGCGAAAACAGTTGCACGTTTTTCTAAGCCTACTGATGCCGAATACTTAGCAATTGCACGGTCAGCCGTGGACACAACCAAAGGTGATGCACGTTTTGTTGTTGATGAGAAAGCCATTGTTAGCCTCCAGTCTTGGCCTGAATTTAAGGATTTCTTTCGCCGTCGCTTTGTTAATAAAGGAGACCTTGACCCATATAGGTTAGTCAAGAAAATTGCCAATGCCACCATGCAGCCTGGTGAATCGTTTAATGCGTTTACTAGCCGTCTCGATCAGTATCTGTATGCCTTAGTTTCTGCTATGAATAATTCGACTTGGTTAGATAAAGACAATAATCTGTCCCCTGAGGCTATGGCTAAAATGATAGCATTTGGTACTTTAATGCATTTTGCCCCCGAGCATACAAAACCAATCGTTGAGCAACAAAATTTTGGTGTTAAACATGAAATTGGTGAAGTGTTTGAGGCTATTAACAATGCCACCGATAAACTAGCTCCCCGAAGTGCTCAACTGTTGCCACCCTCTGATGCTGTAAATGTAGTTACAAGTTCTCAGCATCCTCCCACAAATTCTCAAAACTCTTGGTCGCAGAAGCGTACCCATGCTCGTAGCCCCCAGTCAAATTCGCCGCCTCATAAAATGCCGAAACGCCATAGTCCACAACCATCCACTCCCTCATGTTGGCATTGTGGTAAGAGTAACCACCTTGCAAGGGACTGTTGGTCCGCCCCTAGATCATCACCTCCTAGACAATTCTCTCGGCCCCCTCATCAATCTAATCATTCTAGGCTTCCATATTGCACGTACCATAAACAAGTTGGTCACCACACTGCGGATTGTAGAGCTAGGCAAAGGACATCTCCACCTCGTAACTCCCATGGTCAGTCTTGGCGAGGCTCACAGCGTCCAAGACATTATCAGAACTCTCGTAATTACAACTCCCAGCCCAGCTATAATGCAACTTCAAATTATAATGCTCAGTCACAGAATGCTGGAGCTCAGAATGTTCACTCCATGTCGTCGGGAAACCCCCAAGGCCATCCGCTAACCAATTCAAGCTAGCCAATCCTAGTGCCCTCCCTGTGTATTCAGTAGCTACCCAAAATAGATTTGGACACTTGACAGAGGAGGACACTGACTCTAGACCAGTTGTAGATGTTGACGGATCCACAGTAAATTTGACACAAACAAGACGCAGATATCCCAGACAACATAAGTCAAAAATAGTAACTTGTCCAGTCTCAAGTGATGGTCCCCTTGTATCAGCCATTGTACATGGTAGAGTTTTAAAAGTTTTTCTTGACTCAGGTGCAAAAATTAATATTGTCAAGCCCTCAGCTCTTAGAGACATTGAAAGTAAGCACCCTACTATTTTAAAACAGTCACACATACCTTTTCTAAGTGGTATTTCAGGAAATAAAGTAAAAGTTCAGGGTGAAATTGACCTCCCACTCAAGTTCAATGATGTCACATTGTCTATAACATGTTTAGTTGTTGACATTATTCATTTTCCTGGAGACATTCTCTTAGGTCTGTACACCATGATTGATGAAAATATTGCATTGTTTCCCCATCGTTGGAACATAAGTATCAAAGACCATGTCATACCCTTGTGTAGCATGTATCGACAGGGCCACGAGTTCAATCTTCAATCAGATTACGTTAATTTTGTTGACACCCGCCTTGCAAGCGTAGGTTTGTCAGATCATTGTCGTGGTAGCATACCCGAGAAAACAGGCACTCGATTGAAGCATAGTAGTTGTGCAGTTGTTAAGGAGAATGAGTATCGGGACTTTCTGGAAGGGGACGCCCTAACGGATTCTCGTTGTCTCGCTCGCCTGGCAGCTTCCATCTCTGAAGTCAGTGGTTCCACGGCTACTGACACTGTGTTACACCCTCATTCTCTCACCAGAATAAGAGTTAAGGTTCAGGGAGTGCCTGAGTTGTCGGATGTGATTGCGGAAAGTGAAACATGTAAAGTGAATGGTACATTTGTTGAACCCTCCTGGCACACAGTGCAGGATGGTACTGTCTCACTTTTTATCGCGAACACAAGTAATGCCGATATCCATCTCCAGTCTGGTACCCATGTTGTAGATTTTGCCCATTACTCGTTACCGGTGCGAGTTGTGGATGATGTCTCCATGGATCATACTGTTTGTACACTCACACCAGGAGAACAGGGATCTCAGCCAGAGGTGCAAGCGCAACACCTCAGTCCTACTGATTTTCCTGACTCTGTGGCTCAGCTTTTGGAAATTTTGAACAAGAATAGAGCTGTTGTTGCTCTACCAGGAGAAAAATTAGGTCTCACTCCTCTCATTACACATAAAATTCCCCTTGAACAAGGAACTACGCCTATTTATGTACCAGCTTACCGTCTTCCCCATTCTCAGAGAGCAGAAGCAGATAGACTTGTAGAAGAAATGTTACAGAGTGATGTAATTGAATCGAGTAATTCGCCATGGAACGCTCCATTGATTCTTGTACCAAAGCGAGATGGGACGTGGAGACCTGTAATCGATTATCGCAAGCTTAACAGAGTAACAATACCTGATCGTTTCCCACTTCCAGTTCTCAATGATTTGTTGCAAAGTATTGGTCGAAACAAAGTATTCTCAACGTTAGATTTGTTGCAGGGATTCTGGCAAATCCCCCTTGATGAGGAAAGTAAACAATTGACAGCCTTTAGTACTCCCAATGGTCATTTTCATTTCAAAAGAATGCCGTTTGGTTTGCGTAGTAGTCCAATAACCTTTTCACGGCTCATGACAAATCTATTTCGTAGATTGATAGGAAGTACGCTTCTAGTTTACCTTGATGATCTCATAATCATGTCGCAAGATGTTCAGACTCATTTCCAGAACCTTGAAAAAGTACTTGCAAAGCTCGCTGAAGCTAATTTAAAAATAAAGCTTGCAAAATGTTCATTTTTAAAGCAAAAGATTAATTTCCTAGGTCATACAGTTACACCTTCAGGTATTACATTGAATGAATCAAAAATTATTGCTGCCCGTGATTTTCCAACACCTCGTACCGCAGAAGCCGTAAGACAGTTCACAGGTCTTGTAGGATTTTATCGTTCATTTATTGCTGGATTCTCTATTATAGCCGCTCCGCTTTACAAGTTGCAAAGAAAAGATGAACCCTTTGTTTGGGGAGAGGCCCAGGATCAGTCATTCAAAAAACTCAAAGCAGCCTTGATTTCGTCACCTGTCCTTAGGTATCCAGATTTTTCTAAACCTTTTACGTTGGTTACAGATGCTAGTGACATAGGTCTAGGTGCTGCATTACTTCAAACAGAAGGTCACAGAGATCACGCAATAGCTTATGCTAGCCGCACATTATCCAAAAGAAGAGAAAAATTATAGTGCAACAGAACGAGAAGCCTTGGCAGTTGTTTGGGCACTTAAACATTTCAAGGATACAATTTATAATTACCCAGTTCATGTTCTTACAGATCACCAACCATTAATTCCCTTGTTCAAAAATAAGAATCCAGTTGGAAAGTTTGCTAGATATTTGCTCACAATTCAAGAATTCAATCCCACATTTGGATATATTCCAGGAAAGCAAAATGTTGTAGCGGATGCGTTTTCTCGACACGTAGCTGCGATTCAGTTAAATTACCCAGCATTAGATGCTACAGTAGTAGAAACGGAACAAAGACAAGACCCCATATGGGCACCCGTCATTAAATTTTTGACTAAGCAAGACACTCGCCCGATTCATAAACCGCCAGTACCATTGAAAGAACTAGTTATGTTGGACAATTTACTGTGTAGAGTAGTAAAGCTAGGGACAGCCCCGAGGAAATGTTGTCAGTTAGTTGTTCCAGCTGTCTTGGTACCAACTGTGTTAAAAATTATCCATGATGCTCCTGCAAGTGCACATCCAGGAAAGGATCGTACACTCCAACAAGGTCGATTGAAATATTTTTGGCCAAAAATGGCTAAGGAGATTGCTCATTATGTTGACAGATGTTTAACTTGTTTACAGCACAAGGGACATGTTTCAGGACCTAATCCAATTCAGGTGTACCCAGCAACTAAAGCTCCTTGGGAACGAATATCGATGGACTTATTGACAAATTTTGCGGAAACAGAGAAAGGGAACAAACATTTGCTTGTAATGGTCGATAATTTTTCACGGTTTTGCGAACTAGTTCCTATCCCGAACAAAACAGCAGAAACCATAGCCAGCGCATTCCATGACCAAATAATTTGTAGATATAGTATGCCTAAAGTAATCCTTTCAGATAATGGTCCGGAATTCAGTAATAGTATTCTAACTAGCTTGTGTGATTTATATAACATCAAAAAATGTAGCATTATGCCTTACCATCCGGCAAGTAATGGACTAGCTGAACGTACTAACAGGAAAGTGTTAGATGCCTTGAGAGTCACGTTGAATTTTGATAACAACAATTGGGATGATTTTATACCCTTAATTCAGTGTGCTATAAATTCTTCAATTAATGTTTCTACTGGTGACACACCTCACGCTATTCTTTATGGTACAGATAAGATCCTCCCTAATGAATTGATTAACGTACCTCCTACTCCCTTATATAACGTAGATGATTTTGTTCAAGTGAAGCGTAGACAAATGCAATTAGTATTCAAGAAAATACGAGAACAACTGTCCAAAGCAACAGCCGAGTTCACTCTAGCAAGGAATGCACGAGCTAAACCCAATAAAATAACTATTGGATCTGTAGTAATGATACTTAACCAACACAGGTCTGGTCCTATGTACAAGTTAACTAAGAAATTTTTGGGTCCATATAAGGTAATCGAGCTTATTAAAGGTAACAAATACAGACTTAAGAACTTGTTAACAGGAGAATATATAAATGAACATTTAGACCACATGAAGTTAGCTAAAATGACTGTTGACGAGACTGATGAGGAAGATGACAATGAACTTACCCAGACAGATACTCCTACTCGGACACCACCTCCTGTGGTTGACAGACCACTGGATGTTCAGCAACCCCATACTAGCAATTATAATCTTAGATCTAGACCTCTCGTTTCAACCGTGCACTCACCACACGTCCATTGGCTAGATGTTAACGAGGATATCTCTCAAGATGATAGTTTGTCACATGAAGTTTCATCTGTTCCGGACCTTCAGTCAGAGCCAGAGTTGTATAGTGCTCTGGATGAGCTAGGTGTAGATATCCGCAGAATTTATAATTGATTGCACTCTGTAGTTATTCTGTTTGTTTTGAAAAAAAAAAAAAAAAAAAAAAAAACTCAATTGCAGTATTTCTACCACATGTGTCTTATTATTACCATTATATATAATGTATAGTTTTTCTCAACTTTATTTTGTTATGAATTAGATGCCATTGTCAAGTCTACTACCATTTGTATTTTTACAGTGCTTGTCATAAGAGTTATTATTGTTCTAGCAACCACATTGTGGCCAGTGAATCCTGACTGCTATCACGCAGATGTTAGTCTTCTTGATCCAGGTCTTGTATATGCTTGTAAATATATTGCACATTATATATATTGTACATTGGTCTTGTAAATATATTGTATATTTCGAAAAAAAAAAAAAAAAAAGAGAAAAAAAAAAAAAATTATCTATCTTGAAATTCAATTGTGGTTGTTAGGTCAGAACTTTGTTCTATTAATGTAATAATTGTTTAATTTTGTATGGTTTTCAAGCACATGCCATTGACACATGTTAATAATTTTGTTTAGGCAATACCTTGGGTTGTATTGTTCATATCTGATCAGTAGACATACACATGTTCTTAATACTCTGATTTAATCAAAGCATTGTTACCATGATTTTCACCTATTATGATGAATTTTTTTTTTTTGGTGCATATATGCCGAGTTGTTTGTATTACGCACACCTGATCTTCTTTCAATGTTTTATTATGCAAATTTCACATGTAAGCCATTATTGTATGCCACCGAGGTCCTTTCAGTATCATTGTAACTATATAGCTAGCCAGAGCTTGTCGACAAGGGACGTCGACTTGGTAGCGTGTCCGAGCGGTGTTATACTCAAAATTCTGTCAGTTGAAATGTAACCAATCACAGGCAAGTAGGCCTCTGACGTCATGCCAGACAGAGGAGCATCAAGCATGCTCCCAGCAGCCTCAGTTATCCTCACAGACCCAGAGTAGGTGGACCTCGGCTGGCCAGTTATACACCTGTTTGCCTCACTCAATAAATATATACAGAAGCGACTACTGTGTCTACATTCAACCCGAACAAGGCAAACGAATATGTGTTGGGGAGTGTAGTATGTGTATGTGTGGGAGTGTAGTATGTGTATGTCTGTGTAGGGGAGTGTAGTATGTGTATGTCTGTGTAGGGGAGTGTAGTATGTGTATGTGTGTGTAGGGGAGTGTAGTATGTGTATGTGTGTGTAGGGGAGTGTAGTATGTGTATGTCTGTGTAGGGGAGTGTAGTATGTGTATGTCTGTGTAGGGGAGTGTAGTATGTGTATGTGTTGGGGAGTGTAGTATGTGTATGTCTGTGTAGGGGAGTGTAGTATGTGTATGTCTGTGTAGGGGAGTGTAGTATGTGTATGTCTGTGTAGGGGAGTGTAGTATGTGTATGTCTGTGTAGGGGAGTGTAGTATGTGTATG